>NC_135783.1:290150571-290473487 GCF_051106095.1 Pogona vitticeps | reverse complement strand
AACAAGATTCAGAGTAGAGATGAGCAACATCCACAGTTCCAAAAACATATATGCTTTCCTTGACCTTGGTGAGCCAGGGTTAGCCCCTCACACTCCCAAAATCGTTTTCTTTAAAAAATATTTCAGTTTACTGCAACCTTCTAGTGGCAACTTTTTAAAAAAGGCTACTTCTGGAATGGGGCAGGAATACAAGGAGAATATGGGAAATTTGGCCCCTATCCTCAAGAAGGACACAAGGGATGTTACAGGGATTTTTTAATTTTTGTTTTAAATGGGTGTAGTGGTTGTTGGTGCTACATTCAATATGCCAGCAAGTTTGGAAACCTCAGCAGTGGCCACAGGATTGGAAAAGATCAGTCTACATCCCAATTCCAAAGAAGGGCAGTGCCAAAGAATGCTCCAACTATCGCATAATTGCACTCATGTCACACGCTAGCAAGGTTATGCTCAAAATCCTCCAAGGTAGGGTTCAGCAGTATGTGGACCGATAAATCCCAGAAGTACAAGCTGGATTCCAAAGGGGCAGAGGAACTAGAGAACAAATTGCTAACATGCGCTGGATTATGGAGAAAGCCAGAGAGTTCCAGAAAAACATCTACTTCTGCTTCATTGACTTGCAAAAGCCTTTGACTGTGTGGACCACAGCAAACTATAGCAAGTCCTTAAAAAATGGGAGTGCTTGATCACCTTATCTATCTCCTGAGAAATCTATACATGGGACAGGATGCAACATTTAGAACTGGATATGGAACAACTGATTGATCCAAAATTGGGAAAGGAGTACAACAAGGCTGTATATTGTCCCCTGGCTTATTTAACTTCTATGCAGAATACATTATGCGAAAGGCTGAACGGGATGAATCCCAAGCCAGAATTAAGATTGCCGGAAGAAATATCAACAACTTCAGATATGCAGATGATACCACTCTGATGGCAGAAAGTGAGGAGGAATTAAAGAACCTTGTAATGAGGGTGAAAGAGGAGAGCGCAAAAAACCCAGTCTGAAGCTCAACATCAAAAAAACTAAGATCATGGCCACTGGTCCCATCACCTCCTGGGAAATTGAAGGGGAAGATATGGAGGTAGTGACAGATTTTACTTTCCTGGGCTCCATGATCACTGCAGATGGTGACAGCAGCCATGAAATTAAAAGACGCCTGCTTCTTGGGAGGAAAGCAATGACAAACCTCGATAGCATCTTAAAAAGCAGAGACATCATCTTGCCAACCAAAGTCCGAATAGTCAAAGCTATGGATTTTCCTGTAGCGATGTTTGGAAATGAGAGCTGGACCATAAAGAAAGCTTACCACCGAAGAATTGATGCTTTTGAATTGTGGTGCTGGAGGAGGGTCTTGAGAGTCCCCTGGACTGCAAGGAGAACAAACCTATGAATTCTGAAAGAAATCAACCCTGAATTCTCACTGGAAGGACAGATCCTGAAGCTGAGGCTCCAATACTTTGGCCATCACATAAGAAGAGAAGATTCCTTGGAAAAGACCTTGATGTTAGGAAAGTGTGTGAAGGCAAGAACAGAAGGGGATGACAGAGGATGAGATGATTGGACAGTGTCACTGAAGCAACCAACATGAATTTGACCCAACTCTGGGAGGCAGTGGAAGATAGGAGGGCCTGGCGTGCTCTGGTCCATAGGGTCACGAAGAGTTGGACATGACTAAATGACTAAACAACAACAAAACAACAACAGGGGTTGCTGGAATGCAAGTAGGGATATTTCTGTCCCTGGCCTAATTAATGAAGTTCGTTTATATCATGTCTTTTGATGTTTAGCATGTAAACACTTTTTTTCCCTCTGGCTTTTGAGTATATGTTTTCATGACTGCGTGGTTTTAGTTTTACTGAAACTACTGGCATATATAATTGCATGCATATAAGTGGGAGTAGGGGCACCCTTTTAATTTGGAATGAGGCACTCTGCTTGACTCATTAGCTGTCCTGGTTGGTGCAATGTTGTGAGTGTTGTGGTCATCAGGAGAATGCTCCTGTGGGAAAGTGCTTTGTTTCCCAAGCTTGATAAAGCCTCCATAAAACTGGTCCTGGAAAGCAGAAAAATGGATTCTCACCTGCTCACTGAAATGTAACAAAGCTCTTTCCAATGGTGAAATGGGTTGGGTCATCTCTCTCTCTCCCTCCCTAATTATAACCCGAGTCTCTGTTGAGAGTATGGATTGGTGAAGTCCTTGAATTTTGGTTTGGAAGTAATCTGCTGATGCTAAAATATTTCCAGCTGCTGTTTTGAAAGATCCAGGGCATAGGTATTTTATAGCATGATAACTGGAAACTATTGGCCCAGATTTTGTGGGGAGAATATCTGAACCCTTTTGGATACCAAGAAAGTGCCCATCACAGCAGGCAGAGGCCCGAAGCTACCAAAATGTATGCCTGGAAGTCGGTTAATTTCTCACTTTGGAAACATCCCGTGAGAGAAATTTTCTGGCCGCAGGCCGGCCCTCATTAGGACAGAATCTTGATTAGCCGGAAAGCGCCCCCTAGCGGCCAGCGGCAACTGCTCTCTTTATTCGCGTCCCGTCAGCCGGCGGCTGCCACGAATCCCGCCTTCCCCCGCCCGGGGGGCGGCTCACTCCGCGCGTCGGCGCCTTTAAGAAGAGAGAAGCTCGCCAGCTTGACCATCTGGAAGCGTCAAAGTTGTCCGGTGTGTGCGCGGAGCGTGGCGGCAGCACCACATGCTTTTAGTCCGATGCCACTGAATTACTCCCCGCCAGCCTCGGTCTGGCGCACGGCTTCTCTGGCCAGATCCCAGTCGCAAGAAACGAGCCGTGCTGGAGGGGAGCGAGGTCCGTCGGAGGGGTTCGCCTTTCCCCCTCGGCTAAAGCCCAGCCGGGCATAGGCAGTGCGCTGACCTCGGCGATGGGGCGCGGGAGGGGCCGGCAACTCCTTTCTGCTGCAGATTTGGCTCCGAGAGAGAAACTCCCTGATGCTGATGCTGCCGCCGCCGCCGCCGCCTAAGTCGCTCCGTTGCTGCTGTGCAGTTGTGTGCGTATGTGTGGGTCGGGAGAAGGTGGAGCACAGCTGCCAAATCAATAAATAAGGCTCCTCGCTCCCCAGAAAGGCGGCCGAGCCAACAGCAGGAGCAGCGAGCAGAGGAAGGCGCGCAGGTTTGGGCAGCGGCAGAGCCGTCACAGAGAAGGCGCCCTTTGCCGCCCGGCAGCCCCGGCTCGACCGTGTGAGGCGAAGAGGAAGCGCGTGGGCAGCTCGGGGCTGGCGCTGCAAAGAGCGGGCGGGCGCGCGGCGGGGATAGGACCAGCCCAAGCCCCGCCGCCCGAGCTGCGCGTGGGTCGTCTCCTTGGTTAGCCGCGCGTGCGTCGCGCGGGGGCGCGGGCGGAGGGGGGGGGAAAGCTGGCGGGAGCTCAGCCCCGAGGAGGGAGAGGGAGACGACACACGCGGACACACACACGGACACACACACGCAAGATGGTCATCCGATTGCCGCCGCTCGCTGGAACGGAGGGGACCTGAGCTGCGGACGGGCGAGGAGATGCGGCAACGACAGCAGCCCTGCTGGCTTGCAGCCCCTGGGATGAGGTGGAGACCCGCCGCCGCCGCCGCTGCCGCGCCCGGAGCGGCTCCTTGTTTCCGAAGGTAGCGGGGCTTGGAGTGGGCAGGAGGGACGTGAGGGCGCTTCTTCCGAGCGCCTTCTGCCCGCGTGCCGGGAGGGTGTGCGCGCGCGTTGTGTGTGAGGGAAAGCAAGAGGGCGAGCGCTCGCTCTGCCGGGTCTTCGGTCAGTGCACCGAGGGCGGGCGGGCGGGCGGAAGGGGTCGTCTGCCTTCTCCCTTTCGGGCCCCTAGAGCAGGAGCGAGCCGTGGAGCGGGGCAGTGGGCGAGAGCGGAGCCGCCGAGCTGGGCGCCTGCCTCACCGGGCTGGCGTTCGGTAGAAGGAAGGGCTTTACTTACGGTCGAGGTAAGCCTTGCACCGACCCTTTGCCAATGTCCGGTGTGACACCTTAAAGATCTGAGAGATCGTACTGTGGTAGAAGGTTTCGTGGGCTACCAGAGCCTCTTTCCTTCTCCATCTGATGCGGGGAAGGCTGTTATCCGCAAAAGCTTATGTCACAATATTTAAGGTGTAGATTTAGGCAGTTTCCTCCGCGCGCCGCGGCCCCCTCCCTTTGCTGTTAAAACACAGGTTAGTTATCCCTTAGATTCTCGTCTCTGGTCTGTTAACGACTCTGTTGCATTCGTGGTCCAACCGGGGTACCCAGGAGTGGAGTCCGAATTTAACCACACTTTCAGTAGGATTGTAGCCTGACGAACAGGCAGAGCAGAGGAAGAGCAGACAGTTATAATTAAGAATCAAATACTGTAAGGTGGAAAACAAGGTTTGGATGGTTTTTATATCGTGCAGGAGGTTGAAAGGGCTGACAGATACAGGAAAGGGAAGGAAGAAAATGTCATGTATCACCCGGAGGACTCGCCATTTTGTTCCCTTTTCTTTAAAAGAAAGTTTGTACCAAGGGATAACTAGTCCCAAATGGAAGTTTGGGGGTAATTAGTTGGTCTCATTTGAGATTTGGAGTAGCAGAATGACACAGTGTCAGGCAAGGGATATACACGGTCCAAGGAAGGACATCCACAACATATTGTGTCTTTTAGGGATTCTTTCTTTAGCTTGCCAGGCGGTAGCAAGTTTCAGGTTTGTCCAGAGCTATGAAGCGAGGCTGGAGTTAAGAGATTTCTGGTAGACCACAGAAGAATCGGCAGGGCTTCCTCTGTTTTGCTGTCTCTGTTTTACATTTTAATTATGCTTAACAGCTGGAGTCACCAGATTTGCATCTTCCCTTCTAATTTCTCACTCTCTCAACAGCTCTTCTCCTGGTGGATTAGGATTTCCCTTACTTGCATATCCAAAAGAGTCCCAATGGCTTCTTGGTTTAGTTTTGAGGAGGAATCAAAACACTTGCCTTTCAGTAAGCCCTTTGTTAGAAGCACTCACCATACATACGTGTCTTATAAAATGCTATGTGTGATCACTATCCTCCACTGCTTGGAGAGGTTCTCCCAAGGAGTATATATACAGAGGGAGGATGCAACATCCGTTCTTCTTGTTTGTCACTGTCTGGTCTGTTTTGGGCAATAATTTTAGGGAGGAAGTTAGAGGTCTGACTGAAATGGGAGCGTCCCAAAGTTGTCTGGAATACAGATAAGTCACAGAAAATACCTTTCTAGGCAAACAAAGAATGGCACAATAACAAAAGTAAAGTTGTTATTTCTGTTGTGCGGGACCTGACATATTTCCTCAGGAAAGCACATCTGCTTCAGGATATTAGACCCAAATAACAATTTGTTGCTGTTTAGAGGCGGTCACTCTTTCTCCAGCCAGTGGAGCCATTGTCATTGAGGATGGGTACTCTTTGGAATGTGATCGTATGAGATTCATGAGGACTTTTTGGCTAAAACATGTGGCATTACTCCCTTCTTTCCCCTTGAAGCCAAGGCTTTTCCTGAAGAGGGGCTTACTGTGGAGCTGAAATTGGACAGGCTTAAATAGGTGAATGCTATTTGTCACTCTGGATAAAACAGCACATTTTCAGACTTGCAATTTAGACAGTTCCAGGTCTCATACAAATACATTCTTTGTAGAGTGAGTTTTTCCCCCCCTGGAGTACATACCATCCTATCCGTACCTCTTCTACTAAATAGAGCAAGGTTACTCTCAATCCATAAAGTGTTGCTTTTGTATCTCACTACTGCATTTGAATTTGGACTCTGGAATCATTCTAAAAAGGCTAAAAAAGCAATGCAGGCATATGCTGTGTTCTTCCTGAATTCTGTGGAAGAGTTATTGGAACAAGAATCTATTTAAAAAGAAAAAAAGACTTTTAATGGACTCACAACCCAGCTGCCTAGAATTTAGTCAATATTATCCATTACTTATTTCTGCTTCCATGCCCTCTTCAGACTCTATCTGGTCCCGAAAGCTCTGCTTATTTTGACCCATCAACACAAATACTGAACAATCCATGGAGGACAGAAAAAGGGAAAAGCCTTGGCTCTCATCAGTATATTTATTTATTTTGTTTATGGTATTTATAAGCCAGTGCATAGAAGTTCTTTGGATGGCTCACAACAAGTACTAAAAGCTCAGTGATAGCGAACGGAGCAATAGAGTACTAAAACAGCTGCAAAGAGTAAAAGTAGCTTCAAGTTGAATCAGAAGAAGAGGCTAGAGAGAATATTCCACAGCCAGGTTATGATTATTGAAGACCACTTTCTTCTGTTGCTCTCTACTACCTCTGTTTGAGTTGGGTCATTCAGAGAAGGCAATATCAAGGTCAGAATAGGTATATGTGGAAAGAACAAGCTATAGTATCTAGGCAAAAGGCAGTATTTACAGTTGTACCTGGAGATGGATTGGAAGCCAGTTCAGATAGCAAAGCATTGACATTCATTGGTAGTCCATGGTCCAAACAGCTCATCCCACAGTAGCTAGGTGAGCCCTCCACCTCTTGGATCTGACATGATGTGTTCATGATGCGTTGTCCTGGTCCACTGAGACATTTTGCAGCCATATGTTCCGAACTGGCCTGCATTTCTGGTTGTTTTCAAAGACAGACCCATGTACAGTGAGTGCCTCGCAGTAGTGCAAGTGGATATAAAATCGTATCTTGCCAGCAGTGGGGGGCCTAAGCAGGAAAGCAGAAATAGTATGGCTAAAGCTGAGGCAATCAGCTATTCTTTGCACTGGAAGGTTCTTGTTCAAAGTAGGTTGTTAATATCTGCTTAAAACAACAGGGTCACTTTTTGAATAAACACTTATGAAAGATACTCATATTGATGCAGAGAACGTTCTGTGGTGCATTAGTGGTGCTGTTGAGTGTTGAAGTAAGGTAGAAATCAGGACAAGCTATAAAGGGCAGATTGAGGAAAAGGGGATTAAGAAACAGTCAGATGGTTGTGATAGGAAATTACTTGCATTCCTTAGTTGAGAAGCTGAAGACAGGCATGAACGAAATGATACACAAGTTCCATATAGGAATCTCTGGCTATTATTAGATAAAGCAACTTCTTCTTTTTCCTCTTTCTCTTCTTCCTTCTCTTCTTCTTATGAAGAAAAACCCCATTGAATCATCAGTCAAGATATTATCTAGAACGTGCTTTCCAGACTTTTAAGTCACAACCCTCTTTTATAATAGCCAAGTAACTTGAGACCCCTGCTACAGTTGCATAACAAGGCATTTTAATGGTGTAAAGAAGACACATTAAAATAGATTTTTTCAGAGTATAATTGGTGTGCACCGTTGCTTGTTCATTCAGACCTCTTTGAGCCAGGCTAATGCTCCAGTCCAAAGGGCTGACATCAGTCATCTAAAGGTGGACATGGAGGAACAGAGAGAAATGAGCAAGAGGGGCTCTTTCAGAGGGGGTAGGAATGATGTGCAGGCATAAAAAGAAAATCCGCCCAAAGGGGTACAGAAATAACTAAGAACTCTAGGTTGCCTTCTATGCTGGTTCAGATTTAAATTATCTATCTGTGAGCCAAGAAGATTAAAATAAACAGCACTGTGCATGACATATTTAATATAACAAGTATAAAAATAATTGCAACTACAAATAATCATGGTGACCCTACCCAGAAAACATTTTATGACCCCCTTGTGGGGTCCCAACTCCCAGGATGGGAACCTGTGAAGATGTTAAGAAGGATACATTTGGTACATTTCCCTCTTCATATGGAGCAGCAGGGCGGGCACTTTTTAAAGGAGTTGGTGAGAGGGAGGTGCAGGTAATCCTTTCTTCACCTGTTGATGCCCTCCTTCAGATGTTTTGCACAGCAAGATGTAATTTCTTCCTCCTAACAACAAGCCAATGTCCTTTCTATTTTTGCCTCTGATGAAAGAAACAAAAATAACCTGCCCTTGAATTCCACAATATATTGGCAAAAATGAGGTTTAGCATCATGGGCTAAACCTGATATTAGTACCAACTAGAGTAGAGCCATTGGAATGAACAGGACTTGTTATTCAACACTAATATAAGTTTCATTGTCTTCAGTGGGTCTGCTATACTGTACTTGAATATGATTCCCAGTTCAGTGTAGTGTATAGAGTGATGGGACTCTGGAGAACAGAGCTCAGATCCCTACTTAGTCATGGAAACTCACTGGGGGAGTAGAACTATTAAACCCATGCCTTAAATATCTCACCTTTAAAGCCCTATTAGGGCCGCTGTAAGTCAGTTTCAACTTGATGATACGGAACACACATGCTCTGCTTGGAACTAAAATAGGATTTAATTTCACAATTTTTGACATTGTAATGAGCACTATGTCTGTTATAACTTTTTATTTCCCATGTTTTTAAAAATGTGTATTGAGGAACGCCAGCAAGTAAACTGAAAAGTGTCTTTATAGGGGTATATAGTATGAATAGTAAGATGTGGATTGGATACATGTTTCTGAAAAAAATACAGTACTGTAAAATACCACTGCTGTCCATGCATCTAAGATATACAATGCAGTCTGCTTCTTTGCATATTCAAAATATGTTCACTGCTTTCTTGACAATCTCATGTGTCCTTTTAGAATGGAAAGGTGAAGGTGGATGTGGCTTAGAAATGAAGTGACCCACTCTCTTTGAGCTCCAAACTAAGCCATATCCTTCCTCTTTCTAATCCCAACCATTCCTAACCCTTTTCTTTTACGGATGGTGAAATATCTCATGATATATGTTTGCACCACTCCACCTTACTTGGCATCCAGTTTCTCCTCTTTTGAAATCATTCTGCTGGCTGGGCCACTCCCACCCTCTGAATTTTTCTTCCTTTTTGTATTAGCATAGATATATTTTGATTAACTGAAATAAAAGTGGGGGAGAAGAAGTGTAATTTAATCTCTTGTATTTAATCGCATTTTGAATATGACAATCACTAAAACTTAAGTTGTGCAAGAAAATGATTATTCTTAGGTACCAAAGTATGTTAAAGACCTTATAGTAATATACTGTAGTTACTTCAAGGACAGAGATTGGGAGGAGTAATCAAAAATGCACTCAAAGACAATGGGAGAAGGATTTTAATGGTTGGGGAAAGCAGCAAATGTGGACCAGAGTTTTAAAAGAGACACATAGGAGAGCTTATCTATACATTGCTTACTTCAGTAATGTGGGGGTATACACTGAATTTCTGGCATTTTTACCATTTATCAGTGTTGAATTAAATAATTTGTGCTGGTCACCTAAAAAAGGAACATTTGCTTTTAGCATTCTAGGATTCAAGTCTGCATCTTAACTGTCATTTTGGCAGTCACAAATATTTATAATATCAATCATTCTGACTACATGCACTCTCTTAACCATAATCCCCAACTATTTAAAAATTCATAAAACAATTAAAACCATGAATTAAATTGACAATGTTAGTATTGATCAAGATGGAAAATAGAACAAAAGACTAAGTAAAAGTAAGAGTGAAGTATTGATAGGAGGGAAGGCTTCCCTAAAGAGCCAAGTCTTTAATTTGCTCTTAAAAACACCCAGCGAGAGTGCCAGGCAGATCTCTGATGGCAAGCTGTTCCATAGTCGAGGGGCCACTGCCGAGAAGGCCCCGTTTCTTGTTCTTTCTTTCTGGGTCTCTCTTAGCCTCAGCCATCTTTCCTGGCAATAGCGAGTGACTTGAGTAGATCTAGGTGGGAGAAGGCGTTCTGCCAGGTATTGAGGTCCTAAACTGTTTAGGGCTTTATATGTCATCTTTAACACTTTGAAATCAATGCGGAAATGAATGGGCAGCCAATGCAAGGCAGCCAGAGTGGGAGAGATATGCTGGTGTTTTCTCGTTCCACTAAGTAATCTGGCTGCCGCATTCTGCACCATTTGAAGCTTCCGCATCAATCTCAAAGGTAGCCCCACATAGAGCGCATTACAGTGGTCTAATCTCAAGATTACAAGCCATGTACCAGAGTAGTGAGGGTCCTGCCATCAAGATAGGGACACAGCTGGGCAATCTGCCACAGATGGTAATAGGCGGAGCGGACCACTGATGCCACCTGGGTTTCCATGGTGAGCGCTGGATCCAGATGTACTCCCAAGCTATGAACCTCACTCTTTGCAGCGAGAGTCACCCCACCCCGAAGGAGAGGGAGTTTTCCAAGCCACCAGTGGAGGGGCCACCCACCCTCAGGACCTCCGTCTTGTCCGGGTTCAGCCTCAACCCATTCCCTTACATCCATTGCAGTACATCCTCCAGGCCACACTGAAGGGACAGAACGGCATCCACTGAAGTAGGTGAAAAGGAGATATAGAGCTGCATGTCATCAGCATACAGCTGATGACCCCACCCAGCGGCCTCATATAGATATTAAACAGTATTGGGGAGATGATCGAGCCCCCTGCGGAACCCCACAATTGAGACTCCATGGGGCGAAGACACTCTCCCCAAGCTGTACTCTCTGAGGGCACTCCCCCAAGAAGGATCGAGCCAGGCAAGTACCAGGCCACCAATTCCCAGCTCGGAGAGCCTCTTCAGGAGGATATCGTGGTCGACGGTATCAAAGGCCACTGAGATATCAAGGAGGACCAACAGGGACATTTTGCTCCGTCAGCCTCCCTCAACAGGTCATCTATCAGTGCGACCAGTGCCGTTTTTGTGCCATGGCTCGGCCTGAAGTCTGACTGGAACGGATCCAGGGCACTGGTTTCATCCAAAAGAGCCTGAAACTGATCAGCCACCACCCTCTCCACCACTTTGCTGAGGAAGAAGTGAATGTCTCTGTGTGTCTCTGTCTCTGTCTCTGTCTCTGTCTGTCTCTCTCTCTCTCTGTAAAAGTGAGTGACATATGTCAAAGAAGAAGGGAGAAAACATTTCAGCTTGTCAGTGAAAAGGCTACTCACCCCTTGGAACTGATTGGAGTGATCCTGTTTGTTCAACATGACTAGTGTGCTTGCTAGGTAGCATCTTAAGTTCCATTGGTTTAAGCAAATTCTGCTATGCTGTAGAGCTGTAAATCATATGTTTAGGTTGATTTTAGGGTGGAATTTCTCTGGTTAGATTCCCTCCCCTCCCCATGGATACTTAAGAGTACCAGCTTGTGCTGTCCTCCTGCAGTCTCTTGACTATGCAAAGAATAAAGCTGTGTCAGAATCTAACTCTTGACATTATGCTTTGCTATCTCCCCTGCTTGTAAGGCGGCAGCATTTCATTTCAAGAAACAAAGTTATCATTCATCCAGGCAGTTAAAGCAACCAGCAAAGCCACAGTTGTTCTCTTCCAGTAGGAGTTGTTTGTTTTGCAAACCAATAGCTTCATGTCTGTGTTTGTGATGATAGGAGCTACTGCAGGCAGGAAGCATTTGGAGGAGGGGAAGAGAAAAAGGGAGAGATTGTGAGCGGGTGGGTGGATTTCTTGTTAGACAGCATTGCCAGAAGGCCCTGCTGAACTCCAGGATGCCTTTGCCCCTCTGATTTGTGATATGAAAAGCTCATGCAGTCTGGTTTTGAAAGACTAGCCCAATAATCTTCAGAAGACTGCTGTGACTAGGCTTCTTAATGGCGTGGCAAGGGCACTTTGGGTATGGGTTGGAGTCACTGGCCAAAGTCCTATTGAGTAACTATATATGCATGCAATTCAAAGTTGTGTGTGAGATAGTTGTGCTAGTGGCAAGGTGGTAGGGCTATTCCCAAAGCACTCCTGCCAGCACATTGTGCATTTGTCAAGTTGGGAATACACAACCAGTTGTGCAATTCCCTAACACGATTGCTTATTGCCAGGTGTAATGCCCAGCACATAACTTTATTTTATTTATTTATTTATTTATTGCATTTATATGCCGCCCATCTAGACATAGTCTACTCTGGCATGAACCAAATACTGCTCATCAGTGCAGCTTGTAAGTTGCTGTGATCTACAGCATTGTAGAAGACAACAGTCCTAGCTATCATTGTGGATTTGATTGAAATCAAATTGATTTAATCACAATTTAAATTTTAAAAATCAGACTTTTTGACATTTTAAACAACAACAACAACAACAACAACAACAACAACAACAATAATAATGTGAATTTCGTTGTACGGGTATACTGTGTATATACTTACAATGACAATTAATAATAATAATAATAATAATAATAATAATAATAATAATAATAAAATAATAATAATAATAATAATAATAATAATAATAATAATAATAATAATAATAATAATAATAATAATATATTTTTTTTAAAATGATGTTTATCCACCCTTCTAGCTATCATTTGTACTGATAAATGTGACTTTACAATTGCTACTGGTGTGGTTTTGATGAAAAAAGCAAGAGAAATCACATAAACCATTATTAACAGAAGCATTGCATGGCATAGTGTGCTTTAGTACCTGAACCTTTCCCAACCCTGTGCGGTAGGCAGCATGATGATCCCATTTGTGGTGCTAGAAGATGAGTGGTACATTGAAGATTTCATGTGCTGATTGCACCTGGTGGGTGCCTGTTCAGCTTTCAGTGTCTGACAGCAGCATCTGTAATAAATTCAGGGCTGTCAAAATTAAGACTCCGCTGAAATAGGCACTGAAACAGTAGTTTATCCAATCCAGCTTGGGCAGTCATTTGTTTAGATACATGTGAGCAGAATACACTCTCCCTGTTTCTGGTTCCTGTATATCTTTGCCAGGTATGAATAGAGTTACTTGAAAAAATGCCAGCAAGATTGTCCTTTCCAAGCAGAGCTTCCCTTGCAAATTGATTAATACTTCTCTTCATGGCAATCCAGGGCTGGCCTGACCAACAGGTACAGTGAGAGAGTTATGTCGGAATGGAGATACTGATACGTAGCAGCATTGTGTTGGAGAAAAGAGCTGTGTGGCCTGCCATCCTCTCCCTAAACTAACCTGATACTCTCAATGGTTGCTGTCCCAATGGCAGTAATGAAAAAAGAATCAACTACCAGTCCGGTCAACTTTTACATGGGGGCTGGAGGAGGGCACCGTCTTGTTTTTCTTCTTAGCAGAATCTTAATGTGACTCTGCCACATTAAAAAAAAAAGGTTAATAATAATAATAATAATAATAATAATAATAATAATAATAATAATAATAATAATAATAATAATAATAATAATAATAATAATAATAATAATAGTGTGCCATCACATCATCTGATTTATGGCAACTTTTTCCAGGATTTCCTAGGTTTAAACTACAGTACTCAGAAACCTCTGAGACATCCCAGGACTGTGTAGATTTCCCCAAAGCTACAAAGGCTAGCTCTGCTCCTGGAAGGCCCAGTGGGATTAGGCAGATTTTTTTTTGTGTGTGTGTGTGTGTGTGTGTGTGTGTGTGTGTGTGTGTGTGTGTGTGTGTGTGTGTGTGTGTGTGTGTGTGTGTGTGTGTGTGTGTGTGTGTGTGTGTGTGTGTGTGTGTGTGTGTGTGTGTGTGTGTGTGTGTGTGTGAGAGAGAGAGAGAGAGAGAGAGTTTTAGTTTTGTTCATGTGCTCCCATTCTCTTGTGTGGGGAAAAAAGTGGGGACTTGGTTCCATCCACTTTGCTCTTCTGCTTAGTTTTGAGGAGGGAGGGAACCTATACAAATGGGCCATACAGGTAGCTATCAGGAACAACTTGATTGCCTTGCCCTAGCAACTGTGGTATTTACCCAACTACTGCAGCAGAGGCAAGCAGCATTCATGTTCCCACAGGTATGCACACTTTTTGAACTATAGCTTCTACAGTCGCTATCTGGAAGAAGTGAAGTCCAAAATGTAACTTTTCTAAGCTCTTACACTGTGTAAATGGGGCCTATACCTAAATTATTTTATCATGCCTTATGTATTTTAGGGCTGGGATCAACTCAGGGTAAAGCCTCTCAGTTCCCTAGTGTAAAAAGCATTGGATTTTGTTCAGACAATCAAGGAAAGCCTTTCTCTCAGTCCCACCACCTTCACAGGTGTGTTTGGTGGGGACATGGGTGAAGGCCTTCTCTGTCACTGCTCCCAGACTCTCTGGAACTCCTCCCACTGGACGCCAGGCTGGCCCCATCTTTACCGTCCTTCCGCCAGCAGATGGAGACCTTTCTTTTCAGGCAAGCTTTCTGTTAGCAATTTATTTCATAGATGGGAATTATTAGAATCATAGAGTTGGAGCTGTCCTAGTCCAGTGATGGGGAACAGTTAGCCATCAGGTTGTTTTGGACTACAATTCCCACAGTTATAATTTGCTGTGCTGGCTGGGGATTCTAGGAACTGAAGTCCAAAACATCTAGTAGGCTAAGTGGTTCTTCATTACTACCTTAGTCCAAGCTCAGTTCAGAACAAGCTCTGCAATACAGGATACAGTTACAGTATTCCTGGTCATTTGGTTTACCCTCATGCACTAGGGCGGGTCAGGTTGGTCCCTTGGGATCATATTTTGTTGCAGAATCGACATAGAACTAGATTTATAATGTAGGTACTCTAGCCTTGTCACCATAACAAATGCAGATTGTCTCAGATTTCAGCCACTTGCTGTGTACTTTTTGTTTTGGCTAGTAAACAATTTAAAGATGGAAAAAATTCTCAACAAATCTATGGCCTTTTCACCTTGAGATAACCTAGTGGAGGGAAAAACAAAGTCTGCTGTTTTTAAAGTGGAGTGTGATACCAAGAATCAGAAGTGGCATTCTCTGTCAGTAGGTTGGCTCAAGTAGCAACTTTGGGATTCCTGGTAGGTTCAGAAAATAAACAAAGTGTACAATAAAACCCTTCAATTAACTCTAACTCACAACATTGACCCTTGTGATAATTTTCTATACATTGGAACTCTCGCTAGGATCAGAAAATACTTCACAGTTCGCTCAATGGAAGTTTAAAAAATCTGGTGCATGAGGACTAGTCATTGTTGCCACATGGTGTGAAGTTGCTTCTTATACAGTGGTGCCTCACAAGACAAATGTCTCACAGGACAAAAAATTCGCAAGACAAATGGTTTTGGCAATGGGGTTGATGACTCGCAAGATCAATGTTCCTATGGCTGTGCTTTGCAAGATGAATGTTTTCCGTTTTTTGTTCCTACCTCATCTTTGCTGGTTTTTAAATGTTTTTCTATGATATTTAAAAAGTTAAAATTTTTGGACTGAAATTTTTGAAATCATCTGTACAATATGTATGGCTTTAAATAGCACTTAATAAACCCTTTGTAAACCAAATTTGACTTTGTTCTGACATTTTTTTGTCCATAGGAGCACATTAATTAGATTTCAATGCATTCCTATGGGAAAATGTATTTCATAAGACAAATTTTTCGCAAGACAACATTAACCGCGGAATGAATTAAATTCATCTTGTGAGGCACCACTGTATATGGGGATCTTGTGAATTTGCTGGTCTCTGAAAGGTCCTATCATTAACAGCCCAGCTTAGGGCTTGCAGACTAAAAAGTAGGGATTCCTGTAATGTGCTGATTCATCTCATGTTATGTCTTCCTCCTTTCCTGCTGTTTCAACTCTTCATTGCATTGTTGTCTTTTCCAGTGAATATATTATGGTATTATAATATATCCAAAGTATGATAGCCTCAATTTTAGCCATTTTTGTATCTATCGAATGTTCAGGCTTGATTTGATCTAGAACACCCCCCCCCTTTGTGTCTTTTTGGCATTCATATGGTATCTATAAAGTTTTTTCTTCAATATGATGTTTTGCAAAAATAGTTTTTTCCCTGTTTTTTTTAATTATCCAACTTTCACATTTGTACATAGCAGTCAAGAATACACACATATGGATGCTCTTGGCCTTTGTCCAGCAACACATACTTAAACGTAGGATGTTTTCTAGTTCCTTCATGCCTACTGTTCGCAGTCTCAGTCTTCTTCCAATTTCTTAGGTGAAGTTTCAGTTTGTTTTAAAGATAGGATCATTTTGATTTCTTCATTGCCAACATTGAAGTTATGTAACTTGCGTGTTGATTACTTCTACCAAAAGAGAAGCACTACCTTCTGAAGCAGTTTGCTCCGTTATCAATAGCTTCAGTTTAGCTTCCTAAATTGAAGTTTTTTTTCTCATGGTAATCTGAAATCCACCTTTTTGCAACTTCTGTGAACAGGCTCTAGCCCTCTGTTGTTTTCCATTTCTGCCCCTCTTTATTCATATCAGAGCATTGTGCCATTTAAAATTATGGACATATATGCAATACTGTATAGGTAAAGTTCAAACAGATTTAAAATGTTAAAATGATTTGATTATTTTTTATCCAGAGGCGGGCTACTTCAGTCACTTTATCTCAGCCATTTACTAGATCATATATGTGCTCAGACATAAATTGCATGCACATAAAAGCTGCATTGATTGAATTTCTCCACAGAAAATGTGTCTTGTATCCAAGTAACCCCATTTTGCTTGATTATTCTTTGATCTTATTACTTCTTACATTACTTTGAAGTCTATAAAGTGACTTCCAGATGGTCCAGCTAAAATCTTGTCCTGATGGGAGACACTCTTTAGCATTCATTCATTCAGCACAGTGTATTATTTTTGTTCTCCATAGGTTTAGTCTGGCCTCTTCTGGTTTACTATTTAAGCTTGAAATGTGTGCAGAAAACTTTTCCTTAATTTAGCCATTGTTTAGGTGATTGGCGTCCATGATGTGAATGGGTTTGGTGCTGTATTACTGTACTTTATTTCATTCATATTTGCTAGTACCTCTCAATCTACTTCTTGAGGGGCAATGCCAACCAAATAATGAACTTCTTCAATGGGAGTAGGTTTCAAGCAGCCAGTAATAATCTTTCATGATTAAGAGCCATATATTATATTATTATTATTATATCCTGTTGTTTGGTGTGTGCCTATTTATACTAGGGTGTATTAAAATCAATGGTTTTTAATTTTTTAAAAAATCAGATTTTTTAAACTTGAAATAGGATTTTTAAAATTTAATTGGATTCTGTCCCTTCAGCGCTGCCTGGGGACCGTACTGCAATGGATGCAGGAGAATGGGCTTAGGCTGAACCCGGACAAGACAGAGGTACTAAGGGTGAGCGCCCCCACAGTTGGGGGTTGGGGAAACTCCCTTTCCTTCAGGGGGGTGACCCTCCCCACCAAGGATGGGGTCCGCAGTCTGGGGATCCATCTGGACCCGGCGCTCACCATGGAATCCCAGGTGGCATCGGTGGTCCGAACCGCCTTTTACCATCTTAGGCGGATAGCCCAGCTGCGGCCCTATCTCGAGGTTGGGGCACTCACTACCTTGGTGCATGCGCTCGTAATCTCAAGATTAGACCACTGTAATGCGCTCTACGTGGGGCTGCCTTTGAGGCTGCTGCGGAAACTACAGGTGGTGCAGAATGCGGCGGCCAGACTTCTTAGTGGTGTGAAAAATACCAACACATTTCACCCACTCTGGCCGCATTGCATCGGCTGCCCATCCGCTTCCGCATCGACTTCAAAGTGTTGATGCTTACATATAAAGCCCTAAACAGTTTAGGGCCTCGATACTTGGCGGAACGCCTACTCCCACCAAGATCTACCCGTGTCACCTGCGCGAGCCAGGAGCTGAGGCTGAGGAGCCTAATGCCGAGGGAGGCCCGGAAAGAAAAGACAAGAAATCGGGCCTTCTCGGCGGTGGCTCCTTGCCTCTGGAATAACCTACCTCCTGATATTCGCGCGGCTCCCTCGCTGGGCATTTTTAAAAATCAACTGAAAACACTGATGTTTCGGCAGGCCTTCCCCTTAGTCAATTCCTGATCTTCCCTCTCTCTCCACTCCCTACTGTCTGTCCCATCTTGCTGAAAGTTTTCCCTTATGTAAAATGGCTTTTAATTACATTGTTGTTGTTTTTTGTTGTTGTAAGCCGCCTAGAGTGGTCTTAATTGATTAGATAGGCAGGATATAAATAAAATAAATAAATAAAAATAAATAATGAAATGCTTTTGGAGGAAAATCTATCTAAAGATAGTTTTCTGTTTAAGATACATTGTAGCTCAAAGGTTATTCAGCAAGAAATAGAGCTTAGTTTTGTAGTTATGTAGCATGAGGCTGTATATTCATTCAATATTTACATTCTTTGTAAACTAATTCAATTAAGCGAGGTTATCCAAGTTGAGATAAAATGCACTTTTCACAGTAAAAATGGTATAAAATAATCAAAGTTCAGGAAGAGACTTTCATCCCATTGTTGTTTTGTAAATCTACCCTGTTTCCCCAAAAATAAGACAGGGTCTTATATTATTTTTTGCTCCAAAAAACGCATTAGGGCTTATTTTTTGCTCCAAAAAACGCATTGGGGGATCTTTTATGTTTGTTCATGTACAACAATCTACATTCATTCAAATACAGTCCTGTCATCTTCTTCTGGTTGCTGCACAATGGTGGAGGGCAGTTTTTCACTTAACTGGCGCTTACTTTTGGAGTAGGGCTTATATTACAAACATCCTGAAAAATCATACTAGGGCTTATTTTCAGGTTAGGTCTTATTTTGGGGAAAACGGTAGTTCTTCAAATATGAGTGATTAACCTATTGAACCCACTTCAGTTCTGATATACAGTAGATGTTTTGCTAATCTGACAGGTTATTATTCCAAATTTGAAATCTTCGTCTGGTTGAAAATACTAAAGATTATAACTACCAGCAAGAATGAGTCTTTACATTTAAAAATCATGATTTAAACCAAGTCTTACTGATTTAAATCATGATTTAAATTGACTTGATTTAAATCAAATCCACTCAGATTTATACCATATGACACTAGTGTATTTTGCTGTGGAATAGCACAGGGACAAAGCTGTTGTTCTTATTGTTTGTGGGTGAGCATCCCAATCTGACCCAGCCAATTTCCTGTTACTTCTGGCGAGAACTTCCTTTTCAATGTTTTAACCATTTTTTTTGTAGGTCAGGGTTTGATCCAGAGTGATGCCCAAATACTTTGGAGTATGGCAATGTTCCAAAATTTTGCCTTCTCAGTTAACTCTGAGCTTTCTCTTTGATTCTCTGTTCTTTAAGTGGAAGGCACAGACCTGTGTTTTTAAAGGTTCTAGTTTCTCTGATTGTTTTTATAACATAAAAATATACCTTCTAATGCAGAGGTTAGGTGGTGCTCTATGGAATTAAAAAATTCTCTTTGGACTGTAAAGGCAAGAATATCAGCATAGATGAAACTCCTGGAGTATGGGAACATTGGTTGATAATTTGTGTAAATGTTAAAATGTTGTGGTGCCAGGACGCTACCTTGTAGGAGACTGATTCTTTGATTTCTCCAGTGATTATGCCTTTCATGAAATTCAATGAGGCATATTTGGTTTTGAAGTACGGTGACCATCTCTGTTAGCCCATGATCTTTAGTAAGGAGATAGAGTTTTCTGTGCAGCAATTGATGGTGGACAGTATCATATGCCACTGTAATAGCTGCTGCTCCAAATATTTTATGCTTGGAGCCTCCCTGAAGAGTGGAAAGCACTTCGAGTACACTTGGGGATCCCCTGAGCAGCTGGCTAATCCTTTCTATCCAGAAATGATGCAAAGTAAACCCTCGGGTAGTTAAGGAGCATTGTAATCTCTTCCTTTATTTTTCTCTTCTCCAGGCTAAATATATCCAGCTCTTTCAACTATAGGACCTGTTTCCAGACCTAGCACTATCTTGGTTGCTCCTTGGACATGATCCATCTTGTCAATGGCCTTAAAAGGTGGGTAGGCCTTGGGAATTTTTTATCAGTGTCAATTCGACATTGACCTCATAATGATTTTCCTCACACAATTGTTGAGAAACTGAATTAGATAATGGAAATATGGGTTAGCTGCCCTGATGCTTCGGTGACCAAGAAGGCTGAAATATGAATCTTTAGCTTTTTTGAAAAAGGTGATGGGCTCTGTAAAGAGAAGGTGCTGGATGTTAAAACACATTATTTATCCACTTGTTGTTGAAAGGTGCTCATCTTGTTTCTGAGATCAGGCTTTGAGCAGAGTGAATTTGCATTTCAGTTTATCAAAGCTAAGAAAATATTTCTTTTTCATCTTTGACAAACACTTCAATTTAAATTCCTACTTGAAAGTGTTTGGAAAATTACTTTTTCGTTTCTTTGAAAGGCAGGTGCTATTCCCCAAATATTCCAGCGGATGAAAGTTTAATATGAATAGCAGTGTTGCATACTATAGGGGAGGCAGTGGTGTGAATTTTATGGGTTCCATATAGACACTTGAACTTTGAATATGATGCTGTGTACATTCAAGTGTGTCAAACCTACAAAAATGACTGCCAGCTTGGCTCATCTTCCATAGTAACCTGATGTATACCTTTTAATAAATATGCTTCTGTTCTGACTCTCAGAAGATGCAGCAGTCTCATGTTGGATGGCTCTGGTGTGGGCTTGAGCCACATGTGTTCTTGCATTCCCCTTTGTTTACATAACACTGTGTAGGGTGAGCATGTTCACTTTTATGGACAGAACACCTTTCATTCTTACTCCTTTTGAATCCTGAATCTCTTGGAGCTTTTGCTATTGACAATCATATTTAGAGCCAGCCCCAAAGCCCTGAGTCACTGTATTGTTTCCATGGAAACAGACTTGTTCATTATAGTTGGTTTTAGGGGCAGTGAAAATATTAGTAGAAATGCTGCTAGGAGTTGGGCGACTGCCAAAATTATATTGGCAAGAGGGATGGGCAGGATTTCACTGTGTTGAGTGAGGGGCTCATACTTTGTCCTCAGTAACATCAGTAGGCAGTGTTGTGTGAAATTCTTCAGAGATGAGGGAGGGGACAGGAAGAGTGTGTGAGAGAAAATGGCCATCTAATTTCCAGGTACATGTCCTACTCATGCTATTTCAATACATAACTTGTTGCTGTGAAGTCTTAGTCTTTTCTTTGTGTTCTTGTTGCTGGCAAGGGCCAAAATAAGTTACAGGAACATCCAATTATAAGTGTAAAGGCACAATGGGAGATAATAGTGAAGTGAGCCAGCAAGCTGGATGGCATCAGGTGTGTCTGCTGTTTCCAGTTGTTTGTTGGCGAATGGTAATTCCCATGCGCTTCCTATGGTTGCTCATGGAAACAAAATCAAGATAAGCAATTTTATTGTTAAAACCAGCATCAAATCTTAGCTTGGAATCATTTGCTTAAATCTTTTTTGCTCGGTAAAAAAAATTGCTATAGAGTAGGCCCATTGAATTAGTGAGGATCTGGTGAGTCACCTCCTCTATAAATTCCATTGATTCAAATTGGCCTACTCTAGTTGCATTTTACTACACTAAAGTAAGTTGCAGGTAGAATACAATTGAACTTACAGAGGAGCCAACTCACCAAATCCCCAGTGATTCAAAGGCCCTACTCTAGTAGTGACTTAGTACATTAAGCCAGTGGTTCTTAACCTTTGTTACTCAGATGCTTTTGAACTGCAACTCCCAGAAACCCCAGTCAGCACAGCTGGTGGTGAAGGCTTCTGGGAGTTGTAGTCCCAAACTCCGGAGTAACCCAAGGTTAAGAACCAGTGCACTATGCAACAGTATTTAAGCCATTATATCTGCTTGTTATCTTACCCAGCTTTGCAGTTGTCCACATATGATGGGTTCCATAAATGGAATACAGTCCATGCTGGAATGAAAAAAAGACAATACAACTTGATCCCAAAACAGCAACAACAAAACCCAGAAGTCTCTTATATTGCTATTTCCATAAGGCTAACATTGCTGTGTGTCTTACAGATGCTTGTGTTTTGTTGCATGTACCTATTCCAGAAAGGTGTACTTATACCACATCTACACTGCATGTCATAGATGTATTTTTACTCTTCTGTTTATGTGAAATATAAGTATAAAATTAGAGATGTGAAATACAGTGGGGTAGGGCATTTTTCTTCCTGTTACATCTTGGGCTTTTTTATTGTTTTTAAATCAACCTGAAAGAGACAATAGCATTATGGGTTTCCATTCCAAGGAAGTGGTTTTATCCAAAGCATGCAAAAATCTTTATGGGGAATAATTGCAATGTCCTAAATCCAATTTAGCACCAATTACACTTGTTACATGCATTCAAGTCTCTTCCCACTTGTAGTGACCCTAACAGAGCTTTCAAGGTAAGTGAGATATTTAAAGATTGGTTTTACCAGTTCTGCATTCCCAATTTCCATGTCTGAGAGGGAATTTGAACCCAGGCCTCCTCAGTTTCAGTACATTACTCTTACCTACTACACCACATTGGGTGTCTCTGTTTATTTTAGTAGATCTATTGAATTAGTTGGTGGATGGTGAGTCTGTATGTCTGTAAATCCACATGATTTGATGGCTCTATTATAGCTGAAGTTGTCATAGGGCCCCAGTCCCATGTTCACTCCTAATATGTTTTGGCTGCTTATCCAGTGGGATCCCATTGCGAGTGGACATCAGACATTACATTACATTTATTCTCTCCTGCTCTCTTCTGCACGTTCACTTGCCTTTAATTATTACTTGATAGAATCCTCCCTATTTTAATTTTATCTCTGCATTTCCCATTTAAGAAAAAACTGTGGGTTTAAGCTGTATACAAAAATGCAGAAATATGTATAATTGTAATTTTGTGATCCTGTGGTATGACTTAAGATACCCAGTAATGGATAGAATCATGGACTAAGATTCAGGAGATACCTGGCATAGCATCCCTACTCAGCCATAGAAATTCAATAGAGTGGTGGTGCTAGCACTGATGAAATCACTCAGATACCTGAATTATCTTGAAAGTCCTACAGTGTTAAGATTGCTCTTAATACAATACATGAGGCATATATGTTACAATACATAAGGCATATATGCACGGCAGTGGTCTTTAGTTCAGAGTGGAAACATGTGGTATATGGGTCATATGCAGCCCCAAGGCCATTTTTATATCCCTTTCTGAGCTGTCTCATTACTGCCAGAATTGGTTGTTGGTGTTATGAGCTTTTAAGTCACTGACTTATAGTCACTCTAATAGGGCTTTCAAGGTAAGTGGGTTATTTAAGAAGTGGTTTTACCAGTACCACATCATGAAAACCTGGCCACTGCTCTATTTTTTGTCACTCCATCACCCACTGCAGACCCATCTGTTTCATCAGCCATCACATTAAGAGAATGCCTCAAATGTTATAAGGCAATCAGTATAGCTCTACAACCCAAAGGCATCACCCATCCCTGGTCTAATGACTGTTGCTGGGGGTGCTTGCTCGGTAATGCTTTTGTGTTGGAAGCACCTGACACAGACAGGCAAGAGGGCTAAGGCCATTTCTGGGTGAAACAGCATACTTCTCATTCTGTTCACATGTTTATTATAGGAATTTGGTAGCTGAAGATGTTTGACATTTCTCTGTGTCTAGCTGAAAAGCATTCCGTTTTAGGGATACAGTACATGCGTATTCTTGTAGCAAGATGTAGAATGGTCTGCAACTGATTGGTACTCATATTTGCTTTTCATAGTAGGGAAAATCTTGTTTGTGTAAAGTTAGTAGTGGAAGCTAATGATGTCATTAGCTGGCACTGGTAATATTTAACAAAAACTAATTTTAAAAATCCCCTCTTGTTTTAGATTCTGAGGCACCTTAAGACTGCCTTTTGCCCTGGGGAAGCTTTTGAGAGCCTCAGGAAGAGGGTCATCAGCTTCTACTGTATAACTTTACGCGAACAGGATTTTGTCTACTATGAAAATAAATGTGAGTGAGTAATAATCAGCTGCAGCCAAATGAATGGCTCTCTTTGCATCCCACCAAGATTCTGCCCATTATTTGATATATTCTTAGTCAACTTCACACAGCACCAAACTACTCAGCTTTTATTTTCTTGGGGAGCAATGTGCCAGGTGGTCTTCAAAGCTACATCTGGTCTTGGATGGAGATCTTTGTTCATTTCAGAAGCAATCCAGTGGTATTTCCCCAGTGGAAGGATCATCCAAGATGGTGCTGTTGTTGCCTAAGAGATGACTAAATGGGCTCATAGCCATTGCATTCTTCAGTGAGGCTCCTTTTGTATCCCCCTGGATGGAGATGAACTGCAAGCGCACACTTGAAGAACGATATCCTGCAGCCCTTAAAAGTGTAGGACTTTTAAATCCCTAGCCATTATGCATGCTGGTTGGAGCTTGTGAGAGCTGAAAGTCAAAAACATCTGGAGAATCAAAGGTTAAGAACCATTGCTTTAGTTAGCCCACGCTCCTATTTCTGATGCAGTGTCAGATGTTAAGATACCTACCGATTTCCCAGCAGCTTATGATTTCATCTCTCCTAAGCTCTGCATGTGAAGCAAGCAATAGCTCCAATAAAACTGAAATGCACAGCTTGAAGATAAAAAGATGTGCGGGGGTTCAAGAATGGAATGAAAGATAAGAAGCCATGTTGTTGTGGGCCAAACGAGAAGTGATGGGAGATCTGTGAATGGGTTCTTCTTTGATCTAAAATAAGAATAAAATAAAATTCTAAAATAAAATTCATTAATCACTATCTGTGTATATGTGTGTATGCAATTAAGATCAGAGTGCTGGGGGAAAGGGGGGTGTCTTAGACTTTCTGCACTAATTTCCCATTTGCCTCTTTGACCCATTAAAAAAGTCCAGGGATTGGGGACAGATGCACATATCACTCTATTCTTCTATCAGCTTTGTTCACTGACCATGAGGCATGCTTTTTTAAAGGGCATCTGACAATAAGTAATCAGCACCCTAGGTGAAACTATTAAGAGAGGCTGAAAATCAAATTCTATGATTTTCTGCTGGATTGTGTATACTTATCCTGGTGGAGATACCTTTTCAGTGACCAAAAAATTATATGCAACAGAGGTACAGTCTTATATAAATATAATTGCAAACATGTCACTGCATTAATATCCTGTGTGGATATAACATAATTTTTATTGATGTATGACAGAAACTTTCCATAGCTGTCAAGCAAGCTATGGTGCAGTATATGAGAATCTTCTAAAATCAGGCAGTGCTTTGATGACAATGCAGTTTGCTGGTATCTGATATAAGCTGCTTATTTTGCGACAGTTTCCCTTCTTAATGTAGAGTTAAATGAATCTTCATGAGGGGTTTGTTTTCTACTTTAAGTGCATGTTAATATAGTTCATATATTGGTGTACTTTTTAAAAGTGACCCCATGGTGCTATGGTTAAACCGCAGTACTGCTGTCAAGCCTCTGCTCATGACTTGAATTTGATATTAATGGGTTCAGATAGCTGGATCAAAGTTGACTCAGCTTTCCATCCTTCCGAAGTCAGTAAAATGAGTATTCAGTTCACAGGGGAGGAAAGTGTTCCTTGCATAATTTGTAAACCATTCAGAGAGTGCTCTAGCACTATAGGGCAGCATATAGGTTGAAACAACAATATGCTTTGCCTTATAAATGTTTGCCTTATAAAGCTGGCAGGATAACTCAGTTCTTCATCTCCCTCCTCCAAGGTTTCACCCTCCACACCTTGATTCCTGCCATCCTTGTCCAACATGTACTACCATGTTTCCCTGAAAATAAGACAGGGTCTTATATTAATTTTTGCTCCAAATGATGCTCCATATGATGGACAGGAGTGATGTGGGCATTTCGCCACATACCTTCCCCCTTGGAAAGGTGGTTTCATGGGGTAAAACTTACAGTAGTTTACCCTTATGAACAACATAGGAAACACTTAGCAATATTTCAAACAATTTTTCAATACATTCTTCAGTTACACATTTAAATCAATTTTCTATTTACTCTTTTACACAGTATAGACATGCATGTTATTGTTGATTACGATTTTAAAAATATTATCACTCTACCCATTTAAAATACATTAATCAACATTTGCATTACTTATAATTTATTTACTACAATACTGTTACTGTTACTTATATCATTACTTACCATTAATTCATCAGAAAAATTATACTTTTAATTCCTTCTTTTATTTATACATAACTAGACCCATTTATTACATTCTAAGTTACTTATTTCTTCTTTTTCATCGATCAGTCTTCTGGTCTTTGTGACAAAGAGTCAGCCACTACATTTTGAATCCCTTTCACACTCTGGGTTTCGAAATCAAAGTCCTGTAGCAGTAGGGCCCACCTCATTAACTTGCTATTATTCATCCTTATAGTTCTCAGCCACAGAAGTGGGGAATGGTCTGTGCAAAGAACAAAATGTCTTCCCCATATGTATGGCTTGAGCTTCTGTAATGACCATACGATTGCAAGACACTCACATTCGATTGTGGACAGATGTCTCTCACCTGCCTGCAGTTTCTTACTCAGGAACGTCATTGGATGTTGCTCTCCGTTGTCATCCGCCTGGCTCAGCACGGCTCCCAGCTGGATGTTGGTTGTGTCTGTGAAGACGGTGAACTCTCGCTAGAAATCAGGAGCTCTCAGGACAGGACTGGTTATCAATGCAGTCTTCAGCTTCCCAAAGGCCTCCTCGCAGTCACTCGTCCACTGGATCTTTTCAGCATTTCTTTTATGTGTTAAGTCAGATAAACTTCAGCTATCTCAGTGAAGTTTTGTATAAAGTGCCAATAATAGCCAACTAACCCTAAGAAAGATCTGTTTTTTCCTTTGATGTAGGTTTAGGCCACTTACTGATTACTTCAATTTTTGATTCTAGGGGTTCAATTATACCTCCCCCTACTATATGTCCTAAGTATTTTAATTTGGAACTACCCAGCTGGCATTTACTAGCTTTCACTGTTAGCCCAGTCTTGTTTAACCTTTGTAGCACTGTCTCGATATGGTACAGGTGATCTTCCCACGTTTGACTATATATTCCTATATCATTGATGTATGCTACTGTGAATTCCCTAAGCCCTTGTAATGTTTGGTCCACGAGTCTTTGAAATGTCACTGGCACATTTCGCAATCCAAAACTTAAGATACGGAATTCATACAATCCAAAAGGGCTACTGAACACGGTCTTTTCCTGGTCTTTGGGGTCTAGCCCCATTTGCCAGAACCCTTTAGTCAGATCTAAACTCAATATAAACTGATATCCTCCTAGAGTTTCGATTAAATCATCTAACCGGGGCATTGGGTAAGCATCAGGCTTCGTGATGTGGTTTAGTTTTCAATAATCCACGCAAAAGCGGATGCTGCCATCTGGTTTGTCCACTAATACTACTGGGATTGCCCACGGGCTAGATGAAGGAACAATGATTTTTTTCTTTAAGCATTTTGTCTAGTTCCTGGCGAACCTTGGCTACATATGGCCCTGTTACTCTGTAAGGTGTGACAGCTTGTGGAGTGGCATCTCCTGTATCAATTTTGCACACTACTCCCTTTGCTACACCAGTTTGTTTCAGAAGACCTGCTTGTACTTCATCAGCAAGGCTCTCGCTTCATTTTGTCATTCTAGGGATAGCGTGTGACTGATTTCAGCCTCTTCAGGGTTAAATTTGGGTTTGCCCCTCTCTTCCCGATAGGGTAATTCATGTCTTTCATTGTCCGCATCTTTCATGGCATATAAGACGTTTCCTTTTTATAGTAAGGCTTGATCATGTTTACATGGACCACTCTTCGACCTGTTTCTCCCTCCTCCTGAATGATATAATTTACTTCACTCATTTTGGAGATTATTCTAAAAGGACCTGCCCAATTTAATTGCAGTTTATTACCTTTAATAGGTTTTAAAATCAACACTTCATCTCCAGGATTGAATGTTCTCTCTCTGGCCCTTTTATTGTACCATAGCTTTTGCTTCCCTTGCTGGCTCTGCAGGTTTTCTGCTGCTAACTCCAGAGATTGTTTCAAGGAGTTCATTAGGTTATCTATATACTGGATCACTGTCTCAGGATCTTCTCCTTTTTGTTCCTCCCAATTTTGCCGGAGTAAATCTAGGGGTCCCTGCACTTCCTGCCCAAATAACAGTTCAAATGGCCTGAATCCAGTACTTTCTTGGGGTACAGATTGATATGCATACAATAGGTGTTGTAATTTGTGATCCCAGTTATTGGGGTTTTCTGCAGTGTAAGCTCTGATCATACGTATGATGGTTACATTAAATTTCTCCACTAATCCGTTAGTTTGGGGATGATATGGGGATGATGTAATGTGAGTTATGCCACAAAGTTGCCACAGCCTTTTCATTAATCTAGATGTAAATGAGGTTCCCAAATCAGTGACTATCTCAGAAGCGAAGCCCATTCGACACATGTAACTCAGTAAGGCATCTGCCACTGTCTCTGTTTCCATATTTTGTAAGGGAACTGCTTCTGGATATCAGGTGGCATAATCAGTTATAGACAGTATGAATCTGTTTCCCTGTCTGGTAACTTTAGGCAGTGGTCCCACAATGCTTAAGCCTATACGTTGAAAGGGGGTTGAGATAATAGGTAAAGGGCACAATTTGGCTTTAGTTTTATCATTGCCAGTACCCTGCCTTTGACATATGTCACAGCTTTGACAATATAATTTTATCTACTTCCCCATTCCAGGCCAGTAAGAATTCTGAGCTATTTTCTGCTTAGTGCATGTGATCCCCATATGAGCAGCAAAGGTGTCTGTATGTCCCTTTTCTATTATGATTTTCTCTGTATTTTGTAGGGATTATCAGTTTATGAAGACTTTTCCCTCCCCTTTTAGGATTTACTAAGACCTCTCTATATAATAGGCCTTTTCCCACAAAGTACCTTTCAGGGTTCTCAGGGTTTATTGGTCCTTCTCTAACCATCTTAAAGCATGGTTCTAGGATCGAATCTTCTCTTTGTTCCCTTCTAAAAGCATTATCATGAGGATTCCTTATAGCCACTAAATCAGCTGTCTCATCTGCCTCATTTCCTCTTATTATTTCATTAGAGAAATCATATTTTTCCTCAGTGGCTTCCCTTTTTTCTTTCTGGGAACGAGTATATCCCAGATAGGCGGGATATAAAATAAATAAATAAATAAATAAATAAATAAATAAATAAATAAATAAATAAATAAATAAATTGTTACAAGAACCCTCTTAACATGCTCAGAGAGATCCAGCCCTATCAAACATGGGGTAGGAATTTGATCTGCAATGTCTATTTTCCACATTCCATTCCACCCTTGATATTTTATTTGTATTTTAGCCACTGGTAGAGTAATTAACTCTGTCCCAATCTCTTTTAGGGTGAGGCTTTCATTTCTTAAAATATCTTCTTGAGGGATTATATCAGGATGGCACAATGTCACCTGAGAGCATGAGTCTCTTAGAGCCAGATATTTAGCATCATTCACATAAATAACATCCCCAGAACAGTGAAGAAGCTCCTGGTTACTTTCAATATTAAACATCGGAGAACTTTTGCCAAAGGAAGTGATTGTTGTTGTTGTTCCTGGCTCTAGCAGTTATTGGGGTTATGGCACCCATTTCCACTGCCTCAGTGGTTGCTCTCTTTTGTTGTACACAGTACACTTTCTTGGGCTGACTTTTCCCAACTTTTTGCTGACCAATCTTTATTTCTTGAGGTCTGGCATTGGGCAATAAAATGTTCTTTTTCACCGCACCCATAGCAAGTTTTAGGGACTCTTTGTTCAAAATATGGTGACTGGTCCCCCTTCCATTCATAGCTCTTATATTTCTATTGGCTCTGCTCTGAGAGCTTGCCTCTAAAGTGGCTTCCAGTTGCCTGATTGTGCTTGAGGTAATCCCTGGGCTCTTTCTGTCATCCTTACTTTTCCCATCAAATTTCACTTCAGAGAATTTGGGGTTTTTGATATCTGTTATATAGTCAACAGTTTCACTTGTCTCCTGTACATTCTTGGGCTTTTTGTCTCTGACTAAGTACCTCAGTTCTCCTAGTAGAACTGAATAAAATTGTTCTAATCCTATTATATTTTTCATATCTTCTAATGTCTTGACTTTAGCCTGCTCTAGCCATTTCTCCAAGTATCTGACTAGATTTGCCCCCAATTGAGAATATGATTCCTCAAGCTTTTTAATCAGTGCTTGAAATTTCCACCTCAGATGTTCAGCATTGATCCCAAACCTTGAGAAAACCAATTCCCTGTAAGCCTCATAATCTCTGGCTTGATCTAAGGGCATTTGGGCATAAATGTCTGCTAAATCCCCACTTATCTGGGACCTCAATATAACCATATGTTCTGTTTTTATGTTAAAATCTCAACACGCTTGCTCAAAAGTGATTAAGAATGCTTCTGGGCCATCATCCTTCCTAAATTGTGGGAATTTCTTAAGATCTATTTTTCATTTTCATTATTATTGCTGTTATTTTTATTTAGAGATGCCAATTCTAATCTTTTCAGTTCTAATTGATAATCCATGTGTCTCTTTTCTTGTTCTAGTGCCATTTCTCTTTCTTTTAATTCTATTTGTCTGGCTTCTGCCTCAGCCCTAGTTCTTATTTCTAGCTGTAATTCTTTTTATATTGGCACTAAGTGTCTGAGATATATTTAGTATATTGTGGACTGGATCCACTGGTGGCAGTGTAAAAAGAGGCAACACATCCTGAGGGTGAACCTGTGTTTGGGGCGAACAAACAAGGGACACTAGGGGGACGCGACAAAGTGGTGGCAAGCAGTGGGACACAATTAAAAGTCCAGTAAGCCTAAGGGGGAAAAGTGAATTTTCTGAGTCTAAAGGACCTGTTAGTCTGGGACTGTCGAGAAGGAGTGGAAAACCCTCTAGAGTTCTTATTGAAAAGCTTAGAAGGGGCTCCTGATCGCAGACCTGGGGAAAGACTAAGAACAGGAAAAGGCTCTGAGGAAAATTCAGTGGTTTAAGGTTACCTCACACTTTAAGTGAAAAGACCAGTAGGCTAGCTTGAGATCCCAAGCTTTAAGGAGGGAGAACTGAGGTGACAAGTGGAAACCAGGTCATAAATATAGCTAAGGTGCCTGAAACCAACATAGGCTTGAATAAAGTAAATATTTCTGAACAATTTTGGTGTCTGGAGGCAAAAAAGAGAAACAGTGTCTCAGACCAAGGGACCGGCTGGGCTCCAGAAGAAAAATATAGTAACAATCTGTAGCTGCCAACAGAGAGCTACAGAATAACTCTCTCTCTAACACAGAAAAGGAAAAAAAGCACTTTAAACTAAACTAAACGAGGGGAAAAGGTGGCAGTCGAGGTAACTAAACTTCAAGTTTTACCTCATGAAGAGGACGGAAATCTGGAAATATCTGACCAGGAGGATTATGCCTCAGGAGGAGAAGTTGCTTTAACCTCCCAGGAGTTTATAAAGTGGAAATTGGAGGAGGAATTTCACTTAAGGGAATTAGAAATTAAAGCTGGGGAACAGGTTTATTGACCTTTTCGTTGGTATGTAAATCACAGATGTAAATCACAGTTGTTGAAGATCATTCATTAAATTGGATTTGATCACACGTTTACCTGTAGGTGCTTTTATTCACAGTGACCACTTTAACCTTTAGGCAAAATCTGGAGCCAGAATCCCGGAGGCAGTTCATGTCGTTCTGTCAACTCCTGCGACGTTGCTGGAACCAGTTGTATTGGCTCTTGCCTTTCATTTGGACTATTTCAGCAAGGTGGAGAGGGGGGATTTGCTGCTTGGGTAACAGCCTATCCTCCGTATGATTTTACCCAGGCTTCGTGCTCTGGCGAGGACACTCCAGCTCAGAGTACATTACCATAGTCTCTCGAGACTGAAGGATGCCTAAGAAGTCAATCATCTATCTATTCTCTATTCCTTTTAACTCTTTCCTATTCTCTATAACACTCCCACTTTCCAAACTCTGTCTTAACTCTCTCACTTCCATTCCCTCTCTAATTCTCTAACTGTCCCTCTAACTCCCCAACTATTACTCTAACTCCGCCCCTCCTGTCCTATCATAGGATCCTGTACTTGAGCTCCATATGATGGACAGGACATGGGCATTCTGCCACAGCATCATGGCCTCCATGACCTCAGTTGTACGACATGTACACGTGAAGATGAGGTCTCTACAATGTGGTTTCTCACAGTTTTCGACCCACGGACAGATCCTCCCAACAGTCTTTTAAGAGTTACTCCTGAACTCGCCTCACAACTCCAGTGGTGGTGCTTCGTCCCAAATCTCTCTATGGGATATCCTTTCCAGCAACCACGTCCTCAAATACAGGTCACAACTGACACCAGCATTGTGGTTCTCTCAAAATACTCGCCAGCTGGTCCCACAGGGAACATTCACTCCACATCAACAAGTTTGAACTATTAGCAGTAATAAAGACATGCAAAGCATTCAGAAATGTTCTAGCTGGCAAGGTGGTTCAGATTGCCACCGACAACACAACAGCCATGTACTATATTCTCAGACAAGGAGGCACACACTCCCCAAGCCTCCTCTATTTGGCGGTCGACCTATGGGAATGCTGTCTTTCACACCACATCTGCCTCACAGCTCTGCACATTCAGGCCAGGACAGTGACCTAGCCAACTCTCTCAGCCACACAAACTCAGAACCCCATGAGTGGAAATTAGATGAAACAATTTTCCTCCACCTGTGCAAAAGATGGGGAAAACTAACTCTACACCTTTTTGCCTCTCGCAAGAATTGGAAATGGAAGCGCTATTGCTCCCGTACTGGGATCGGGAAACACTCCCAAGGAGACATGTTCATTGGCCACTGGCCCAAGACCCTCACATACCTCTTCCCATCATTCCCTCTCCTCCACAGGGTAATTGTCTGAATACAATAGGACAAACCCAACACCATTCTCATTGCTCCTTGGTGGCTGAGACAGCCCTGGTTCCCAGTGCTACACCACCTGTCCTCTGATGTCTATCACTTTCCCCACCTACCACACCTCCTCAAACGGAACAACTCCCAGATCCTTCATCCCAACTTACCTGCTCTGCACCTGGCAGCATGGAGTATTCTCCCTCCATGATGGATGTTCTCTGTCAGGCAAAGAAACCCTCAACTACAAAAGCTTACCTGTATAAATGGAAAAAAAAATCAATCTTTTACTGCAGCTCTTTCCCTTCCTGCCATCAACTTATCTCTCTCCACGGTTCTCTGATATTTGCTCCATCTCAAATCTTCTGGTCTTTCTCTCTCATCTGTTAGAGTCTATCTCTCGGCAGTCATCTCGTACCAACCACCGACCTTTCCAGCAGCTCAATTTTTCAGACATCCCATGCTCAAGTGCTTTCTTAAGGGATTGTCACACACTTACCCAGATGTTCACCTGCCCTCTCCACAATGGTCCTTGACCTTAGTCTTGTGACAACTCACTAAATCTCTGTTCGAACCACTAGCCTCAGCGGATCTCTGTCTACTTTCCTTCAAAATGGCTTTTCTCATTGCAATTACTTCAACTTGCTGAGCAAACGGCCTTGCGGCCCTATGCCATGATTACCCTTATATACAATTCTATCCTGATAAAGTAAAGCTGTTCCTCAATGTCTCCTTCCTCCCTAAAGTGGTTCTCAGTTTCATCTCTCTCAACCATTGGTCCTCCCATCTTTCTTTCCGTCACCATCTACAACCCATGAATGACTTTTTTATACTTTGGAAGTGAGGAGGGCCCTCTCCTTTTATTTGTCATGTACGCAACCCTTTCGACGTTCCCCACACATTTTTGTCAGTCATCAACTTCCTAACAAAGGCCTACAAGTCACCTCCCAGACGATTTCTCGTTTTGTTGCGTCTACTATTTGGCTTGCATACCAGCTTGCTCGACAGCCGGTCCTTCAAGCTATTTGCCCTCATTCCACCAGGGCATTGGCAGCCTCTACAGCATTCCTACGTGGTGTGCCTCTCCCCGACATCTGTGCCTCGGCTATGTGGGCACAACCATCTACCTTTGTATGACATTATAGACTAGATGTTCAACAAGTCTGATGTGGCATTCGGATGTGCTGTTTTGGCTTCTGTCTTGGCGTGACACCCTGCCTCTAGGTAAGACAGCTAGCTAGTCCCCCACAGTGTGATTCACAGAGACCATGAAGAAGAACGGCAGTTTACTCACCTGGAATTGGAGTTCTTCAAGTGAACCTCTGTGATTCACACATCCCATCCAACCTCCCTTCTGTCATGCCATACAATATTTTTTTCCCTTGCAGTGGTTGACACAACTGAAGGGAGAGTCCTGGCGCCAAGGTACTTATACTGAGGGGGAGGGGTCTATTATAATATGTTTTTTGCTACTGAAAAAGCTCTAGAATAGGCACGGATCACCCACAGTGTGAATCATAGAGGTCTACTCAAAGAACTACAATTACAGGTGAGTAACCTGCCAGTTGTCCAGAAGCCACTTAGATATGTGAGATCTTGATAGTTACAGTGTTACACTTCACCTTCCACTTGACCAGGAGGAAGATGATTAAAACTAGGACTTTACACCTGTCTGCAACACATATGAAAAGCCTACTTTAGTCAAAATCTTAGGAGTAAACTAAGAAGAACTATGCTAAAATTAGAACTTCTAGAACTGGAACTTGAGGAGACCTAGTGGTACATTGAGAGATTTTGGCTGGAATAAAGACAAGGTCATAAATTGTGGGATAAGCCAGCAGATCTCAGTTGTTCTGCCCTATCTGTCTGACAAAGCATATTCAGATTGTAAATGAATGTTGCTAGTTGGGAGGATCCTGCAGTGGGCAGCTGATTTCCTAAAGCCACAGAGGGAAAGAGCAAGCTATTGGAAGTGACAGATTCCTTTCTTTTCCATGTCAGCACCAAAAAACTAGCTGATGTACAGGCAATGGTGCATAATAACTAAAAGCATATGACCTTTAAATTTCTTCACAGTTCAGGGCAAAAGATATCCTGTGCATTACCTTCTCCCATATGACATTTCTCACTGATAGAGATTGTCTGTAGCCATCCATGTGCAAGGTCCAGACCTGTATGTGGTTGGGGCAAGAGGGAGGTCTTTGTTGCACCAAAACTTTGGAGCTCAGGAAAAGTTTGGCTTGGCCTACTGCCACAACAAATTAAGCTCTTTCTATAGAGAGAGAGGCATTTGGCCTTTACTGGCTGCTTTTTATTGCTTGCTTTTCATAATTTTATGTGAGCCTCCTGCTTCTTATTCTGTTTTTTTATTGTGTGCTTTTGGTGTGTTTTACTGCAGCTTTAAAAATTGTTTTATTACTGGTTGATTTCTTTGTCGATTTGAATGCATTGTTGTAAGCCACCTTGAATTAATGGGAAAGCCTTTGCCTAGGAGTCTTGAGAATTGCTGTCAGCCAGAGTAGACAATACTAGGATAAAGGGCTAAATAGTTTCACCTGGTGTAGAAAGGCACGCTGTGTTCCTGGTTGGGTGTATGTAGTGGATTGTACATTGAGACAAAAATGTGAGCTTTTTAAACACGGAATGGCACTTTCAGGGGTTCTGTATTTGAGAAAGGAGTTGTGAAATTTTGATGCTGATCTGGTGACCTAGCTGTAATCCGAATGGAAGATGTACAGTGAGCAACTGTAGGAGCTTTGTAAGCCAGAGTGTTTCTAGGCCAGAGTGTTTTTAGCCTCATCTGTCTGTTGGCACAGCTTAACCTAACTTTTTTGAGCTGTGATTCACAGAATTCCCCCAGTCAGTGATACTACACATCAGCTGGGGAAGGCTATGAGTCTCCGCTCCCTCCCACCTCCAACCCCCCCCCCCCCAAACTACCTTTCTCAGGCTTTGCCTTTTGGTGATATCCTGTGAAATTAGAGCTCCAGTTCTCTCTACCCACATGTGGGGCTGCCATACAAAAATATGTATTTGAAGGTAAGTGCACAAAACATTCTAGAGGCAGGAACGGTAGTTACTCTGCAGAGCAGTGTTCCTTTAATGCAATAAAACGATCTGTAAACTTACGTTCGCATTGCATTTCTAATAACATTTTAAAGAAATAGTTTTAATAGAAATTTTTAAGAAAGGAAATATTTTTAAATAAACTTGATATAATTTATTTTAAAAAATTAAGCACTTACACTTTGTGCAGCTAGCACTTATATACCTTGTGTACTTATGATCTCTGTAAAAATATGGATAATAAGTTCCTTGAGAAAGGAGAAGTTTGTTTGTACTGTTTTGCAGAACTTGATATACTGGTAACACTGTATAACTTCAAGTCTTAATCTTACATTTGGAAAGTCTACAAAGTGACTAGTGTCAGACATACGTAGCTTTGAGGTCTAGCTTCAGAAATGTCCTCAGTCAGGTTGGGCTATCAACTAGCCATCCAGGTAAGTTTGAGTTAAACCTGTCATGTTACTTCGTGGCAACATCTGTTCCTTCTCTTTCAGTGTCTTGTTTATACATTCCTCACAGAGGAAAATGTCTGATACTATAGAACAGTCATTGAAGCTGGACTAAATCCTGATAAATAAAAAAACATGAATGCTTCAAACCAGCCTCTGGGCCCATGAAAAGCAGTCCTTTTTTGGCCCTTATATAACAGGCACAGATAGGACCAGCCTATTTTCTCTTTCCCCCCACCCCTCCCCAGGCATGCCACTGTCTGCCAACAGCAGAATCCTCTCCTGGGAGAAATAACCAGGAACTTTGTGCCTTTCCAGTCCCGTTAGGAATTTTAATATGCTAAAGCCACGGGAGCTTTCGAGGTTGAACAGTCCCTGCATACTAACATTGCTGCTTCCTGAAGCTGCATAGCATATAGAAAGGTTGTTGGCTTAAAAAAGAAAAGAAAAGAAATCCTCTTGCTTTGTGGTCTATCAGATGCTCTTCTTGTTCTGCCATCCAGAGATGGTGGTGTAGAGACTTAATGTGGGCAGTAAAGGAATGAAGAGGTGCCTGTTCAGGGTTGTGAGCAGTGTGTGTGTGTGTGTGTGTGTGTGTGTGTGTGTGTGTGTGTGTGTGTGTGTGTGTGTGTGTGTGTGTGTGTGTGTGTGTGAGAGAGAGAGAGAGAGAGAGAGAGAGAGAGAGAGAGAGAGAGAGAGAATTGGTGAAGCAAAAAAGTCCAGGTGTTTTAGGACTGCTGAGAGTAGCTGTTATGGATCAAAGTCTGTGCACGAGTTTCGTTTTGTGGGTACAAGAAGCTTTCTACATGAAGGATGAGATGCAAAATGGAAAACAACTGTCCAGGACAAACATTCTTGAGGGCCAGATTGTAGCAGGGACAGTTTAAAAATATTTTGGTAAATTAATCTGGGATTTGCTTGGCATTTGCTGTCAGCATTTTATGTTCATATTCTAAAGCTCAACAGCCCAATCCTGTGAGCTCTTCCTGCTGCTGTGTAAATAGCAATTTCTCATGGTAACAGCCAAAGCATCTTCTCTTTTGGAAGTGGGACACAGGTGTGTCCAATTCCATGCCATTCTATCAGTACTGTATATTCTGTTTGTGCTACTTTGTGGACCACTGGAAAGAAGTGACAACTGGGCTATCATAGGGTTCTTAGAATTTTTATAAATGACTTGAATTAGGAAGTGGAGAGAATGCTCATCAAATTTGCCAATGATGCCAAACTGAGATAGATAAGTACTCCAGAAGACAGAATCAGGATTCAGGATGACCTAAGCAGATTGGTGAACTAGGCCAAAGCTAACAAAAGGAGTTTCAACAGAAAATGGTAAAGTCCTGCATTTAGGTAGCCGAAAATAGATGCTACTATAAGATGGATGACAGTTGGCCTGGCAGTCTTACATGTAAAAAGGATCTAGGGGTCTTAGTAAACCACAGTACTTTAAGATAAGTAAACTATGTAATGCAGCATTTCCCAGCCTAGGGTCCCCAGGTGTTCTTGGACTGCAACTCCCAGAAAACCTGGCCAGCACAGCTGGTGGTAAAGCCTTTTAGGAATTGCAGTCCAAGAACATCTGGTTGGGAACCACTGGTGTAATGGATAGCTCAGTGGTTTAGGCATCTGGCTGGAGAGTCAGAGCTTGCTAGTTTTGATTCCCCACTGTGCTTCCGTGCAGGGGCTAGATTCAATCAATATGGTTCCTTCCAGCCCTCTATTATTATTATTATTATTATTATTATTATTATTATTATTATTATTATTATTATTATTATTATTATTATTATTATTATTATTATTATTATTATTATTATTATTATTATTATTATTATTATTATTATTATTATAGAAAGATACTGACAAACTGAAATGTGTCCAGAGGAGGGTGCCCAGAATAGTCAAAGTTCTGGAAACCAAGTCCTATGAAGAATGGTTGAGAGAGCTTGTTATGTTTAGCCTGGGAAAGAGAAGACTGAGAGGCAGTAGGAGAACCATCTTCAAATATTTGAAAGGCTTTCACATAGAAGAAGAGGCAATATTATTTTTTGTATCTCCAGAGCGTAGGACCTGAAGTAATGGATTCAAAATTATGGGAAAAGAGATTTTGCTTAAACAGTAGGAATAACTTCTTGACAGTAAAGGCTTGTTCAACTGTGAAATGAACTACCTCAGAGGGTGCTGGACTGTCCTTCATCGGATATTTTTAAACAGGTTAAATGGCCACCTATAAGGGATGTTTTAGCTGTGGATTTCGTGCTTTGGCAGGAAGTTGGACATGATGATCCTTGAGAATCCCTTAAAGCTCTACCTTTCTATAATGATAATTGTCAGGCGTCCTGCAGGTGGTCCCAGCTTTGCAACTATCATCAGGACAATTGTGTACAAGAGAAAAAAAATTGGATTAAACCTCCTCTGTCTCAACTACAATCCTGATCTGTCCCTAGTGGTATTTATGCTTAAAGCAAAATATTATGCAAATTCAGGTGACATGTTTTGCATCATGTGTTATTTGATCTGGATGGATCATAGGGCAGAACACTTGTGGCAGGTTCTCTTCTTGATCAACCCAGAGTGCAGGATATGCCACAATGGGCTGAAGTTGCAGGAAGCCAGATTTTGGATCAATATCAGGAAAAACATCCTAACAGTTAGAGCAGTATAGCAATGGAACCAGTTACTTTGAGAGGTGTGAGTAGTGCTCCAACACTGGAGGCATTCAAAAGAAATTTAGACAACCACCTGGAAGATATCCTTTGAATTGTATTTCTGCATTGAGCAGGGGGTTGGACTTGATGGCCTCATAGGCCACTTCCAGCTGCATGATTCTATGATTCTATGACAGGTATTGTATCACTGACTACAGCTGTTGTTCTTAGGATCAGATTTCATTGCCACAGGAAGGATCCAGACTTTAAAGCAGACTGACCTTAGGGTGTTCTAAGCATAAAATATGGAGATGAACATGTATGCTGGCTTAAACACTTTGGAAGTAAAGTAGGACAAAATACAATACAGTGGTGCCTTGAGTTGTAAACTTAATTCGTTCTGGGATGATGGTTGTAACTCAAGTTGGTTGTAACTCAAAGCACCATTTCCCATAGGAATAAATTGAAACGTGATTAATCTGTTCCGACCATTTTTAAACGTTTAAAAAAGGGCAGGAAAGGAGGGAGGGAACAATGGGGGAAAGAGGAAAGAAAGGGAGAGTTTGGAGTCTAAAACAAAAAACAAAGCCCCATTCCAGCAGGGACTAAAAACAGGAACTAATGCAAAAGCAGTTAAGATGACTGTAGCTCGAATTGGTTGCAAATCAAGACAGTTGTAAGTCGAGGCACCACTGTACAACAATGGATGATACTGTTTTGCACATAAGAACTGAACAACATTTCGTGTGAGGTCCTTATTTAGCATAGAGTCTTCCAGGACCAGGAAACTGGTGTTTCTTACAGGCTGCTGAAGCATATAGCTAACTACCTGGAGAAGGACACACAAAGACAGCAGTGAAAAGCACAGTAGAAGGCACCTGAGTACATCTAGCAGTCCATTCTTTAACAGTTCATAGATTGTACTTTGAGGACAAAAACAGATGGAGAAAAACCCATACATGTGTACTGATGAGCCCAAGCTGTTGTATGCAAGATTTTTTTTATTTTTGAACATAAAATTCAAGATTTTTTAATTGTTGAACATAAAGCCAGGAAGGTTACAATTAGAGATGGGGATATTTGTATACAAACAGTATACAAATACAGTATTTGTATACAGCTGGACCTCACAAGGGTCTGACCCCTGGGACCAGACCATCCACTCACATGTCTTGTTGCGGTGCCAGTCCCGTTCATTCTTCCAATGGTGCCAGAGCTCCTCTCTCTTCCTACTCAGCTGGCCTCTCCAGGCTGCTGCGTGGCCGGCCGAGTGGGAAGAGAGAGAGGAGCTCCGGGCACCATTGGAAGGACAAGCAGGACCAGTGCCACAGCAAGATGTTTGAGTGGATGATCTGGTCCTGGAGGCTGGGCCCTTGTGAGGTCCAGGTTCGCGGGGATAGTCATATTCGTATATGAATATGCCCATCTCTAGTTACAACCAATGTAACAGTGGATTTATTAGTAATTCCAAGAAAGTCCTGCTATAGCAGTGATAAGTTACCCCAGAAAACTTTTAGGATATGGGTTTGGCCAGTAGATATTCCATTGATGTGTATTTGGACAGCAGTGTTAGGTTTCAGGCAGTCAAATACCTGTTGTTCACCTCTCCCTTGATACTTTCTTGAGCTCTTTCTGTTCATGATCCCCAAAGGAATTATTTATCAATGTGGAATTTTTGGATTTTTTTTTTAATTGTGAAGACCTATATTGTGCTCTCTAGAAGACACAGGGTGATTTTTACATGTTTTGAGGTGCAAGCAGTTTCTTGTGCAAGCAGTTACATCTTCAGATTTTTTAAAATTATTTTTAACTGGGTCACTAGAAGGTGCAAAGGGGCTTTTCCGATTAATCTCCCCCCTTTTTTTTATTTAAACCAGTTCTTCTGTTAACAAAAAACAATTGTAGCAATCTTAGCATAAAGATATATGTATGCTAATCATATTCTTTAGCCTTGTCCCCTTGAGAGTGTGGCCCTTGGGCTGCCATCGAACCTTTAAAAAAAGCCCTTAGCCCTGTAGAGATTGCCCACCCATGATCTGTACCTGGATCATTCTCTGGTGCGAGGAACCCACAAGGAAGGTGCTTGTGCCTGTTGCCATCCAGAATACCTTAAAACTTTGCAAAGAGGCTTCATCTTCTGGCCTCTTTTGCAGGTTTCCTTCTCTGCCACAATCAGAACAGAGTTGTCTCTGGAACCATGAATGTCAGGGTTCTTCCCTCTCTTTTGTTATTATTTACAAATTTTATATTCTTCACAGATCTTGCCTTTTAAAACGGTCTTCCCTCACACTTTTGTGTTATTTTCCATTTTGGGGTTGGTGGGGAAAGAGGGATCTGCCTGGGAAAGAGAAGGGAGGGGAGAAGCTTCTTTAGGGCATAGGATGACCATGGAATCACAGAGGGGCATTATGTTGTGTTGGCCCACTAAACAAGACCTGCTCAGAGGGTTGTGCAAGGACATCACTTACGTTAGCCTTTCGAGTCCCTCAAATGAAATAGTGAATCCCTGTAGCATGTTGAGTCATTAAACAGCCATTTTGGTGCCCTTTTTAGTACTGATTCTAATGGGATTCAAGAACCTGGGCAGTGCCAGAGATGGAGCAGAGGAAAGGAAATCTTTCAGTCCTAGCATGGTATCACTTGTGGAGTTTTGTACTTGTGGAACCCTTCAAATGAAACATAAAAGGCCTCAAAAAAGGGATGGGGTTTGGTTGTCTAAGAAAGCCTTTTGAAAGCTCTTCTGGCAGCCACTATTTTGAGGGCAATATTTTCCATGCTGCTACAGCTGCTGTACCTTTTCATCACTACATTATTGGGCATTTCTTGTTTTGTCAAAAATATCCCATCTCCCCCACAAGCCCCTTGCTTTATTAAAAATATCTCTCTTAATGCACTAGGCAGTAATTCATGTGAAGGGATTAAGATATTCTCTGTGAGGAGGGAAGCCAAACAAATTCTTCTTCCAGGAAAGAACAGTCTTAGAAAAGACAAGATGACCCTTTTCTCACTTGTTTGACAAAAGGAGAGAAAGCCTTTTGGAGGCCAGAGCTACTTGTCTGCGTCACTCAGAAGGAGCATGTTCCTCAAAGGCTAGTGTCCAAGGAGCAAAAGGCCACATGCCACAAAGCATCTTATTACCAGAGAACCTGGTTAATTTAAGGATGGGTGAACTATCTAGTAAAAAAATATATAATTAGAAAACCTTTTTCCTTACCCAGAGATTTAAAAGTCTGCCACTTTAAATATGCTTCCCATATTTGCACTGCCCCAGATTTCATACTTGGAGCACATTTTGAAATGTATCAGATTCATCTATAGTTTGTCTGATTTCCATCATGGATTCCAAACAGTCTTGAGGTTGTAGAATATCAAATATTGTGGTTTTCATATTCAGTTTTAAATTTACCCCACCTTTCTCCTAAAAAAAGGACCCAAAGTGGCTTACATCATTATAGTATGGAAAGCCGAAAAAAATTAGTTGTTCAGATATTTAAGAAGAATTAAATAAACATTATATTAAAAATATTAGAGAAAACATTACTAAAACAAATTCAAAGAGAAAGTAGTCTTCTGGGAATCTTATATTCAACCAGCTTACTCTCTTTTGTTACAGATAACTAAGAGGACCAGTGCAGAAGAATCTTCATGAAGGTGACCAGCCATGCAATGTTCTTGGAAGGCTGTCCTCCTACTTGCTTTGGCTTCCATTGCTATCCAGTACACAGCCATCCGCACCTTCACAACCAAATCCTTCCACAGCTGCCCTGTACCTAATCCAATGAACTGCAGCCTGAATCAAGAGACTGAATCAGCAGACAGACTTTGTGATGAAAGCCCCACCCTCCCTTATAACATTTCCAAGAAGACGCATGTTCTGATCCTGGCCACTACCAGAAGTGGTTCTTCTTTTGTTGGGCAGCTCTTTAATCAGCACTTCGATGTCTTCTATTTATTTGAGCCTCTCTACCATGTCCAGATCACCTTGTTCCCAAAGCTAACACAGGCCAAGGTCTTTGCGGATCGACGGATCATGCTGGGGGCTGGCAGAGATTTGCTGAGGAGTCTTTATGAGTGTGATCTTTATTTCTTGGAAAATTATATCAAACCTCAGCCAGTGAACCACACCACGGACAGGCTTTTCCGAAGGGGAGCCAGCAAAGCTCTGTGCTCCCCTCCAGTTTGTGAGACCTTGACACCCATTGATATTCCCCTGGAAGAAGGGGACTGTGTGAAAAAATGTGGCACTTTGAACCTGACTCTGGCCACTGAGTCATGCAAAGATCATGGGCATGTTGCTATCAAAACAGTGCGGGTGCCCGAGGTCAATGATCTCCGAGGTCTGGTGGATGATCCCAGGCTCAACCTGAAGATTATACAACTGGTGAGAGACCCTAGGGGGATCCTGGCTTCAAGGACAGAGACATTCAGAGACACTTACAGACTTTGGCGGATCTGGGATGGAACAGGTAGGAAACCGTATAACCTGGAAGTGTCACAGCTCACCACTGTCTGTGAGGACTTTTTGAACTCTGTTTCCACTGGACTGAGCCGGCCTCCCTGGCTCAAGGGCAAATATATGCTGGTGAGATATGAAGACCTGGCCAGGAACCCCTTAAAAAAAACTGAAGAGATATATGAGTTCCTTGGTATCCCAATGGACAGCAATGTGGAACGATGGATACAGAATAACACAAGAGGGGACAGATCTGCAGCCAAACACAAGTATGGGACTGTCCGAAATTCAGCAGCAACTGCAGAGAAGTGGCGGTTCCGCCTCTCCTATGAAATTGTGGCATTTGTGCAGAATGCATGCGAGCAGGTGTTGGTACAGCTGGGTTACAAACTGGTGTCCTCTGAGAAGGAATTAAAGAACCTCTCCATCAGTCTGGTGGAAGAAAGGGACTTTCTGCCTTTCTGGTAATGCAGACATTAAGGGCTCGTGTTGTAATTCTGAGACGAGCTGTTTGTAATTGTTGCCTTACTTTCCTCCCTTCCCTGCTACTCTCTGAAATTTGCACTAATTCTTGAATGGGAGTGTCAAAAAAGCGTTAACAAGGAGAAGGTGCCTCCCCGCAGACCATTATAATGGATTATAAGAATCGGGTCTCTTAAAAGCAAGAGCTAAAACAAATAAACTGTGGACAGGTAGTAATGTTTACAACTTACACACACTTAACAATGTATAAAAGGAAAAAAAAAGTAACCTTCAGGCTTTCCCCATTGAAGGGCACCTGAGGGATTGTACTTTTTGCACTGTTTACTTTTACAATGTAAGAGGTAAATATAAATATATATATATATAAATATATATGTCTAATTTATGAATAGTGTTGTCACTTCCCACCTAACTCTTTCTGAATAAGAGCTGGTTTTACTGTTAGCTGAATGTGGAATAATCTCCTTGTTTTTAATCTTGTTTTGATATGTCTGAGTCATGTTATCAGGCTGGTCGCTGATCCATGGTTTGTTTAGTAACACCTATGACATTTCTTTGTGCCAAAAAGGAAAACAAAAACAAAAACAAAAGAAAAGATAGTGGTTTGCTGAACAGCAACAACAAAACCTTAATGCTTTATCTTTGTGTTTTCGGCAAATAAAGAATTCAATAAAATCAATTGTTCCTGGAGGGTAAAATTCACCAGGCCAAGCTCAATGAATTGTCAGATCATTTACCTCTACTCTGGATAGTTGTGAACATCATTAAATGCTATGTTGGGTGGGATAGGAAAGATGTGGCTTCTGTCTTTTCTAAGTCCAAAGATGGATAGTCAAAACAGTGATACTGGTGGAAGTTAATTGTGTGGTTGTTAAGTGACAAAATCTGAAAATAAGGGCTATTCCAGGATCCATATGCATTTTAACTCTATACCATTTTTATTTTAAGTAAATTAAAAGTAGTTTGGCTGATCTAACAAAAACAGCTATTTTAAGTAAATGAGAAGTGGTTGGTATAACAAGAATAATTATAACTATGAAATGTTGAGGACAATTCAGTATTCTATGTTTATTATTATTTATTTGTTTAAAATATTTATACCATACCTTTTTCCTCAAGAGGATCCAAGACACCTTACAATATTAAAGACAAAAAATTAACAGGGGAGAGGAAAAACTAAACAACAAAAACAGCTGTCCAATTATTTGGCAGACAGCCACTGAGAAAAAGCCTATATGAAGAGAAAGTTTTCCCTCTCAAACTCCCCACACAAAGACACACACTCGAACCAACAAGTACATAAAGGGAGGATTTCTAGCTCAGTAGGAGAGTTACTTCTATATGTGTAATGGCCCAGGATTAATCACCAGTATACACAGCTAAAAGGATCTATGGTAGTAGGGTTGGCAAAGATCTCAACTTGAAGCACTAAGAACTCCTGCCAGCCAGGTGGGACAGTACTGAACTGAGGGACCAGTGATCTGATTCATTACAAAGTAGCTTCATATGTCCGTTTGTTAAACTCTGTCTCCCCCCACCCCCCAAATTTGTTCTGTCACTCTTGAAAATCTGAGTTCATCTCTGTTCAACTGAAGTTGTTAGGGGCAGTTGTGCCACAAGGCCTTAGGGACACATTTATGCTGCAATTTTGAAACAGATTCTAGCCTGCCTAGTTGTCTTGGATCTCGTCAAAGGAATCCTGGGTGTTGAACTTCTAAGAGGACTGTAATTCTCTCAGAAAGTACTCCCAGCAGCTTCCTACTAAAATTGCTATGTGGTTATTTGTGCAAGGTCATGATATTACCCAATGCTGAAATCACTTTTCAGAAACTGTGCATCTACATTACTTTTTTTAAAAAAATGGTTTAATAGATATTTCTTCTCCACAAAAGTTCTTGGATGTGAACAGTACTGTTGTCATAAAAGCATAAGAGCTGCACTGCTTCCAGCTAAACACACATCTAATCTAATATTATTTTGCTTATGTTGACCATCCAGGAACCCCTCAAAACAATATGTGAGGGCAACAACTCTTTCCCCCTGTTGATAATCTAAACTGAAGTTAGCCAATACTTCATCTAATCCTTTGTTGAAGACTATATAAACAGCTATGTTGGATCAAATCAAAGGGCCATTTAGTGCAAAGTTCTGTTCACACAGCAACCAAACAATTATTTTTGAGTGCAATACTAACCCCACACTCTATTTATGGCCCTTACCAACCGCTACTGAGACAGATTGCTTCTATTACTGGGGGTAATGTAAAGTCACCATAGCCAGTAGTTACTGATAGCCTTATTCTTCATGAATTGGTCTAATCCTCTTCCAAAGTTATTGAAGTTGCCAGTTACCACTACGTTTTATGGTTGTAAATTCAGAGACCTGTCTGTTGAGAATCCACTGCTTAGCCTGGATGACCCCAGATTCTAGATTGATGAGAGAGTTAGAGAAGTCCTATCCAATTTCAGCACATAATACGTTATTTTAAATGTGTCTGCCATGTTTTCTCTTACCTGTCTTTTTATAAGCTGGAAACACTGTAGCCACGTGTCATAGGTCAGTTTCTCTAGCCTCATTTTGGTTGCCCTCTTGTGAACCTTCTGAGGCTCTACAATTTCCCGTTGTCGTTGTTAAGCTCCAGTAAGCTGATTCCATTCTGGCTGAACTGCAGTCTATTTTGTAAATACCAGCTCATCTCAAATTATTCCATACTGTCTAGCATGTCTAAATCCCTCTTTAAAACTCATACATTGTAACCTAATTTTGCTTTCTAAATTCTCATAGCTATCTGCTAGTATCATTGATGCCACTGTGCGTCATGACCTTTTAGCCCAGTGAACCTGTGGAATATCTTCCATCAGAGTATGAGTTCAGGAAAAATCAGGAAAAGGCCTCATGGTTGTGGAAACAATACAAATACAGGAGCAGGTGATACCTTTAATCGACCAATAAGAATATAAAACATCATGCAAACAATGAACTTTCAATGATAAATCATCTTCAAAGATATGAATCAGGTTTTTGTGAGTAGTTCCAAACTTATGTGTTGTTATTAATGTTCCAAATTCACGTGGTATAGAGACCAAGTTAGCTTAGATGGAAATTGCAACATGCATGTTGGTTTCAAACTTTTCCTCAGCTAGCAGTTTGGAATTTATGGCCCATCTCTTAAAACAGGACAGTCACAGGCAGTGGTTAAACTGCTGTACTGCAGCCAAAACTGCTCATGACCCGGGGTTCAAATCCCAGGTAGCCGGCTCAAGGTTGACTCAGCCTTCTATCCTTCCGAGGTCGGTAAAATGAGTACCCAGCTCGCTGGGGGGGGGGGGCAATGTGTAGCTTGCATAATTAACTTGTAAACTGCCCAGAGAGTGCTTGAAGCGCTATGGGGCGGTATATAAGCAGCACGCTTTGCTTTGCTTTGCAATCTGAGCCCCCACCTCTTTCTCAGTTTCTGGCTTTTTGAAACTCAAAGAGTTTCTTTTTAGCTGGGGGAGGGAAGACTACCCAGTTAGCATCGCCTGCCTGTAACAGAGTTGTGATCAGGAATTTAGTTAAATGATCAGAACAGTAAATTTAAGACAGATTAATGCCAAATAAATAGTTTTACCTGGTAGATCCTTTCCTTAGCATGTAGTACTTGCTTGTACGTTGTCAAGAATCCATGATTTTTGAGAACTCATGCTGGTGTTCAGTTGATGACTTGATTGGCCATTCTGTGGTATCTTCCAGTTTAAAAAAAAAAAAAGAAAAGGCAACATGGTTGTGGAAACAATACAAATGCAGGAGCAGGTGATAATATGAGTATAAATGTACCTTCTATCTTGCTTCCCCAGCTACTGTTGCAAAGCAGCCTACCACCTCTGAAATTGAAGGTGAGATTGATAGGCATCCTGATTAGCACCATTTGTGTTCCTAATCTTCAGAAGCACATCTATTAGTCCCTTGAAGCTATTCATATTGGCATCTTGTGGACATGAATGCCACAGTTTTAACTCTGCTGTGCAAAGAAATACGTACCTCCTTTATCTCTCCTAAATCTGCCACCATTCAACTTTAGTTGATGGCCCTTGGTTCTAATACGAGTGAAATAAAAACTTCCTGTTTACTTCCATCACACCATTCATAATTTCAGTCTGACTTGGTGTTCTACTTATGCATCTTTTTTTTGATACACCAGACTTTTCCAGTATCTTCCCCAAACTCTGCCTGATTGAGTTCCCCAAACTCTACTGATTAGTCCCTGAAATTTCCAGGTTCCACCCCCCCACCACCACATCCAGGCGACATAAGGCTTTACGTCATGTTTGGTGGCAAAAAGTAACAGAAACCAAAACTTTCCAGAGCAAAATGTACCTCCTATAAAGCAAAATTTATTTATTTTCTCTCCCCCCCCCCCGAGGAGCAACATTTAGCATGATGATGTTTTTCAGTTCATTTCTAAGATCAGAGCTTGTTTGGAAACTTTCAGTTACTTATGTTTTTGTTTTTGCCTATCCAGCAGCAAGGAATTGGGGTTATAAAAAGAAGCAGAAGAACTGCATTTAGCTTGTGTTCTGTGGGAGGTCTCCCTCTTCCCATTATTTAAATCCTATGGATTTTGTGTGGGGGTGTTCTCTGTAAACATTATAGCATTACCCCTTTTTTTAAAAAAAACTGATAGAGGGGAAGATAGGAACATAAAATAATTCCTTTCTGCCTTGTACCTCTCCTCTTCACTTTGGATTTTTTTAAAAATGTGAACCTATTCTATGAAATACTGTTTTGAAATCAAGTAGAAGCTTGCGGACAAAATAAAACAGTAAGATGCTGTAGAAATTAGCTCCATCTAGAAGAGGTCTGCATAATAGCCCATCAATGTAGAGTTATATATAATTTTCATAGTACTATGTCAACCTGGTTTTGGCTACTAATTGTCGTTTTCTGCATTCTATGGTAGGTTGCAAGACCTGTAACATTTTGTAGGATTTTAGAAGTTGACTGGATGGGCATTCAGCCAGCTGCTTGGCCCACTGCAGGGATGGGGTGTTTTGCTTTTAAAGACGTCTTTGCTGGAGCAAACAAACCCACCCAGCAGAGCAATCCTACTGACATCATTCTGGCCCTAGTCCAAGGGCTTTCACTTTTTTGATGTGGGTAGAATCACCCTCTTTTGGTGCATTTCCTGCAAGTGTGATCACTTGGAATGAATCAAAAGCCTTCCTTTTTTTTATTTGCAATATCATGAAGTAGCTTACTAGAATCACTTTGGGATACTGGCTAATTAGAATACTTGGTTTCCTTTGTTTATGCACTGGGTGATAAATCCCAAAATACTGGCCTGGAGGAGAGGTTTGAAGTCACACAGAGTTCAACTATTTCTGTCTAAGAAGCTCATCTGGCCTCTGCATCAACCATGAGACTTTGGGAGTTTAATAAAAGCATGTAATTTTGGAACTACTCACGAGAAATTGGTGCACAGCCTGAGGAAGATGAATTATCATTGAGAGCTCACTTTAATTTTTGTTTTTCGCTTTATTTTCTTAATGGTCTAATAAAGGTATCTCATGTTCCTGCATTTGTACAGTACTTTTAAAAAAGCAGACCAAATGGGGTCAATTGAGGTTTGTATGCCGTTTGGATGTAAGGATAGCAGCAAATGGCATACAGAGCCTCTCCAAGACCCTATTCAACTACCTTCAGCCTGTTCCAATCTAGCTATGTAGACAAACCCTTAGTATCTGGGACCTAACTCCTAAAAAGGTTATCCTGCTCTGCCAGAAATTAGTTTATTTTCCTATGTCCTTGTTTTAACAGATGCGTTGTTATTCGTTATATGATACATCGCACAAATTCAATAAGAAACATTGCAGTTACGTTTCTTCACACAGGTACTTAATACATGTGCTTTATTTCTTGTTAGCTGTTTGTTACCAAAGCTGAAACACTTCATCACTTACGTTTTTCCATAAGTTCAGTGAGCTGGGTTCCTTCACAAGGCTATCCTGCTTTTATAGCCCTAGTTAGTTTCCCCCCACTGCTGCTCTAGCCAGTTAGATTAGAAAGCCTCACTTGCAAAATAAGGGAAGATGAGCTTTTACTACTTCTCCGCACTAGATTTTGGTGAGCAGAATCTAGGTCAGTTGAGTTCTCTGGGAATTAAATTTTTAAAAAAACTGAGAAAATTGTCCAAGTAGGGGGCAATTTCAAAATTGTGGGCATTAAATAATGAACTCACAAGAATCTTTGAGAGAAGGTCCGATGGAATTTTTAAGAATATATACACATCTCCAGTATAGGATGAATTGTTTTCTTTGAATGTTAAAAATTATAAAGGTAGGCAGTAGGGGATAAAAGGCATGGGATGTTAGCTATGCATTCAGAGAAATGTGCTTAATCTGGATGCTTTTGTTTTGGTGGGGGAGGAGGAGAACAGCCATAGGACTCCAATCCAAGTGAGTGTCCTGTCCTGAATGAAGGGCACTGTATCTGTTTCTCTTAATAAAATATTTTCCGTTGGTTGCTTTTATCCCCAAGGTGCCTTTGGAGCCAAAATTGCAGACAGGTAAGGCATAATTTTCAGTACAAAACCAGTGTAACCCATATCTGGATTGGGAGAACATGCTCTTAGGCCTATGACCGTTCATTTTAAATTGTGGTCATCTGTGTATACAACCAGTGTAGTATGGACAATAGGCAAGGTGTACTTTGGTGGATTGCCCAGCTGCGTCCCTATCTTGATGCTGGGGCACTCACCACTTTAGTGCATGTACCATTGTAATCCACTCTACATGGGGCTACCTTTGAGACTGATGCGGAAGCTTCAAATGGTGCAGAATGTGGCGGCCAGACTCCTTACTGGGATGAGGAAACACCATCATATCTCTCCCACTCTGGCCACATTGCACTGGCTGCCCATGCGCTTCCGCATCGATTTCAAAGTTTTAATGATTACATACAAAGCCCTAAATGGTTTAGGACCTTGCTATCTGATGGAATGCCTTCTCCCACCAAAATCTACCCATATCACTCGATCTAGTCAGGAGATGCGACTGAGGAGCCTAACGCCGAGAGAGGCCCGGAAGGAAAAAACAAGAAACCAGGCCTTCTCAGCAGTGTTTCCTTGGTTATGGAATAATCTACCTTCAGAGATCCATATGGCCCCTTCGCTAGGTATTTTTGAAAACTAATTAAAAACCTGGCTATTCAGGCAAGCCTTCCAGCTGGGCACTATCTGATCTATCTTCTTTGTCTTTTTCCATTTTGAATGATTAATTATTTTTGGATATTAGTATTATTTTAATTGTTTATTTTGTTTGAGGTATGCCACCCAGAGTAGTCGAATGACTAGATGGGCAGGATAGTAAATAAATAAATAAATAAATAAATAAATAAATAAATGAATGAATGAATGAATGAATGAATGAATAAATAAATAAATAAATAAATAAATAAATAAATAAATAAATAAATAAATAAATAAATAAATAATAAGCTACAGTACTAGTAAGTACATTGTTAAATAGGCTGTACATCCTCTTTATTGATATATGTCATTCAATGGGGTTTTCAAGCTATACAACATGGGAGTTTCAACAATTGGTATATTATCCATTATACTGTACTCTCCCATATATCCTATATGCATACAGGTCTAGGAAGCACAGCTTGGTGAGCCCAATAGCCAGTCTCTTCTCATTCAGTGAGGAGATGACAGAGGAATGAGGAGCCTCTGTGGCAGCTGTTCTGATACCAGTTCAGCCCCTCTGATAGCCACTCTACTCTTCTTTGTCCTGAGATGGGGGAACTCAAGGTAATGGTAAGGGTGAGAGTCTATTGCACTTAATTGGAAATTGCTTTTCCGTTTGCTGAACACCCCTGCTCTTTTTAGGCTGGCCGGGTGTGACGGACAGGTCAGTAACCACTCCTGTCCATCACAATTGAACCCTGATTTAACAACCAATGGGTGAACAGAAGAGGTGGAACTAAGAAAATATAAGGAGAATGGAAGACAGTTAAAGATCAGTTAGGAATGAGTTAGGTATATGAGTTAGAGTTAGGGACGTCAGTTAGAGATATCAGTTTGAGAGAAACAGTTTAGACAGTTAGGACCAGCCTTGTGTTAAAGAAGAATAGAGAGATAGAGAACAAGATAAGAAATGAATAAATACCTTGATTAACATGATTATACATAAGCACATATAAATGTTATCAAAGCACAGCTGATTGAATGAATAAAATAAGACCATCCATGATTTACTTTATATTATTTACTTATAAACACTTAAATAAACATTGTTTTATTGAATAACACTGATTTAAGAGTCATATGTAATAGAGTGGGGAATAAATCCTCTGGTTGCAGCAGAAAATGGTTGAAAAATAAATGTCATATCCGAAAGTGAACCTGGGCTGTGTGGAAGAATAAACAGAGGAACTGGGGGTGTGTGACACCAGGCCTTCAGGGAGTTTAACTCAAATAGGCACACTGCCACCGACCCATTTACCATTTACCAGATCCAGTAATGCAGTGAGGCTAAAGTATCCAAAATCCAACCAAATATTGGAAAGGAATTTATGTATTTTATTAAAAGAAAAAGAAAAGAATAAAACAGTTACAAAAGGTTTTTTCAAAAAGTCCACTCAGTTACTCAAAAGAAATCACAGGATTATGGAGCAATAACAGAACATGCCCTAAATAATAACTGAACATGCCCTAAAACAAGCTGGGCATGAAATTCTATTTCAAAATACTGAAATAATGGACAACACCAGCAATCATTATGTTAGACTGCACAGGGAAGCCATTGAAATCCACAAACACCAGTAGAACTTCAACAAAAAAAGAGAAAGTTTAAAACTCAACAATGCTTGGCTCCCAGCACTGAAAAATACACCCTGCAAAAGATCAGTGAACTCTACCCAGCCACAAAGACCAGTGATCACTACACACAAAAGACCAGCTAAAGAAACCCATCAATCACAGTGACAGATAATCTCTCTTATCACAACAATACACCCACAACAAAAACACACTGATTACCATAATCACCCATCTCCTGAAAAGGACAAAAGTTCCCATAGCTAGAAATACTCAACTTCCAAACAAACTGCACCAGAGCACAGAATGCTACTCTTGTCCTCTGATGATGCCAGCCACAGAGATTGGCGAAACATTAGGAAGAACAACCTTCGGAACATGGCCAAAGAGCCCGAAAAACCCAAAACAGCCATTAGATCCTGGCTGTGAAAGCCTTTGTGAATACAATAACAAAGCACTCCAGATATTTCCCAAGAATGTTCACACTGTGAAATAAGAAAATTCTACTCTAACCTCTTCTATACTCACACTTAAGTAGAATAGGCTACTGTGGACAAGGTCATGACAAGGTCATGAGCAGACAAAGGGTACCTCCCTGGATAGGACTCAAAAATTAGCGCAGTCACAGTTCCCTTTATACTCGTTCATGGGCCTGTGTAAAGGGACATTTTTGGGTGGTGTGCTGCCACTTACACTTAATTATCTTTCATTCCTTATAAGGACAATGTCTAGTTTCCTCAATAGCTCCCTATCCTTAGTTAAATTAACACACCCTTAGGCATGAAGGGACTCACTCTGGGATGACACACATCAAAGAGTACTTTTAAAAGCATGAAAGCATTGCTGTGGTTCACTTTGAAATTTACCCTAATAAAAAAATAAGACAGGAACGCCAGATTTTACCCTGAAATATCCTTCTGGGAAAAGATAGCACAGGAATGTCAAATCCTTCTTCCAGCTTCTCCTTTGAAATGTTTATAAGGGAAAAGCAAAAGTGAGAAATTTCCCTTCACATGCTGACCCTTCTGTTTGCCCTTGCAGTTTGTATAAGTCCATAAGGTTAACAGCAGGTGAAAGCAATATTTTCCAGATGTCATGATCATGCGCAAAACTGACCTCCTATTGGGACACAAGGTCTACAGAAAACCCACCCACACAGACCTACACAAAAATTCCAACCACCTCCCATGACAAAAAAGAGGTATAATCAAAACACTGGTAGAGCGTGCAAATCGGAATTATGAAGCTCAATTTCTCAGCACCGAACTCAACCATCTGAATTGGGCCCTACAGGCAATAAGAATTAATTCAAAAGAGCCATTAAACCAAGAAAACAACACCAAACTGAAAAGGAAAAACAGCCACCCACAAATAAAGTATTTCTGCCATACATCAAAGGGGTCACAGACCACATGGGGAAACTTTTGAGAAATCACAACCTACAAACAGTATTCAGACCCACCACAAAAATACAACAAATGTTACGGTCAGCAAAGGACAAAAGGGACCCCCTCACCACTGCAGGAGTATACCGGATACCTTGCAGTTGTGGACAGGTATATATTGGAATCAGCATTCACACCAGAATCAAAGAACATGAGAGACACTTCAGACTAAAACAACTAGAAAAATTGGCAGTAGCTGAACATGCCCTAAAACAAGCTGGACATGAAATTCTATTTCAAAATACTGAAGTACAGGACAACACCAGCAATCATTATGTTAGACTGCACAGGCAAGCCATTGAAATCCACAAACACCAGCAGAGCTTCAACAAAAAAGAAGAAAGTTTAAAACTCAAGAAAGCCTGGCTCCTGGAACTGAAAAATACAGCCTGCAAAAAGTCAATGACCTCTAGCCAGCCACAAGGACCAATGATCATTGCACGCAAAAGATCAGCTAACAACACCCATCAATCACAGTGACAGATCATCTCTTCCCCTTATCACAACAATACACCCACAACAAAAACACGCTGATCACCGTAGTCACCCAGTCTCCTGAAAAGGACAAAAGCTGATCCCACAGGTATAAATACTCAACTGTCCAACAAACTGCAACACAGCACAGACAGAGTTCTGACTCCTGTCCTCTGAAGATGCTGGCCACAGAGACTGGTGAAACTTTAGGAAGAAAAACCTTAAGAACACGGCCAAACAGCCCAGAAAACCCAACCAATATTTTCCATACTTTGCATTTTTCCAAATGTTTGCTCTCTGCATAGCTTCCTTTTCTGTGAATTTAAAGTAGAGAGCTTAAGCATATTTAGTTAAACATGTAAGTAATTGAATCAAAGAGGTTTGCTCTAAGTTTCTAGCAGTTGCAAGGAAGAGTACAAACCTTAAGTATATTTACTTGAGTATTTTCTTATGGAAATCAAATAGATTGCCCTTCGATTAAATTGTCCTTGGTGTTGCGTATGAGAGTAGAAAGGGGATCGGACAGACTTATGTAAGACCTGCAAGTGTGTGTGTGTGTGTGTGTGTGTGTGTGTGTGCGCGCGCGTATGTGGGCACGCACACACATACACACACATTATTCACTTATGTATATGTACATTTGTGTGCACAGGAACATTGCTTTGCCATTTAGCTCATGTGATGTGGGCAGACCATTCTCACACTTAGATCTACCCACTGCTAGACTTGGAGCCAGTCTGAGCTGAAGTTTTAAAGATGCTGTCTTTGTCATGTGGGTTGATCACTTAATCAAATGTGGTTACTGAATCACATGCATGGTTGCTTGATAAGAGAAGAAATCATCTGTAGAAATGCTGACGGGTAAGAGAGGTTTGGATAAAGGGTCAGGATTATGCGTACTATACTGTGTTTGTTAAATTGTATATGTTAAATGGTATATGTTAAAAACAAAGACAGTGACGTAACAGAAGATTTGGGGTATATTATTGCACAGGATATAAGCAAGAGAGGGTAAAAAGATTAGGAAGCATGTAGAAACTGGCCACAGGAATAGGAAGCAATCAGGTTATGAGCCAGATATAATTCACCAAGCTTTCACACTATAACTGCAACAGGCTTGGAGAAGAAGTTTCCTATTGGATCCTTTTTTTAACCTTGTTAAAAAAGGACAACCCAGATAGTGTGGTTGCTGACTTTGAGCCTGACATCCTGGAGAGTGAAGTCAAGTGGGTCTTAGAAAGCATGGCTAACAACAAGGCCAGTGGAGGAGATGGCATTCCAGTTGAACTATTTATAATTTTAAAAGATGACGCTGTTAAGGTGCTACACTCAATATGCCAGCAAGTTTGGAAAACCCAACAGTGGCCAGAGGATTGGAAAAGATCAGTCTACATGCCAATCCCAAAGAAAGGCAGTGCCAAAGAATGCTTCAACTACCATACAATTTTACTCATTTCACACGCTAGCAAGGTTATGCTCAAAATCCTCCAAGGTAGGCTTCAGCAGTATGTGGACCGAGAACTACCAGAAGTATAAGCTGGATTTTGAAGGGGCAGAGGAACTAGAGACCAAATTGCTAACATGTGCTGGATCATGGAGGAAGCCAGAGTTCAAGAAAAACATCTACTTTTGCTTCATTGGCTATGCAAAAGCCTTTGACTGCGTGGACCAGAGAAAACTATGGCAAGAAATGGTGGTGCCTGACCACCTTATCTGTCTCCTGAGAAACCTATATGTGGGACAGGAAGCAACAGTTAGAACTGGATATGGAACAACTGATTGGTTCAAATTTGGGAAAGGAGTATGACAAGGCTGTATATTGTCTCCCTGCTTATTTAACATATGCAGAATACATCATGCGAAAGGCTGGACTGGGGGAATCCCAAGCCAGAATTAAGATTGCCAGAAGAAATATCAACAACTTCAGATATGCAGATGATACCACTCTGATGGCAGAAAGTGAGGAGGAATTAAAGAACCTTTCAATGAGGATGAAAGAGGAGAACACACACACACAAAAAGGTCTGAAGCTCAACATCAAAAAAACCCAAGATGATGGCCACTGATTCCATCACCTCCTGGCAAATAGAAGGGGAAGATATGGGGCCAGTTTTTTTACTTTCTTGGGCTCCATAATGACTGCAGATAGGGACAGCAGCCACAAAATTAAAAGACCCCTGCTTCTTGGGAGGAAAACGATGACCAACCTAGACAGCATCTTAAAAAGCAGAGGCATCACCTTGCCGACAAAGGTCCACATAGTCAAAGCTATGGTTTTTCTTGTAGTGACGTATGGAAGTGAGAGCTGGACCATAAAGAAGGCTGACCGCCGAATTGTTGCTTTTGATTGTGGTGTTGGAGGAGACTCTTGAGAGTCCCCTGGACTGCAAGGAGAACAAACCTATCCATTCTGAAGGAAATCAACCCTGAGTGCTCACTGGAAGAACAGATACTGAAGCTGAAGCTTCAATACTTTGGCCATCTCATGAAAAGAGAAATCTCCCTGGAAAAGACCCTGATGTTGGGAAAATGTGACAGCAAGAGGAGAGGGGGACGACAGAGGACGAGATGATTGGACAGTGTCAGCGAAGCTACCAACATGAATTTGACCCAACTCCGGGAAGCAGTGGAAGACAGGAGGGCCTGGTGTGCTCTAGTTCATGGGGTCATGAAGAATCGGACATGACTTAACGACCAAACAACAACAAGGGGCAAGGAGGTGGGTATATTGGGCAGGTTCATGCTTAGGGAAAGTAACGTTATAGTAGAGTTATGTGTTTTTGTGTTCTTGGTCTACAACTCAGAATTCTTCAGGAGATATGTCCACATGGATACCTTTCTTTTATAGTTTCCCTCCATGTGTGTTACATCTCCTTCCAAAGCTCCAACATGGGAATAAAGGTTGCAAGAAGGCTCCCATTGAAGCCAGCAGACAGCATTTCTCCCCATACATACTTGCTTTACAGGTGCTGAGTGCGTGTGAATAATGTGTATTTGTATGGCCTTACCCATTTTTGGCTTTTGCCCTGCTGTCTGGAAGTTTATAACCTGTAGAATGACCTCCTTCTCCCAAAAAAGGATCATCATCCCATATTTAAAGTTTAAATACTCACAGAGGAGGATGGGAGTGATTTTCTGTTAAATAGCAAATGTGTTCCTTCTTGTCTTCTGCATTAACAGTCCTGTAATTTCCGTGGTAGGGACAGGTGATCTTAGAATACTTATACTGCCTCAGCTTCTGTATTCTAAAGTGAGCTATCTCTGCTATGGAAATTTCCATCAGAATGGAACTGTATGTAAATCTCTTTTTTGATACATTGTGATTAATTTGCCCATCTCGACTGCTGTATTTTGTCCCCCCACCCCCGAATCCAAATTGAATCAAGGAAGAATATCAGGGCACAAGGCAGTGGTTTCCAACATTTGGATGGAAGCTGGAATCAAGGAGTACCGTATCTGGAGGAGCCACACATTCCTCAGTCCTGGCATACATTGTCTATAAACAAATAACTCAATCCTAGCTATATTTCTTGAGAGGTAAATTGCACTGATTTCGATGGGATTTGCTTTCCTGTCAGTGGATATAAAATTAAAAATGCCCTTTACTGCTGAAAAAATGGTTATTCATATACAGATTTATGCTAATGTGATTGATTTATTAATTAAAAACAAACAACTGCTTCTCTCTCTTTCTCTCTCTCTCTAATTTCTACGCTGCCTTTCTCCCTCTAGGTGCCTTACAAAAAATTTAAGAACACAAATATTAATATAATTAAAAATATAATAAATCACACTATTAAAACAATTAATTATTAAAGGGTATTATATGAAATTCATTTAAAACACATTTAGAAAGATAACAATTTAACTCTCCCTTAAAAGCCCTTCTGCAGCAGCTGTTCACATATTAAAAGCCTGTTTTAAAAATTATTTTTAAACTTGATTTTTTAAAATCTGAATATATGTTCAGTTTTTCTAAAATGTGATATTTATATAGTGTTTTTAAAATTTGTTGTTTTTTCTATTGTGAGCCGCCTTGAGTCCCAATGGGGAGAAAGGTGGTCAAAGAAAGAAAGAAAGAAAGAAAGAAAGACAGACAGACAGACAGACAGACACAGACAGACAGACAGACAGACAGACAGACAGACAGACAGACAGACTTTTATCTGCTGGTGGACGGACGACATGGAGGGGGCCAGCTTGGTCTATGTGGTAGGGAATTCACCAGCTATGGATCAGAAAGAAAGTATAATTTGTTTTTCAGAAGTCTTTTTTCACAAGCCAAATATAAGATGGCTATAGCAAAAACTGAAAGAAACAGGATGCTCCTGCAATGTGCTTTTTCATTTTCAGCTGCTGTCCACTTCCACCAAGCCTCCAAATTTGCTGCATAGTTGCTACATCCCATAAAGGGTAATTCTAAAGTTGGCATCACTTCAGCCACGGCAGCCATTTGCTGGCTTGCTCTTCTAAATGGCCATTCTTGTTTTGATTATTTATTTTAAAAAGAGAGATTTCTGTACTCATGCAGAAATCACACAACACATGCTGAAAATGGTTTAAACCACACTTATCTGACTCCCTGTGATCTTTTATGCCATTGGAAAGGAGATGGCAGGTTAGTTAAGCCTGGATTTGCATGCTTTTTATAATCCAAACTTAATTTTTCTAGAAATAGATTTTACTGAGCCTCTGTTCGACTGTTACGCATGAATGGACAGCATTCATCTTCATGGGCCGCAGAATGTAGCAAGCTAGCATACATCATCTTGCTCAGGGCCTAAATGTAGTGCACCTTCAGTTCAACAGCTGACCCATTTCTAAAAACAACAATAGCATTTATACAGAAACTTAGAGATCATTACAGGATAGGGTGGCTCCTGCTTTCCAGGCTGATCTTTTCCGGGATGGAATCTCCACAAGGACAATTTGGGTGGACATTCTTTTTTTTTGTAGTCCCTACTAACAAGTAACTGGCTGTGTAGCTCAGTGAGTTAGTATCTGGCTGCAGAGTCAGAAGTTGGGAGTTTGATTCCCCGCTGTACCTTCTGGGAGAAGAGCCAGCCTGTGTGGCCTCGGACAAGCTGCAATGTCCCAGGGAGACTCCAGAAGAAGGAATGGTAAACCACTTCTGAGTACTGTATACCTAGAAAATCTGGAAAGTTAGAATTGACTTGATGACATATAATTGTTTAAATATTAGTAACAAGTAGCATAGTTCTTGTGCTCGAACTACCTGCATTTGTTTCACTTGCCCCTCTGCTGTTGTTCACGTCACTTGGTCTTGTTTTTGATATGCTCATCAACAGCTCACAAATTTCTGAAACAAGGGAATGAATGTAAGGGACTGGATCTCAGGTGCAAGTCAGGAAGACACTAGGAGCTGACAAGTGCTAGAAAGCAGGTGGATGTATCCACAATGTAATTTGTTGAGCAGAGCATGCTGAAGATCTCAACACCGCCTGCAAAAGAGTACAGGAAACTGCCATAAGAGCGCATCCTCTGTCTTGAGGAGCAGTTTTCTTTGGGCTTGCAAAGACAAGACAAGACAAGACAAAACAAGCAAGCAAGCAAGCAAGCAAGCAAGCAAACAAACAAACAAAAACCAGCATTGATTCTGGGCCTGTGAGCAATATATTTGCAGGAAGAAAGTCTTCAGGAATTGGTGCAGGCTGCTATTGGAAAGCCTAAATGTAGCAAAGACAGACTGTACAGTTCTGTTAATTTTTCTTCAGTGGCCTTTACAAGGGAAGGAGCATCAATTGCTGCAGTGTGTGCCCATGTTGATCAAAGTGCTCCAGAAGGTTCTGTCCTGCCCCAAGCCTGGAAGATGGAAACCCATTTTAAGTGGGAATGGCTGAGAAAGGTCAGCAGAAAAATGAGTTTGGTGGCCTCTTCTCCAGGCTTGCAGAAAAATGAGTGGAGCCTTATAAATCATGTCTACTGTCAAGAGAAGAGTGGAGCTGGCAACCACATAGGAGAATGGAGAGGAAGGATGTAGCTTTGCAGAATATCCTGGGTTCTTTAAAGTTCCTGAATGTGTTCCCTCTCTACAGGGCCCATAATAAAACAATTCACTGTTTGTGCCAGACATCTGTCAGTCCATGCAGCAGGGGCAGTGAACTGTCAGAAGCTACTATAGTACATGCATAAATAAAATAAAATTGCTCATGTAGTACTGTATCTTTCTTGAGAACTGTTTTTCACACAGTTTTATGCTATGCAAATATTACAGCAGGTCTAAAGTCTTAATATGTTAGGCATCACCTTGAGTATTGTGTCCAGTTCTGAACACCACACTTTAAGAAGGATGCTAACAAACTGGAACAATTTCATAGGAGGGCGACAAGGATGATCAGGGGGCTGGAAACCAAGCCTTATGAGGAAAGGCTGAAAGAATTGGGTATGTTTAGCCTTGAGAAAAGAACACTGAGGGGTGATATGATAGCACTTTTCAAATATTGTGATACAGAGGAGGGGGAAGATCTGTTCTCGATCATCCCAGAGCCCAGGACAGGCAACAATGGCATCAAGTTAAAGGAAGCTAGATTTCGGTTGAATGTCAGGAAAAACTTCCTAACTGTTAGAGCAGTACAACAGTGGAACCATTTACCTTTGGAATTTGGTGAGTGCTCCAACAGTGAAGGCATTCAAGAAAAACTTGGATAATCACCTCACATATATGCTTTGATTGTATTCCTGTGTTGAGCAGGGGGTCAGACTTGATGGCCTTGTAGGCCCCTTCCAACTTCACTTTTCTATGATTCTTTGTGGATAAGCCTTAATATAGTTATAATAGGTTGGAGGATATAGTCTAGGAAACATAAGAAGATGCCTTTTTGACCACTTTAGCTCAGTGTCACCTTTCCTAAGGATGGGGAAAACATGTCCTTCCATATCTTGCTGGATTGCTGCTCTCATGATTCTTCACTATTGGCTATATTGGCAAGGGATGTTGGGAACTTCAGTCAAACAGCATCTGGATGACCCCCATGCTTCCTATCCTTGTGCTACTCACTAATGTACAGTACACCCACTTACAGTGGGTGACCAAGGCAGTTTTTATCTGCAGAAGAGGCCTGATTGATATAGAATTAGATTATCAGTTTTACCCATGAGTGACATTAGTTGCTTGACCACTGTCCTCTTATCCTCCTCTGGAAGGGAATTTTAGCCAAAGGTTTTGTTTAATATCTGCATCTAGGTCACTGATTTCAGGATAGCATGACTAACCTGTTCCAGATTCAGCCCATTAACTCTTCTATGTAGCTTCTGCTGACTACTGATACACCTGGAGAATATTGAGTCCTACAGTAAATAAATTACTTGATTGGACCATTATTATTTACTCAAGCAAACTCATCCTTTAGCAAGCACTTTCTTGCAGACATTAGTCTGTAATAGGGTTGTTAGAAACTTTCATAAGCTTCATTGGCCTACTTTTATGCGGGGGTAGAGAAATGCTAAACAGCCCATAGTAACTTTAGCTCTGCAACTCATTTAACTGTACCAAAGCTTTAAGGATACAGTATTTGTTTTCACAACTGTGCTGAATTTTCTGCTTAAAATCAATCAATCAATCAATTTCTGCATAACAGAAATCTAAAACTCTGCCTCTAATTAATTTTGGTTGAAAAGCCATAGTTTTCTTGTTTAGATTCTGGACGGGTAGCATCTCAGAAAATAATATCTTGTGCAAAAATCTTATTCTGTATCTCCCAGAAAGGCTATAATGAAGTATGGATTTTGAAATTTTGTTTTATGACAAATACATTTATTTATTTTATAGCAGAGATGGGGCCAATCTGGCCTCCTGTGGGAGGGAGTTCCAGAGTCTATGAGCAGCAATAGAGAAGGCCTCTCCTGTGTCCCCACCAAACATGCCTGTGTCACCTTTTGTTTTGTCTTTAATTTTGGTATAAATTAGTGTACTTAATCCCCCTTGTTTTGAATTTTGTGTGTGTGTGTGTGTGTGTGTGTGTGTGTGTGTGTGTGTGTGTGCGTGTGTGTGCGTGTGCGTGTGTGTGTGTGTGTGTGTGTGTGTGTGTGTGTGTGTGTGTGTGAGATAAAAATCACTGTAGTGGGAAGGAGAGGTGAGGGAATACCACATACAATATATTCTCAGGGTGGAATAACCCAATTCCAAATAACAGCAGTGTGGTGGTCACAGATGAAAGCATTACCGTAGTTTTATGTCTGAAGTATCCTTAAAATAAGAACAAGGGCAACTGGAATATATGGGATTATCAGCCACATTTGAGGGCTGACAAAAAATGAAAGCAATTTGAACAAAAGATTTCAGTAACATTTGGGGTATGCCTCCAAATCAGACAAATATGGTAATCTGTTCACTGCCATGTGAGCTACTGGTCCAAGAGCTGTGGTCCATGAAGTCTCCAAATAGTCAAATTGAAGTGGCTAAAAAATATTGTGATGCCATCATGTTTACTCAGTGACATGCCACCCAGGGACAACGCTCAAAGGGGTGTGGATTAGCACCCAAGCAGTAGAAGGGAAATGTTTACAGTTAACAACTTCAAACAACACTGCAAAGATGTCATCTTGCAGGGGTAGGTATTTCATCCTGCCATCCATGAATGGTTACTTTCATTGCAATACAAGGGCAATCAACAATAAAATGATATGTGATTTCAAGTATCCTAAGGACCATTTGGAAGTGCAGGGAGCCCTCCATCTGGTAACTCAACACATTTATATGCAAAAATACAGGTGCAGAAATAACCTGATACCTACTGGACAGTGTTCATGAATTATGTCCATGGTGATGAGCATAATCCCTCTTTTTCAGTATAGGTACATCATTTTACAGACTTAATTTTCTTTATGTGATTAAACAAAACAATGTTCATGTGAGAGCAGTGTAACAATGGTACTTATTACCTCAGCAGGTGTTGAACTCTCCAACGCTAGAGGCGTTCAAGAGAAAGCTAGACAGCCATCTGTCACGTATACTTTAACTTCGATTCCTGAACTGAGCAGGGGGCTGGATTTGATGGCCTTATAAGCACCTTCCAACTCTACTGTTCTATGATTGCCTGATAGCTCATTTACTAGAGCTCACAATATTGCAAAAGATCCTTATCTGGATCACTCCTTGGTAGTCCAAAAAATAAATGTTTTCCAGGCTGTGCTTACATGGTTGGGAATTACACGGCCCTTTAGAAAAGAAGCAAAGGGATGAATGTAGAAGCTCATTGCTCGCTTCTGCAGCAGTGCATCACCAGTTCATGACCTTCTTCCCCCCTTCATTTAATTCTCTCAGTCCTGCTGGAGCCAAGCTGCACAACATCTGTGTTTGATCATTAAAAAGTGGCTACGGGCTATCCCTTTGCAGCAGAGCTTTCCCTCCTGCAGCAAGGCTACCCACCCATCCCCTCTGTTGGGCAGATATTTCTGCTTATTCCTTTTTATTCAAGCAAGGATCAAAGCCAACAGAAGGGTTATATCTCAAAAGTTTATTGTGCTTCAAAATACAGAGATTAATATCCCCGGCTATGTGCTGCAAAACAAATCCTTTCCCCCAAGGGAGGAAAAGTAACAATCAAAACCCAGAAACAAAAATGCTCATGTTTTAACAATGAAGAGTCAATGCTTGTCTCTGCCACTGTACATAGCCCTTAACTCTACAGTGCGCTCTCGATGGTATAGCTAAGGGTCCTGTAGTGTATTATGTGTCAGCTCCGATTGGGTGCTGTTGTTTTGAGGTGGTAAAGCTTGATAGAAAAGGGAAGAAAAGGACAAGCTTTATTGGAATCTGGGATTCATTTAAGACCTGTGCCATTTTCTGCCTGAGGTGGTGCATCAGATGCAGTAGAGCTTCCCTATTCCAAAGGCTTGATGCACTAGATATCACCTTCTAGTGATATCACTTTATTGTTTTCCTTAATTTCTAATGCCTGAAGCAGTCCACTTCTTGGCCAGCCCACCCATGTGTAGGGATCGTTTCACACCTGATGACCCCCCCCCCAAAAAATGGCTTTGAGCATCTCTTGTGTGGCATGTGTTAGCCATGCTGTGACATTTTTGTGAAGCAAAAACTAGATGTATAATCAAATGCACATTTCTCACCAATACAGAGTTGATGTTTTCATTATAGAGTGTTTGGTTTAAGCAGAAACATATTTAAGCGGTATACATAAAAATGCTCTCCAAAGGAATTGAGCAGCCTGGACTGTTCTGCAAGAGGCCTGGATCCTCAGAATTGTAACCTCTGGTTTCCTCTTGCATCCATCAAGAACGTTTTCCACTCCTAAACTAAGTGCTGAACTTTGGCTTAAAATTTAACAAGTTGGAAAATTGGAAAGAAGAAAGAGCAGAGGGATAAAAGAAAAGGCAGATAGGCAGTTAATGTGGTCCTATTCATTTCCCCTAAGTACCTGATCCCATCTGGTTTACAGGTATTACAGCATTAGGGTGTGTCTGCAACCAGAACATGCTGCTGTGCTATGATTGTGGAATAATAGGATCATGTGATATAATACAGCACTTAATCTACACATGGCCTGTATCCACTGTACCTGCAGTCCACTCTCAACTGCTGTTCAGTGGCAGAGGAGGTGCTCTATGCATAGAAAGTCACACATGCAGTTTTTTGGCATCTCCAACTGATGCTGGGAACAATTCTGCTTGGGACCCTGAATAGCTACTATTAGTTAATGCAGACAAAACTCAACTAGGTAGACCTATGGTTAGTCTAAGGCAACTTTATATGTTCCTCTGGTATTAATGGGGAAGGGCTTTCAAAAACCCAGAATGGCCTTCTGATGAGGCTTTGGCAATGGCGAAAGAACCACCAACATCCAGGATGGATGGATGGTAGAGTAAGTGAACCTCAAGTCAGCTAATTGAACGCATGAGCAGAGGCTTGACTGCAGTACTGCAATTTAAGCACTGTGCCACATGGGCTTGCAGTGGTTAAACTGAGATAACCACTTTCCTCCTTCTCATATTTTCTCCTTTGAAACTCTCTGGGAGAGGATGACATCCTGCTTTTGTTTCTGAGAGGTGAAGGGACAGCCACTGCTCCCTGCATCTCCACCTTAACTAGCTGGTACTAGGATTCCTGTTATTGTGGGGCCATTGTGGGGGACTGGCTCTTTAATGTTAATCTGCCTGGATTGGGTCTGAATGTCCACTCAGCTGGTTTTGATTGTATCTGGAGGTATTTAAGGTTAGTTTTGTTTGAGTTGACATCTTGCCTTCCCTGCTGAAGATGGCACAGGATATTGCCATCAAAAGCACAGACTATTGTAACAATAAACATGAATGGACATGACTGGAAACTTGTGAGCTGTTCACACATTCCTGTTATTGTTCCTGTATCATTACATTTCTATTAAAATGCCAGTTTTCCTATATCAATAACATTATTTCTTTCTAAAGAGGGAAGTGCTAACTATTCAGATTTTCAGGGGCCAAATCTGAGTTAACTTGGCTGCTGTTTGCTGTACTATCAGGGTAAGGAAAATGGCTTGAGATAGCAAGTTGATGATTTGAGCAGATTTTGAACTTCTCATTAGCTTGCCTGCATATTCAAGATCTCTCCTTTATCAGTCCCTCTTGGATTCTCCGTTTCTCCTAGGTTTTACTCTGGAAAATTTCAACTCTACCATTTCTTCCTTGGCAGGGGCTGGACTTGATGATTCATAGGGTCCCTTCCAGCTCTGCAGGTCTATGCTGATGACGATGATGAACAGTGCTGGGGTGACTGGGGGCTTGGGATTGGCTGGGGGGGACACTTTTCCAGCTGAAATTGCTTCTTCTGGCTTAACCTGTTACAAGCTCTGCTGGGGGCAAAAAGAGAGTAGGTACAATCTAAAGGTAATTACGGGCTGTCAAATTGATTCTGTATTGTGATGACACTCGTAGGGCTCCCCAGATGTAGACACTCATAAGGGGTTGCCAATTCCTCCTCCTGGTGGCATTCTAAGACTGTGCAGTTTACCCAAGGACTCACAGGTGGCAGGGCATGTGACTCCATCAGCTCTGGGTGATCCTGGCTAGCCTCACTCCAAGGAGGCAAGACTCCTGACTCAGTACCACTGACTGATACTGGCTTATATTTCTAATAGGACCTGAACCACCTTGCCTTCGTGTGTATGTCTGTGCGCGAGCACACGTTAGAGAGAGAAGAAGGTTGAAGTGATATGGGATAAAGGTATCACCTCCTGCAGTATCACCTCCTGCAACAAAGCCATGTTTGTTTTTGGCCCTGAGAATAAACCTGAGAGGCTTACTTTGATGCCATTCCAATCATTTGTTTTCTATCACTTCAAGAAGAGTCATGTGCTGTCCATTCTTTGTGTGCTCATAGAGGGCTCTCAGCTGTGATATTGCCTTTTCTTGCAGTCACATCTTTTCAGGCATTGGAGAGCTTGATTTCATTTAACAAAAAGAAAAGGGTGGTAGAGGTTAGGGTGATTTTGAAAGCTGACTGAGGAAAGAAAGCAACAGTGCACTTGCATCCTATGACTAGGCAGCCTATGGTGTGGCAGTAGGACTGCCTATGGGCTGCTCTTTCTTTCTTGGCTGTGTCATCTTAGCATGCAATGAAGGCATTACTCGTTAAGCTCCACAGACAAATAGGGCACTGCTAGTAAATTGCTGTGGTGAGATAGGACACCACACCACTTCCCAGAAGAGTTCTTTGCCTTACTTGGGGAAAACAGAGGAGTGTGGGGAGAGAACAAGGAAGATTGTCATTTGGTCAAAAAGGACTAGCAATTCTGGTATCTATAAAAAAATTACACACAGGAAGGAACACAGGGAGGATTCTTCATCCTGTCAAGTGGTAATTATGGGTGGGTGAATGTGTGTGATGGGGAATAAATCTGTAATGTAATACCTAATGCTTCACATAATGGGTTCACACTGGATGAGTAGCCAAAATACACTTAGAGTGAATATGGGACTGGAGACCCAGGACAACTCTGTCTGACTTACCAGAGCATGATGGCAGAATCCCATGAGTACGGCCATCCTCTGCATTAGGTGCTTTCTTGCTCATAAAGGGAAAATTTTTTAAAGCCAAGATTATTGCCCTATAAGCTGCTAAATGGCAAAAAGGGAGACATTTCAAGGCACAGTGGAGCAATCAGACAATTTTACCCTGCAGCCAGACGATGGTTTTCCTGTCTTGTAAATCAGATGTTTGACTCAGCCACAGAAAATTCTACATCCCACACCAACTGAGTTTTAGAAGGAAACAGCAGCAACAACAACAACATTGCTCTCCATACTGTATTGAGTCACTTAGAACAACAGGGAACTTATGTGAGGCTGTTGTTTGTGGATTATAGCTCTGCTTTTAATACCATTCTACTCAACAGATTGTTTTTTTAAAATGAACAACCTGGGATTACGTCAGAAGATTTGCATGTGGGTAAAAGACTTTCTGACAGATAAGCCACAGTCAGTAAGGATGGGATCTCACCATTCTTCTACCCTGGTACTAAGTACAGGAGCTCCCCAGGGCTGTGTGCTAAGTCCCTTCCTCTATTCCCTGTACACACATGATTGCACCCCACTGTATAACACCAACACAATTATTAAATTTGCGGATGATATGACAGTGGTGAGGCTCATAAATAAGAACAAAGAGTCTGCTTACAGAACGGAAGTACAAGGGTTGATACTGTGGTGTAAAGAAAATAATCTTACACTTAACATCAAAAAACTAAAGAACTCATAATTGATTTTAGGAGGAAGAGAAATGTACATTTACCACTGTACATAAATGGTGAGGAAGCGGAGAGAGTTGGTAGTTTTAAATTTCTGGGCACTTACATCTCAGAGGACCTCTCATGGACTATAAATGCTAACATGCTAGTGAAAGGGGCACAGAAGAGGCTATATTTCCTGAGAATGCTTGGAAAGTTGAATTTATCTCTGCATTTACTTCTGTCCTACTATTGTAGCACCATTGAGAGTGCCCTAACCTATGGCATTCTTGTATGGTTTGGGAGCAGCTCTGTAGCGGACAAAAAAGCTCTATAGAGAACCATTAACATTGCCCAGAATATCATCGGGCTCCAGCTACCAACCCTGGATGACATCTTCACATTCCGCTGTCTGAGGAAGTCACACAACATCCTTAGAGACTTTTCCCATCCTGCTTACAACTTTTTTGAGCTGTTGCCGTCTGGCAGAAGATACAGAACAATTAAGACTCGGACTACACGTTTTCTGAATAGTTTTTATCCCAGAGCTATAATTGCACCTAATAATGAGCTTAAAGACCACCAGTAGTGACTAGTTAGTTGGACTGTGTTACTTAGCCTGCGGTGTAGATGTTTGTATTCTTAGGGGGGATTTTAAATGGGTGGGGAGTGTTTGGGGAATTTTTATGTGTGTGCATGTGGGTCTGGTCTCTGGGTGTCTGTGTGGATTTTGTTGTATGTATATACTTACAATGGCAATACATTATTTGATTGATTGAACAACTATAGGAACAACAAACTTCTGGTCCTTACTGACAGCCTATCCATACTGCCGTATTGTTATGATATATGGATCGCTGATGGCACTGTTTGGATTAAGGGGAAAAGAATGTGTTGATCATCCTTCCCCTTTGAGAGCTGTCATATACCTTTCTGACACAGGGCCAGAGCAGGCATTCTTTCTGGCATGATTCAGTGGGATTCCCTGAAGGATGGTCTCTTGTGTACACAAAAAAGACGTGTGGGGTTTCAATTATGTCTGTATGTTCCAAGGTAAACAACTGATTATCCCCTCCCTACTGTTATATTAGTTTATAGTTTGTTTTCTCCCTGATATGTTTGCTTGAAATCCTAAAATATCTTGTGTTAACGACATGCTATGAATAGGTGAGCTGTGAACAGGGCACAACTAGCTTTGTCCTTCTTCTTTGTGGTGAATGGAACTTTGCTGGCCACTGCAATGCCCATAACCCCCTTGCCACTGGTCACTGCTGAGATGCTGTTCTTTACCAACCCAACATCAGCAGTAGGGACACTGGTCACAGCCATTGGAGTATGTTGGATGCTTTTGCTACCAATCCTCTCTGCATTGTCCCCATGGCTTCCCATGTGATGCTTTAAAGATCTTCAGGCAGTCTCCAGATCATGTCTGATGGTTGCTTTGGACAATCTTTTCTAGAACCTGCCAGAAAACAGAGGAGACGAGGGGGAAAGTCAGCAACATTTAGACAAGTTGGATGCGTCTCCTCTAGTAGTTCTGAGCAGCTGCAACACTGCAAGAGGTTGTTTTATTTCTCCTTTGCCAAATGGTAGGAACGCCACAATTTGTCAAAACCATGTATTTTTCCTTCAAAAGACCTTTTTGAAAATCATCACCCACCGTACATGGACTAGCCAAGAGAAAAATGCAGTGATTCATGATGGGGGGAAAAAACAGGAATGTAAGATTTTTATCTACACCTCTTGGTGCTGCTTCATCATGCCAGGTACTGAGACAACGAGCTGTGTGATAATTTATACATTGTTCTGAACGAATGGTGTAAGTTTGAAAACAACCCTAGGCTGACATTCTTCTGCTCACTGTGCAGATTAAATAGCTGTGTTCTCTGATTAGTTATTTGCACTGCATACATGATATATGCTGTGCTGTAGATTGATTTTGACATCCCTCTTGACTTCAGTATAGCTATGTTTTGTGTCTCAAAGCCATATTGGAGAGAAAATGTACCAAGGCAACAGATTTAGCTGCCCGGATTGACTCTTCTTGTCTCTCGGTGTCTATATATACTGTACATTGACTCAAGTGAGATACAGATGGACATATCCTGATCAGTAATACTTAGCTCTTATAGAACAGCTGTCTGGCTCTTTTCCTCAAAACGATCCCGCTCTCTGTCTTCTGTGTATGGGGAAATATAGCCACAATGCTTTAGAATGGTCCCAAACTAGAAGATGCTCACATGCTCGTAGCATTTTTTTTCCTGCAGAAAAGAAAGGTGCCTTTTAAACTCAGAAGCAGTGGGTTGGGAAATATCTGTTTGGAATCTTGCTTGCCAGATGCTGCATGAATGAAGCTGCCTGCCTGAAATACATCAGGTCACTTTTGCAGGTATACTTGCAATGCAAAGTATTTGGTACGGACAGAGCATTCCCATCACCAGAAAAATGAGTATTTTAGCCGTTTTAGTAGGCTTTTAAAAAAAATCTTGCGTAACTGATTTCATATTCCATTCTAATTTCTTTTAATAAACCCTTTTTCTTTATTATAACGTTTCTGTCTTGAGTCATTTGGAAGATCCTGCTTGTTGCCAGTGCATCTTATGTGCTCATGCCTATGCTCCTTGGATCCATCAGCCTCAAGAACAGTGTGATTAGAATACCTCAACCCATTCTAAATGAGAAAGTGGTATATCAACTTCAAGGTCAACCTCAGATGCTTCATTCTCTCTGTGTTAATCATAGATCTATCATCATCATAGGTGGCAGGAGGAATTAACACCAATATGAATGGGGTCAGTTTACTTCATCAAGTCTGAAAAGTTAGTCTCAAAATGAAACTACTGTATATAGGAGCACTTTAAGGTCTAACTAACCACAGCTCTGCAAAATACATAGCTACTCTTTTTGTGGCATGTAATCACTGAAACCTTTCTGCATATGGTTGACAGGTCTTTACACAGAGATGATGACTGCATCAAAGCTGGTTCTGCTGCATGATCCACTCCTCTGCCTTTGCTTGCTAATGACTGCTAGTAGCTGTTCAGTTTTGCTAGTAGAAAAACAGTCTGAGTGAATGCAACAGAACTGGGGGCCAAAAGAAGTGACTGGACAGGTGCCTCCTTTGTATCGAAATATCTAAACTGCATCTAGGCTGCAAATGCTTGGAAACATTCTAGCTTCTGACTGTTATTCTTGGGAGTCCTTTCCCAGCAGCTTGAAAGGACCCCGCCTCGTGCAATCTTTCCATTTTAAAATGTCCAGTCCTGGAAGGAGGTTGCAACATAAAAGCTACATTCTGTGTGCCACTCTTCTTTGTCTAAAAAGAAACAAAAATGCTTTTATTTCTTTTTCAGGAGGTCTAAAAATGTCATTAACAATGCCCAATGTTTGTCAGAATATTAAAACATGAAGCATTTGTTTTGTTTTCTTCCCATGCATGAGCACAAGTAGGAAGGGCAGAAAAATCAAAATAAACCCCCTCCAATTTTAAAATTCATAATTTTCTTGCGACAAAAAAAGGGAGGAGTTTTGTAGAAGCTTTAATCCTAAAAGGTTTATATTAGTACGGGCTTTCATGGATCACACTCTTGTTTCCTCAGGTGCATGGAGGGCACTGCAGTGCAGGAGCTGAAATCCTATTGATCTCAACAGCATTGATTTTCAGAAATGGCAGACTTCCCTTGCCTTCCACGGTTCCCAATGGCAAAGAGCATTCCAGGAGTGGAATGGAATCAGAATGTCTTTATTTCTAAAAAACGGATGTCATCAACTTTAGCAGAGCTGGCCAAACAGGATTTCAGCCAGTGTGATGCCAATGAGTTTTGTATTCCATGCATCTGAGGAAGTGGATTGTGATCCATGAAATTTCATGCTGCAACAGACTATCCCAGCTTACCTTTTCCAAAAACGATGGGTTGTTTTTTTGTTGTTTACTGCACTTCTAGGCTACCTTTCTCCTGGCAGTGGACTCAAGGCACTGTCCTATTACTGCTCACTTGCAGATGGTGTCCGCATGTTATTAGACTTGTTCTTTTTAGAAATAACATTCCAGGTTCTGAGTGGGCTACGGTGAGCCAGAGTGAGCGCTCACTTTCTTCCAAGATTTAATTTCAGCAGGGCTATGATGCTCTGTCCTGGCATCCGGTGCTAATACCAGGAACATGGACCAGTGTCGGATTCGTTTTTGCTGCATTTCTCAGAATTGTTCTGTCTAAATTCTGTTTTGGGTTGTGAGAATCCCCCCCCCTTTCTTGCATGGAAACCAGTGCATATCTCAAGGAATGTCTTTCCTATTCCCCCGCTGTGCGTATTTTAGTCACAAGTGTAGTTACCCAATATACTGCAGTGGACAGGCTGACTGACTAGGACTCAGGAGACCTGGGTTTGAATCTCCGCTGGTGCCCCCCCCCCTTTTAAATAAAAGAAGCCAATCAAGCACTGAGTGCTCTCCTCGGGAGAATTAGAGTTCTTTCTTATCTCTTTCCTCCACTGAGAGCTATTGCTACATCCAGTGAAACACAGCAAGGCCAAGCAGTAGGAGGGCTTTCAATGCAATTACGTTTCTAATGTTCCCGCTAGGAGGGAGCAGCAGAGGCGAATGGTACATTGATGAAAGCCTGCATAATAACAGTCGGGAAGGATGCCTTGTGCACGTGCTAGGGAATGCTAGTCCTTTGTGATGCTCTGAACCCAGGCCAGAGACCCTGTCCGAACTAGCCAACTGTTTAGCAAGGAGAACTTCAGAGACCCTGTTAATACTCTGCAGAGGGAAGCTCTCAGGACCTGAGCACAAGAGACCCTTCAGCCCCTGGTCCCCAACCCATGGGGCACACAGGGCTGGTATTCTCTAGCATGCAGATGCCAAGCCCGAGAACAGCAGCTCAGTGGCAGAGTTGCATGGAAAGCTTCCTTTCCACAACTAGGGGAATGAACAGTCCTTACATATCCAACCATTGACCACACAGATCCTGGCAAGGTTTGGGTGCTGAGAATAGCTCCTCTCTGTGGTTGAAGCTTGGCTGCCTCCTTTCCCTTCTCAACCTCAGACATCCACAAACTTCAGGCTTTGCTGAAACCATAGTTCTTTGAAGGAGGCTCTTTCAGCAACTTGCTGGCTTAGCTGAAGCGATTCAAAAAAATATTTTGTTGTTTTGAACATAATTAATATATGCCAGGATACTGGGAGTTCATTTCAGGGGAAAAAACAAACACATTTTGACATTTCTCCACCCTTTTTTATTTCCGCTGTGGATTGAATTTGATATTGATTCAGTCCATGAATTTCCTTGGCTGGTTGAGCGAATGTCTTGGGCACACCAAAAAGCAGGTGCTGAATAGATAATAGACTCACAGAATCTTTGAATTCCTCACATCGTGCCTAGATATGTCAGAGCAACACCTGTGTGCAAAAGCTCCTTATCTCACGCTTGCTTGCTTCTGCAGGCCCTTATCTTAGCAAGAGCTCAGACTGTGAGCCTCTGGGAGAGGAAAAAAAACAACAAACCACCTCGTTTCTTACTTTCTGGTGTTTGGGCTTGCACAGGGGTATTGGTAATATCGGCCTCTTGTCAGTTTTCAAGGTATATTGAAAACAGATCAAATAGCCAGTGTTTCTGGGCCCGCAGGGACCACTGAGATGTAGAGGTTGAATGGTGGACTAAGATTTGGGGGATCCAGGTTTGAGTTTCATGAGTCAAGAAACTAGGCGACCTTGAATCAGCCATGCTTTATCAGCCTAACCTTCCTTTAGTGAGGACAGAGTGGAAGGGAGAAGCATGAGTGCAGGTCATGCTCATGTTGTAGAGTTTTGAATTTCTGGTAAAAATTCCTTGTGCTATGCAGTAGAAGTACAGTGATTCACAGAGGAGGATAGCTTCAAGTTCCTCAGAGCCCACCCATTTTCATTAACTGGCACTTACGGTCTCAGTAACTCATTCGGAGACATTTGTAGAAAAAAGAATATAAAAAATATTCAATTACTTACAGTTGTGAATGGGTCAACAGCAAACTAAATGATATAACAAAATGCTTCCAACAGACTTCAATAGACTAAAGAGAAGGAAAGGAGAACTCTCCGCAGAGAGGAGGGGCTCTGTTTGAATTCTGAGGTAGGAAGTTTGGCCAGTGCTGGATGAACAGTCATCTCACTCCAGAATCACCACTGACATATTTTCCCTCAGGCAACGACAGCCACTCTTTGTGGCCTTCACAGATCTTACAAAGGCTTTTGATTTGGTTAGCAGGGATGGCCTTTTTAAAATAATTCCCAAGATTGGATGTCCACCTCAAGACTCCTTAACATCATCAGGTCCTTTCTTGAGGAAATGAAGGGCACTTTAGTTTTTGATGGCTCAACATCAGATCCCTTTGACATTTGAAGTGGAGTGAAACAGGGCTGTGTCCTCACGCTGAACCTGTTTGGGATTTTTTTTTTTTTTTTTTTTTTTTTTTTTTTGCTGTAGTGCTGAAGCACATCTTTGGAACTGCAACAGAAGGTATCTCCGGACTAGATCAGATGGAAAGCTCTTTAATCTCTCTAGATTGAGAGTGAAGACCAAAGTCCATCTGAAATACCTGTGGGACTTCCTCTTTGCCAATGATGCAGCCTGAAGAAAACACAAGTCATGGGCCAGGGTGTGGACTCACCTCCCTCTATTACCATATCCACACACGAACTGGAGGTTGTTCATGACTTTGGGTACCTTAGCTTAATGATCTCTGACACTCTCTCCCTAGATGTCGAGCTGGATAAATGCATTGGCAAAGCAGCTACCATGTGCTCTAGACTCACAAAGAGAGTATGGCTTAAAAAGAAGCTGATGGCATATACCAAGATCCAGGTCTATAGAGCCTGTGTACTGAGTACACCCCTGTTCTGCAGTGGGTCCTGGATCCTTTGTGCACAGCAGGAGAGGAAGCTGAACACCTTCCATATGCGTTGCCTCTGACGGATTTTTGGTATCACCTGGCAGGACAAAGTTCCAAATAGCCAGAAATTTTAGCATGTATACATTGCTGAAACAGTGATGTCTACATTGGCTCAGGCATGTCATGAGAATGGCTGATGGTCGGATTCCAAAAGATCTCCTGTATGGAGAATTAGTGCGGGGAAAGCGCCCCAGAGGGAGACTACAGCTGTGATACAAGGGTATCTGCAAGCGGGATCTGAAGGCCTTAGGAATGGACCTCAACAGATGGAAACATTGACATCTGAGCGTTCAGCCTGGAGGCAGGCAGTGCAGCATTTCCTCTCCCAGTTTGAAGAGACACTTGTTCAGCAGGCCAAGGCAGAGAGGCATTCCCGAAAGCAGCAAAATCAGGGAACTGGACAGGGGACAGATTGGTTTTGTCTTCAGTGTGGAAGGGATTGTCACTCCCAAATTGGCCTTCTCGGCCACACTAGACACTGTTCCAAGTCTTCTAATCAGAGCATGTTACCATAGTCTCTCAAGACTGAAGGATACCTAATATAGCCAGCCCAGAAAGGTCCTTCCCAAGCAAACAAGCTATAGACATTATCCATGGTTGTAAAAGTCCAACAGTTCCATGGAAGAAAGATGGAATATAAATAAATAAACGTATGTAAAGACAGTTGGGCACAAGTACTAAGTTCTGTATATACGCTCACATAACGAATTGGCATATACTGCTAGTAATAGAAGGAGATTGGAATTGGTAATCCAGACAAGGTGTGGCTGCAAGGTTCAGTTTCTGTCCAATGTGAGATAAATCTTTACATCTGATTTTCCCCAAACAAGACCTTCCAGACATGTTAGACTACAAGTTTAATTATCCCCAGCTAGGATGGATTGGACAGAGGGTCTATTTACAATGCAAATGGTTGTCTCTCGACTCAATATCAAGGCAAGTCGGATTTCCCAAGTACAAAGTGATCCAAGACTGAACACATGTAAGTTGCTTTTTAGGATTCAGAATAGGAATCAATATAGGTTTCACCAGGGAAAATTTAACAGGGGGTTGGACAAATCCACCATCTGCTAATTCTTAAGGATTAAAAAATGTCTAGAATATCAATGCCTCTTGAAACCACAGTCCACCAGCTATTGGCAGTCTTACAGTTACAAGACTTCAGCATCTTCTATTCAGCTACCAAGAATTAACCTCTGAATGTGGGACGTTCTGGCTATCATGGGTCAGGAGGACTCCAAAACCTTTGGTCATTGGGAGGTCTGAAATATTCTTCACATTAGGTCAGTTTATTGCTACTTATCTCTCCATTGACAGTCTATAGGCAGGGGTGGGTTCCAGCTTAATTGGTCTGCTGACCTGCAACATTTCTTCCCTGACAGAAAAAGTTAGTATGAATTTTCTGTTCAGGTGGCAGTCATGGTGGTCTGCAGCTTAACTGTCACCGGAATGGTAAAGTTGTGCCAGACCTGGACTGAAGATGCAGGCTCACATGATGGAATACTTTCCCATGAGAGGAATGTATTATTTTAAAATTAGAAAATCTCTCAGTACCTTAACTATGACTTTGGCTTTCATGGATTACTTCATCTGACTCCAGTCCATGAAAGCTTATGCTGTAGTGGATTTGTTAGTCTCTGAAGTGTTACAAAACATTCCCTAGTACTTTCTACAACAAACATGGTTATTTCCTAGGAGCTTAATTCCTTTTCTTCTTTTTTTAACTTACAGAGCCATAACTACCACTTTTTGGCACTTGGGCGGTCAGTATCGTCACCCACCCTCTCTGCCTTGGTGCATGGAAACAAGCCCCTCCAAAGGAAAAGGAAGAGGAAAAGGAAGTGCTCCCTGAAAAGAGGAAATATGCTTTCATTTCATAGGAAATGAAATTAAATGGGGTGGGTGGGTGGGTGGGTGACGTTACAGTTTGTTTTCCTAACATTCACTAAGAGATTCATCTCTAGATTTCAGTGCCCTCTAAATCATGGTGCTTTGGGGTAAAGCCCCAGTCGCTCCACCCTAGTTAGGGCCCTTGCATGCCAGTAGAAAAAGTGCAGCCGGCAGAAGGCTATACCAAACTAACATTTATTAGATGCATGGGGGAATTTGTTTGTCTGTCTCAAACAGAGAAGGAGTCACTGTACTCCCCACTCCACTGAGAAATCATTGTCGTCGTCTTAGAACTGCAGAGCCGAAAGGAATCCTATGGATCATCAAGTCCAGACCCCGTCAAAGAGGCACACTGAGGAATCGGAGCCTACAAAGCTGGAGCTTTGAATTAGAAAGGGCTAAGAGATTGGAAATAAGGAAAATGGCCAGTGAGGATTATTGTACCAGTGCCCAGGCCAAACATCCTAGTGTTTCAGGCCAGCCCTTTCAAATATACCAGTGACATATAACACACTGGAGACAATACACTTGTCAGGAATACTCATGGCTTAAGGGGCAGGAAGCTTCAACTAATTCATACTGAAATTTGAATGGTCTAGCTCAGAAATAAATTCTTACTAATTTTTTGGTGCATACCCCAAGAGTAGGCAGGGGCAGACATGCTCATGGCCCCCAAGGGTTGTTGGGCAGCACATTTTCTTATCCATTATTATTAGCTATTGAGGCAAAGGATGATGGGAGCTGTAGTCTGACAATCATAGGAGAGCCAAAAAGTGGCTGCCCCGGCCCTAGGAGGTGAACTTTGTTTCTTGCCCTGGGAAGTATTTCTACCCTATAACATCCATTCTCTGCAAAGACAACAGAGAAAGTAGAAACCTTTTGTAACACAATCCTCTTTTGTTCATAAAGCACAGGGAGTTCTAAGCAGTTTAATGGTAATGTTTATAATTTAAGACAGAGACCTTCTGCATCTCTATGTATATGGAGGGGTCTGTAAAAAGCAAGGACACCCAGGAGGAACACAAAAGCCCCCAAGAAATGATACACCTTGTTGTGATTGGAGGAGAACGGTATTAAGCCAGGAGGGCATCCCTCACTGCAGCAAACACTCCCTCGCTTGTCTCTGCTCAGCTTGTCTTGGAGAACTGCAATAAACCCCATAGTAAGCTGTCATGTAAGATAAGCATCGGATTTACAGTGCAAATTAGTCTCCCAGACAATGGAGTGAGCTAAGCATTTTGGTGGCATGGAAGAGCCCAGATTGAGAAATAGATACAGGCAGAGAGAGAGAGAGAGAGAGAGAGAGAGAGAGAGCCCTGTACAAAATAATCAGAAAGACACAGACATGCAGCTCAGCCCAAGAAGCAAACTCTATCCCCCCCCAGAGCTTGGTGCTGCTGCTGCTATGGCTGCAAACTCCCCACCATCTGTCAAGCCTTTTCCTTTCAGCCAATGACCTGGCCTTTGCAAGGGTCCCTTCAGGTTCACCTCACTCAAAGTCAATTCAGAGGAGAATGAAAACAGAGGGGTGGGGGAGGGGAGGGATTGCATAAACACAGGCCAGCGTATGCCCCTGTTCTCCCCTTTGGAGTCAGTGCCACCGGATACAGTCCGCTTACCCTGTTTAGCTTGGACCCTGCCTGCTCCCAATCAGTTTGCATTCAGAACCTCACAATGCAGCTAAAGCTGCTCCATCTGACAGGTTCTGTGAGGACGGATTATGAGGGGTGTGTGGTGAGTGACAGGGCGGTGACGGGGCTAAAGGGCCTGTGATTTAGCATTTTCCAACAGAAGCTTCACCTTCACCATCTATAACTTGAGGATGAAGGATAGTGAGAATATAGGGGACTGTGTTTTTATTGTTTTTGCTTTGCAGTTAGTCACCCAACTCAATCATTCTATGATTATATGACCATAGCAAGACTCCTTTCTCCTCGTTAGGGTGGTGGTAGCACTGGTAGCTTTCCTTCTAAGGAATAATTGCAAATCTGAACAAGGCACAAATAGGGCTCTTTCGGAGAAGGATGGAAAGAAGGCTTTAGAACACAATACAGACGTTGCCAGGATAGGACCATTGCCTCTATAGATTTTTTTAAAGCTATGGAGTGAGACAAATGAATGATGCAGAAGGCTTTGGTGGTTTAAATCTAGTTCATGCCAAAGGCAACCTGAGAAGGTGAACTAATGTTGCCTGACTGGGGCCTAAAATCATGCACTAGCTGTTCCCACATTTTAACTCTTGGGTAAATATTCCTTTTTTCTTTTTGCCTGCCCCTCCACGTTTCTTCCTACTCTTCCCATGGCAAGAAGATTCCTGCTATGACTCACTTCTTATGACAAGGGTAATGATTAGAGAAGTTGTGGATGTGGATACAGTGCAAAACTTAGAATTACCCATCTTGCAAAATATGGCATTAGGTTACCTCTGAAGTGCTAGAAAAGGAGCTAATATTACTTTGGGATAAAGGGACTTAAACTGTACCAACATTTCATTTTTGCTGCAATGAGTAATGCTGACTAATTGCTTAAAACATTCTTTCAGGGGGTGTTTTGGTAGTATTTGGGGTCATTTTGTCTTTTTCTTTAAAAGGGTAAAGAATTCTTTAGTTCAAAGTACTCAAAATAACAAAAGGTGAGATGAAAAAGGTCAGTAGAGCCATCATTTAAGTATGTAATAAATTATTTTTAGATAAGTACTTTATTGCTTCTCTAAAAGCAATAAGTTATTAATTATTTTTAGAAACATGTTCTAAACACTTTAATGTTCCAATCTGGTACACTACTAGAAGAAAACTCTGCATTGTTCATCAAATGAGGCATGAGACGGATCCAGGGAAAGGGCCAATTCTGCAGTGGCACTCTAATGATGGAATATCTTTCCTGCAGAGCTTTATTTGGTATTGTCTTTATTCTCTTTTTGCTGCCAGATGAACACTTCACATAGGCTTTGAAAAATGATAATATCATAAGGTAATATCTTACCACTTTTAGCTAGGGTCTTTCAGTGACAACACATTTGTGTTTTTTTAAAAAAATGTACTTGGCTCTGAATTTTTTTATTGGCACAGGCCAATAAAATCTCCACTTGCAAGCCAGAAGAGACTTCCAGGAACATCAAGAGTGAGTTTTACTCTCGAGGTACTAAAAAACAAAACAAAGCACCAACTCTGGGTGCAACTACATTGTAATATACAATTCTAATTACTCTGTGTTTAGCACAATGCAAATTGATTCAAAATTTCCCAATTATATTGTAAGTGTAAAGGAAACTTGCACTTTTCTTTGAGGAATTTTTTCTTTTTTCACACCTGTTGAGAGATTGTTTATTTTATCACGTTGGTTTTTTTTAACCTGTTTTTGGTTGTGTGAACGGCTGTGGCATTTTATTTTGTGTGTGTGGGTGTACCCTGTGTTGACATCTTGGTGATGTGTTGGAGGTGGTGTAGGATGCCATCAATAAATCAGTAATTATGCCTGCTGTCCATACTGTTTCCCTTTTAATTTTTTTTTTAAAAATAAACTGTTTTACTTTAGTGCTGCATCACATAAGCGCTGGAATCTTGCTGGCTTGTTATTGACATGTGGTTTACCTTCCATCTGGTGACTTTTACTTCTCTATACAAACACTATGCCAGCTTTTCCTTCTTTTTTTCTTTTTCTTACATCTGAATTCTTCTTGGGTTCTTTTTCTTTCTTTTTTTCTTTTTCTGCTTTCTTTATTGTTGCATTTGCAAATTTTGCCAGCCTATTGCACAAGAAGGTCTACAGTTAATAGCAGATTGTCAAAGGAGATGCAAAGCAATGTTTGAACTGCAGAAAAATACACTACCTGCAACATTGATGCAGGGCTATGTCACTTAAAATTTTAAAAAGCCAAAAAATTATTTGTAGATTTGAAGGAATTAAAAAAAAGAAAAAACTCCCAGTGCAAACATTCGGAAAAACATAACCTTCAGACAGGACAGTTATAGACAAAGACAAGTGGAGTCAGGACAGACCCATGGGTGGATCAAAATGCCAACCTGGGTCCATTTAACATGATTTAAAGAACAATGTGGTTTCCTGCACCAAATCATCCTGTTTCAATTGAGACTGCACCATAAAGATGGGAACAACAACATGACCCAAATCGATACCCTGAAACAACTCTTGGATTTTTTAGGCAATGTGCTCGCACCCTCTGTCAGGCAAACATGTCTGCCTCCAACTGCCATGGGATTGTGGTTGGAAAGCTGCTGCACTCAGCAAAATAGGGGCAGCTGTTTGCGAAGACCAGTTTGCCACAGGGCTCGTCACTGGCACAGTAGGCATTTCATTGTTCAGTGGTTCTGTCCTAAACAGCTTAGCCACTGCTGCTTTGTTTGCAAGGAGCTGCAGAGTGAAAGAGTTCAGGAGGGTAAAAGAACAGTGATATGGAATGGCTTATTCTCACAGCCATGGTGATTTGACTGTCAACCGTCTTACCTTTAGACTGTGGAAATATGGAATACGTAGGACACAATCATACAAGGACTTGATGTGGGTGAGGTAGAATCCCAAGCAAGTCAACTCCCTTCCTGTGCAGCCTGCCACTGTATGCAGGAGCACTGCTTGGAGAGCAAATTTGTACAAGCATTTAACAAATTACATGTTGATTTTTTTAAAAAACTTGTTTGGGGCTTGTACAGAATTTGTAAGGCTCTCAGGGTGGAATGAGTTTAACTTTAAAGCTAAAGCTTTTTAAAGGCATCCTCTCCCTTGCCAAGAGCAGAAAGATGAGAGCAGTGGGCAGTACTTTTCCACTACTGCGGTATTACACAGAGAGATTTCCATTTCCAAAAATAGACTGATTTATCAAAAACAGCAAAGAGTCCTCTACCACTTTAAAGAATAACATATTTATTTATAGCACAAGCTGGGTTGCATTATCACACACTTACTCAGATGCACGCTATTCGCAAAATCTCCTGCTGTATAAGCTGCCACAGGATTCTTTTTTTTTTTTTTTAGTTTTGGTGGAATGGAGAAACACTCCTACCACTTTGGATCTTGTTTCATTAAAGTATAATGCAGTTTGTAGTATTACACATCCTGTAGTATGTACTGTATTGTACTGAGTTTATTATCCTAGCATTTCATAGCATGCTGTATAATATCATACCATGTTATATTACTATATTAGACTGCTGGGTAGCTCAGTGGTTTACGTATTTGGCTGTGGAGTTAAAGGTTAGAAGTTCAATTCCCCACTGTGCCTCCTTGACAGAGAATGAACTTGATGATCCATAGGGTTCCTTCCAGCTCTGCAGTTCTAATGTGATGCTTCTACCCTATCCTATTGTACCCCACACTAACAGAATGGGTGATTTCTCAAAGGAAAAAAAAACAACCCAGATCCAACTTCCCTCATTCAAACATAGGCAATGATGCACCTTTTCTATGCCAAGTCAGTATTGAAGCATAATCCTATTTGCTACATTATTCCTTATATAGTGCTTTAGTTTGATATATGCCATCAAGTCAGAACTGACTTACAACAACCCTAATAGAGCTTTCAAGGCAAGTGTGTTATATAAAGAGTGTCTCAACTCAATGAATTTCCATGCCAAACTGAGGATTTGAATTCTTGTTTCCAGAGTTTAGTCTGTCACTCTATCCTATGCACCATACTGGGTACCATCTAGTGTATTAGGGATGCTGAAGGATCAATATGGGAATATGTTTTCTGATCAGGGTAAAATAAAGTGAAGATGGAAACAATTTACCAAAAACAATATAGAAGAGATCCCATCTAAGAAGAATGTTTTGATGAAGAATCTGCAGTTTTAGAAAGTGAAGTGAGACCTGTTCTCAAACAACTGGAAGAAATAAATCACCAGGAATAGATGGAATACCAATAAAGCTATTTCAAGCTATAGAGGTTGAATTTTATCAAAATTCTAACAAGAAAATGCAAACAAATATGGAAAGCAAAACAATGGGTCACAAATGGGAAATGTTCAATATAAATTCTAATCCCAAAGGCAAGATATATGAAAGACTGCAGTAACTATACCACAGTTCCCAATTCAAACTAAGCAATGTATCTTAAAGGGAATGAAGATCAGCCATGATTGTGCTAAGCAGGGTTGCCTAAGGTACATCGTTATCGATCCTTGCCTAGGGATGCAAGAATCACCTCAAATGACATGCCACACCACAAAGCAAACCTGTTTAGCATGATCTAGATCAATCCGGGCAAGAAAAAAAATGGCCATTTAGTCGCAATATCACTCTAGAAAGCAAATCAATACCATTAGACCCATTCTATCAGGACTGGAAAGAAAGCGACTCTCCTTAAAAAATGAGAGGGAATCACTATGTAAGCCTCTTTGTTTTGTTTGTTTTTTTAGGAGACAGGTCATATATGGCTCAATGGGCCAGATTGCCAATACAGTGGTGCCTCAACTTACAGAATTAATTCATATTGGAACAGTGGCCGTAACTCGAAATTTTCATAAGTTGAAGCACCATTTCCCATAGGAATGCATTTAAAACTGATTAATCTGTTCTGGCTGAACAAACAAACAAATAAAAAACCTCCGCAAAATAAAAATATTTTTATTACAAATAAAAATGAAACAATAAAAGCCCCTGGGCCTGCAAAAAAAAAGACCCTAAAACAAATAAACGTACACATAACCCCACCAGCCCAATCCCACCCTGCAAAAGTCACCCAAAACAGTTTTAAAAATGCAAAAAGCAGCACCTTACCTCACCACAAAGCCTCCTATGAAGCCTCCCGGCCATGCTCAGCTATGCAGGCTCCACCGCCGCCGCAACCGTGGTTGGAGGCAGCCCTCCAGGAGCCCACCCAGCCTTTCTTCGCCGCCGCAACCACCGTCGGCAAGCCTGACGTAAGCCCAGGAAGCCTGCGGCGGTGGCGGGGAAGTTCGGGAGGCCTCTGGCGGCAACGGTCATAGCGGCAGGGAAGCCCAAGAAGCCTGCAGTGATGGCGGTCACGGCGGTGGAGAACCCCAGGAAGCCTCCAGTGATGGCAGTCGCGGTGGTGCTGGAACCCGGGAGGCTGAGTCCAGCCTGGATAGTCCGGCAGCTCGCTTCCAGGGGGTGGTGGCAACAGCTGTGGAAGCCCAGGAGGCTAAGCCTCCCTTATCCTAACTGTTGGGGCAAAAGAGCTACAAAGAAGCAGCCTCTTCACCACCAATGGTTTGAATTTCCTGCCCTTTTCCTCTGCCTTTTTCCGTTCGTAAGTGAAAGCTCCAGCCACAAGTCGAAGAAAATTTTTGCAGCCGGAACTTTTTGTAAGTCAGAATTTTTGTAGGTAGGGTCGTTCGTAAGTTGAGGAACCACTGTTTATTTCTTCTAGGACCAAATGTATTCCATTCCTACAAGCTAGTTCTATCCAAAAGAAGAGATATTTTTAAAAATTCCAGTTTGCAGTCTATAATTGCCACTGTCAGTTTAGGTAAAGGACACAAGTAGCAATCTCAAGCTTTTAAGAAGTGGCAGGATTCAGAGTTAGAGCCTAGCATCAGTACAGCATGGTTGTAATTAAAAAGTTGCCCAAGTTTTTTTTTTAAAAAAAGCAGTCTTTCTTCAATATTCATTTGTATGGGGGAGTTAACATGGCAATCAATTATTAACCTTAATTATATGCTGTCTATAATACTGCTCACACCGGGGACTTTCAAAATCATATTAACTTTTTCTCAAGTGATTATCTCCATGAAATTTTTAGGGAGCGGGAGATCGGAGCTATGTTAATCTGTTGCAGCAAAAACAACAAAAGGTCATGTGGCACCTTAAAGACTAACATGCTTTCTCGAAGGCTTCCACAGCCAGGATCTGACAGCTGTTGTAGATTTTTTGGGTTGTTGAACTCCAGAACACAGCCAAAGAGCCTGAAAAACCTACAACTAACATGCTTTATTTGACTAAGTTTTCATTGACTGCAGCCCGCTGATATCAAATGAAGAGGGCTGCATTCTAGGACAGCTTGTGTCAAATAAACACGTTAGTTTATAAGGTGCTACAAAGCTTCTTGTTTTTATCCCCTAGGAAGTGGCCATCGTATGGAGTCAGTAGTCAGAATTCTGTGTTTGCAACTTTATCTGCAAAACTCTGCTGCAATGGGAGAAGGTCCAGCAGCTGCAGCAGCAGCAGTCTGGGAGGCATTAAGAAGTTCCCGCCCCCGCCCCCCATTCTGCAGCACTCAAAGGTCTCCCCAGGTTGAAAGGGATCCCTAGGAATCTGGAACTAGAGGTGGGAGGGAACAGGAAACTTTTCGTTCCTCTGAAACAACCATGGCTAATGATGTCATTGCAGTTCCATGGTGTAAAATTGTACAACAGGATCCTAGCCATTATGTACCGTCATTTTTAACCTATGGTGACCCAATTAATGACTGCCACATGATCCAACAGTTAGTAGCCCTGTTCAGGTTTTGCAAATGAAAAACTGTGGATTACTTTATTTAGTCAATCCATCTCATGTTAGGCCATCTTTTTTCCCTCCTAAGGTCTTTCATTTTCTCTAGCATACTGTAGTTGTCTTTTTCAGGCTGTCTTGTCTTCTTATGTACATTAGCCTCGATTTAAGTGATTTTATCTTCTATCTGATGTGGGTATATTAGTAAGGTTTAGAGTAAAGCAAAGTGTGCTATTTATATACCGCCCCATAGCTCTTAAAGCGCTCTCTGGACGGTTTACAAGTTAATTACGCAGGCTACACATTCCCCCACCCCCAGCGAGTTGGGTACTCATTTTACCAACCTTGGGAGGATAGAAAGCTGAGTCACTTTGAGTCAGCCACCTGGGAGAGAACCCCGAGTCACAGTTTTGGCTACAGTACAGCAGTTTAACCACTGTGCCATGAGGTTCTTTATTTTTCAAAATGTTTGAATGATGTAGAATAATGGAAATGGAATATGCTCCATCAAAAATTAAAACTGAACTCATCATAGGCATCCTTCAGTCTCGAGAGACTATGGTAACGTGCTCTGTATAGAGGACTTGGAACAGCATCTAGTATTTTGACGCTGTACGTGAAGCTGGAGTGTCCTCTCCAGGGCATGAAGCCTACACGTACATAAATAATTCAGTTCATCCAATCATGACACACCTTAAACCACGTCCTTTTCTGTAGGATCATAGAATCATGAAGTTGGAAAAGGCCTATAGGGCCATCGAGTCCAACCCCCTCCTCAGTGCAGGGGGATATCAGCCAGGTGGTTGTCTACATTTCTCTGAAATGCCTCCAGTTTTGGAGACTCACTACACTCACTAGCTCTCAAGATAATTGATTCCATTGTCTTACCACTGAACTGGAATTTATTTCATTCTTTTGTTTTTTCTTTCTTTCCTAGTAGTCATTACCCATTAGTATGGAGGAGCATCAGTGTTCTCCAAACACAAGATAAAATTGGCTTTCATGGGAAGAGTGGAGGAGGGGCAACGTCAAGGCCACCATTGACGATATGGCATTACTGACTGACTAATTTCTGTAACTCACTTCTGCTTCCTTCCCATTTAAATCCGACAGAGCGGGCCCAGTCTGTATTGTAGTAATGCTTGGGTGAGGGACTCAACACCTGTTAGACTTTTGAGGTAACAAGAAGAGCAAAGAAAGATATTCTATCAGCCAGCTGTGCATGCCTCTATAATGGCACCAGCCTTCCTTTGTCACTGCTGCTTTTCGGAGGCTATTGGGTGGACAGATGGACCCAAAGAAGGTTGCTTGCATAGTTTTCTAATTTTTTTCTGTTTATAACATCCACACAGACTTTCCTTCTCTGATGTAAACTTGCAGTACAGCACATGGCAGCGCATGCCTGACACTTCTGTGGTGTAGAGGCTCTGATGATTGATGCACCGCGAGGGAAACAACCTAAGTACAGAACAGCAATGGTAATTATTTTCCCCCTAATGAATGGGCCCAGTATCCAATGACAAATAGTTCTAAAGGAAAGAGAGAGATTTAGAAACTGCAGAGACATATCCAGAACTTGCATCCTGGTTTTAGTGAGATTCAGAGAATTTGAACTGAACATTTTTGAACAGCTGTTTATAGAAAGAGAGAAAGGCATATGTTGGCAGTTACACTAATGAGAGATTGGGTTGAGCCACTTTTTCAGTGCCCTAAATTCCCTCCAAGAACAGGCTGGCCTCAAAAGGGGTGCTGGAACCAGAGCATTCAGGCATAACAACACAAGGGGAAAGAAAAGAAAACACTGCTGTAATGGAAGTTTACTTGGGAGTACTTTTTGCTAGCATAAAAACAACTAACAATATGATAGCTAGCATCAGTTTCCTGTGGCAACCGCTTTACTCTGTCTAATGGTAGGACTGGCTTTGGAAGTAGATGATTAGTTACTTGGTTTTATTCAGACCTTTATAGCTAAAATATATGTAATCCTAAAACAGCTTGCAGAGATAGACATTCAAGAACTGGTTTATTCTTTCTCTTTACATATGTATGTGAGTGATGGCAACTCTAAGGACTGTGGCTGAAGCAAGCTGCCTGGTGTCTGCTTTTGGCAATATACTTGGCATGGTATAATGGATAGAGTGATGGAGTAGGACTAAGGATATCTGGATTCAAATCCCCACTCAGCCATGGGAACTCACTGGTGAGGCCGGTAAAAACCATCCCTGAAATATCTCACTTATCTTTAAAGTTCTATTAGAATCACTATAAGTCTATTCCAACTTGACAGCACATTACATAACATACACAGCACGCTTATGTAGAGGATGTTGCAATAGGTTTTCACAAATTTGTTGCTCCTTATCACAGAAGTAATGCTAGGAGAGTGGGTTGATCAGTAGTCATGTGGATGCTGTTTTGAGTGTTTTCCCACTTGGTCATTATGTATAAACAGATTCTTCACCTACCGTGTTTCCCCGAAAATAAGACAGGGTCTTATATTAATTTTTGCTCCAAAAAAGCACATTAGGGCTTATTTTCAGGGGATGTTTTAATTTTTTTATATAAAGCAATCCACATTTATTCAAATACAGTCATGTCATCTTCTTCTGGTTGCTGTACAATCGTGGAGGGTGGGGTTTCACTTAACTGGGCTTATTTTTGGGCTAGGGCTTATATTGCAAGCATCCTGAAAAATCATACTAGGGCTTATTTTCAGATTAGGATTTATTTTCAGAGAAACAGGGTAGAATAAGTTTTACATCTAGGTTATGGTTTCTAGGTTATCCTGCAACTTAAGTGTATCTTTGTAACACAGGAGGAAAGAAGAGAGATGTGCAGCTTTCAATTCTGTCTTCCCAAAAGGCCTGCTTGTATTTTGTGATGCCGAGTAAGTTTAAAATTAAAATGTGAAAGTGGAGGTTAGTTGGTGTCTTTAAAAACTGACGCTGCTGTTCACTTCCATCATAACATAACACCCAAGAGATGTTTCCATGTGCCAGCTCATTGTGCTGAAAATCTGCCTGTCACCCATTGAGTGATCATCATGTGAAGACAGCTAAGATCAGCCTGTGAAGGGTACTGCAGGTGGAGGAACCTGCTGTGGCTCTTCTTTTGCATATGAAAGCCAATCTTCAGAGATTTCAGGTGTACGACAGAAACACAATGTTTGACTAAACTGGAACAGATGTCAGGAAAGCACTCTGCTGTTCTGATTTCCCACAGATTATCTGCAGGACCAACAATGTCCTCATTAGAAGACATTGAAAAATCCAACTTTTTTTTAAAAAAGCACTTGCGCATAGCTTCAATTTCTCCCTCATAATGGGACTGACCTATAGAACACACCTCCATCAGTTACTTCCAGCCATTGAGTGATCATCATGTCAAGATACCCACGGTATCTTATCTGTAAATGGCTGTCCTATGTAGAGATGTGAGCAAATTCTGCTCATGTGGAATTTTATCTGGATTTTCAGGTTCAATCTAATCAAAAGCCACTTTGAATCTGTCAGTGACAGTGGAAAGTGCGGGGTAGTCACCATATTCTAGCACAGACCCCACTTGGATATGTTGCTACAAAAGTCTTCAAATGACCAGTTCATGTATTGAGCAGATGTCTGTAGATTATTATTTTCTGTTAGTATGGTAATGAGCACTAACTATGGATTCATAAAATCGCACCTGCATGTTTAATAAAATTTATCTTAACTAGGTCACTGATGAGGCAAAAATGTAGTTTATATCAGAGACCTGTTACAGGAGACTTGATTAAAAATCAAATAAAAGTGCATATTCATGCTGCTTTCCTCCCCGTGCATTAGTATATAGTAGCACTGTTGCAGTGTTTTATCACATATACTCTATTCTCATTATTTTTAACACTTTATCCTTATAAAGTGCCTAAAGTTTTCTAAGTAGCCTACAGAGATTAAAATTTAAGGCAGTCACTGCTCTGGGCTTACAGTTTAACGGATGCCTGGAAAAAGAAAAAGAAAGGTGGAAGGAATACGGAAGCAAGACATGGAGGAAGCCACATTCACTTCCCCTTTGTTACGCTGCTCTTCTTGTGAAGCAGTGGCCAGGGGCCCTGAGTGCCTCTCTTCAACTCTTCAGTCTCAATATGCTGCCACATAGGTGACATTATGCATTGATAAGTTGCAGCCAGCTTTACAACGAAGGCGGAAAGTGTGGTCGTATGTTCAGACTGAGCTGCATAGCACATCTCCCTGAGGAGGAAAAGCTAATGGAACAAACCTTTCTTTACAATCTCTAACATTTCCCTTTCCTTCCACAACATGGCAACCCACCCTTTTCTCCTTTTATGATCTTATGCTTTTCATGTAAATTAATCTAGTTTTCTTTGTATTCAAGAGAACTTTAGAGATTCAGCATATACATCTGTGCATTTGTGCATGTGCACACATACTAAACAACAACAACAACATCTCAGAATTGCTACTTGAATGATATTTTACTAGCCCTCTCACTTTTTCAGCCTGGTCTATTTTCTCCTTCTCCTTGATTAACCAGGTGCAGATGGAGTCATGTTACACAATGAATTGGCAACATCCATGGCTACTATGGCACATTGGTTTGAGTTCAAATTGGTGATCTCAGTGCCAATTTATCTTTCTCTATTTTACTCCGCCATAGACAAACCTCCCCTCTGCCAATTTGCAGTTGACTGCACATGGATTATAAGCAAAAAAACCAGCTTCTTTTCTGTAGTTGTATATGTAACATTGCTTTCCCCAGCACAATCTCTATTATGTGGTCATTACTTTAGTCTCCAATTATCTCCCAGACACTGGACTTTGTCTGCAGTTAAATAAGTGGTCCTGTCAGAATTCTAGCCAACAAATTGCTAAATTCTTTATTGGCCACATTCGAGGTTCTCCCTCATCTCCACTCCCGGTGGCTATTACAAACAGATCTTGCCCTTTGATAGTGGAAGTGGATTATTGCATAAAATAGACAAGGAAAATAACATAGATCAGTGATTTTCCCTTGTGGAAGATTCAGCCCATATTTGTGCCTACTTTTCTTGTGCTTGGCAAAGAAGCAAACAACATAGATCCCCACTATGGGAGAAAGGTGGAATAAAGAACAAGCAAACGAGTTGATTTTGTGAAGCATTCTGGAAGGTTTTCCAGGAACACATCCTCCAATAACCATATGGCTTACCATTTGGTGAAGGAAGACAGTTACCCCCAGTACTGGGAAAGGGGCAAGCAGTGGTACTGGCATGGTGTTAGATGACAAATTTGTTGCAGAATTTAGAATCGTAGTTAAATTCCTCTAACTGCACAGCAGAAGTTCAGAGTTTTACAGATCAGAATGACCTTCATTCCCATTTAGGCCACCCCCTTTTCTTATCAACTGGCACAGTCTCTGCCACTCACTCTGAGTTGGAGAAAGAATAAAAATATTTCATTTACTTTCAGTTGAACATATAAAGCAGCAAACTCAAAAAACATGATTGCCTTTCAGCAAACAGTCAGAGAGACTGACTTTCAACAGACTCTGGAAAAGGAAAGAGATCAGAGCAAAGAGGCAGGGCTCACTTTGAATCATAGGCAGAGAAGGAACAATTAGTTAGTGCTGGATAGCTTGACACTCACACCAGCCCAAATAGCCACATCTACTAAAGCCAGCATGCAAGGTTGCAAAGCTCCAACAAAACCTGTATATTTCACATGGTTTCCATGCTTTCTCCCTGATTGTTTCCTTCATATGTTGTGGATGGCTCTGTCCCTCCTTCACGAGTGCTGAAGCAATGAATGGTGCATGCATCCATATACACACAAAGCTGTTCTTTGCCTTCAGCAGCAAAATGATTTGGGTCATAGGACTAGGCCAGAGGCATTTGAGCTCTTGCTTCCAGATACAGTGGTGCCTCGCTTAGCGATTACTTCGTTTAACAATGAAATTGCTTAGCGATGACTTTTTCGGAGCGATCTTGCGCTCCGTTTAACAATGGTTCCTATGGGTGATTTTCGCATAGCGATGTTTGGGATCATGCTTCACATAGCGATGACAGTTTGGGTCCCCCTGTTTCGCTTAACGATGGTTTTGACAGCCTCATGTTGGCTGTTTTTTAAATGTTTAAAAATGTTTAGAATGCTTGAAATCATAAGTGCACTTAATAAACCCTTTGTTAAACTAATTTGACTTTGTTCCAACTCTTTTTAAATTTGTTGCAATTTTCCCCCCATTGAGATGCATTGAATAGGTTTCAATGCATTTCAATTGCGTAACCGTGTTTCGCTTAGCTTAGCGATGTTTCCTATGGCGATTTTCACTTAAGGATGGCAATCCGTTCTCATTGGAACGGATTATCTGGTTTTCAATGCATTTCTATGGGAAACCGTGTTTCGCTTAGCGATGAAATCGTTTAACAGCGATTTTTTTGGGAACCAATTATCATTGTTAAGCGAGGCACCACTTGTATGCCCATTTACAATGGCCCAGGGAAATGGTGGTTTTCTCGGCATACATGAAGATTTCTCTCATGTCAGAGAATCCTGGTGGCAGAGGAAGTCTTGGACATACAAAAGTGTGGATTCATGGCAGCCATTTAGAGAACCAACTTATCTGGTGATATACATTGAAATAAGAACCTTAACATCTTAATATTTAAATATACAATGGTAACTTTATTAGGCTCATGACATCAGCATACTGTATCTACTTCATATTAAATGGGGAATGAGAGGCATCCAAGAGAACAAAACACCTCTCCTGCCCCTCACCAGTTTCCTTCTACTCAGATTTCACTCTTTTTGCAGTTGTGGGACCCTATTTGGAGCACTCCCAGTCGAATACTTTTCCTATCTCTTCCCCCACTGCTCAACCTGGGCATCTCTTTGGCAGTGTTTCATTAGTCCATATGTGAGAAGAACCTGCTGGCAGACACTGAGGGGGACAGGGTGGGAAAATGAAGTGGGTGCTGTCAGGAACAGCTGCTGCTGCTGCTAGAGCCAAACACATGTCCCTCCATGGAGATGCTGCTTGTCAACAATGAATGATGAGAATAGAAGCTTCCCTGTGCATCCGGTGGCTTGGATGCTAGCAATCCCTTCCTGATGGTTCTGCTTGCTTGGTGGGACCAGTCACCATGATCAAGGGGAACACAAAGGGGAGATGGGTGCAAGGAAGGCAGGATGATAGGAGCTTGCATCAGGTGCATGAGAGAAGGAGCCGACGTTCACAGTAGACAGATTGTCAGTCAAGCCGTTTCATTCTTTCCCTCCCCTGCCAGCCAGAAGACTCATAACTCCCTGACCCTGACTCTTAGAGTTCAAGGAACATAACTGCATTGATGGCCTCAGGGTCAATATTTTAAGCAGAATGACTGCAATGTGGGAGGTGGGGCTTAGAAGGGGTGGGAGATAGACAAGTCTCCCAGTAATTAAAAGCATCACCCTGCCCCCAAATATGGATCTGTTTAGGTAAGGCAGCATCAAGAGCATCTACAAGAATTCTTTGGGGGGGGGGAGGAAGCTGCAGGTAACATTTTAGCATAATTCATAAGTGCTCTGCAAAGTTGATGAGGGCCCTCCTCCCCATGGAAGAGGCTTTGAGCCCACTGTGTTGTGTGCTACAAAGCAACTGATAAAAGCCAGTAACATTAGGTCATACTGCTTCACTGTAAAGTTTAAATAGACAAGAGAAACCTGGAAAAAAGAACCCAGCCAAGCTTTATTTCAAATGCATAGTTAAAATTAATCGTGGGTGGGTGTGAACCAGCATTTCCATTTTTGAGCTAGCCATCTTGTTCCTAATCATTCCTTTTTCCACATCTTGATTCTTGAAGACACATTATTTAGTAAAGGCAGTTTTGAGGAGGATTGGGAACTTCCGGAGGCAGAGGTGTGAGTTTCTATTAGTCGCTGGAGATTTAAAATATCGTTGACTTTTTTCTCTCTATGAATAGCTAAGATGTCCACCATCATCTATTCCTCACTGCATACTGAAAATATTATTTCATACACTATAAACCTTGCCTGTTTAGAAGGAATTGAGGAACCCAGAACATAGTTGCCTTTTGTTGAAAAGGCATAAAAATGTTATTATTTTCTTTTTCCTGACAAGGGTTTATAGCTTTGCAGGCAGCAGCTGTTTTCAGGAAAGATGTATGGTTTTGGCTGCAAATGTTATGAAAGATGTGGGGAGGGGGGATGGAGGTGGGGGGTGAGAATCAGTCATCAAGTAAGAACCAGGGAAACTACTCACATCACTTCTCAATTTCCAGAGTCACTGATGCTGTGAAGATGTATGTTGTGTGAGATCAGACTTGTCACTTGGTTTGGGGCAGTGACTCACAGTAGCAAAGTTAAGGTTGGCTAACTGATTCTTACTTCATTTAAGCTAGATTAGATTCTTAGGATGTTGCCAAACTTGTGTTTTTAAACAATCTGTCCCTGGGTGAAGGCCTATGTGGTTTTTGCAAGCTGCTCTTCAGCAGAAATGAATCTTTAATCCCAGATTCCATAGATCTACACTTTAAATCTGCATGGATTCATACAATGGCTACCTAAGTCCTATTCATTGGTTTACAATATTTCTGTGAAGGTAATATGTTACTAGAAGTCCTTATCTTCCAGCCTGAGAATTATCTGTCCACTTCAGCCAAAGGACAACCAGATATAAATTATACTCCAGAGAAAATAGAAAAGCTTACCACTGGGTTTTAAAATGTGTGCTATGTGCCATCAAGCCAAAGCCGTCTTATAGCAACCCTAACAGGGCTTCCAAGGTAAAAGGGATACTTAAGGAGTAGTTTTACCAGAGCCACTCACTCCTGAGTTTTGATGTCCAAGAATTCAGATCCAGTCTTTCTGAGTCCTAGTCTGTCACTCTGTCTACTACACACAGTGGGTTGTTAAAATAAAATCATTGAAACACACACACATGTGCATACGCACACACCTACATACATATGCTCCAATGTGAAAACAGTTACTGAAGAAACAGTGAAGGTTCATTCTCTCTCCAATATATATTTCAGGTCCCACATTGGTTCATAGGAGGGGTAAGGCTTGCGATATGCTATACGTGGCCTCCAATGCTGTTGTTGCAGACCCCAAGCTTCAATGAGCCCCCTCTTTTTCCACAGGGAAAAAAATAAGGTGGATTCCATTTTTCAAAACCAATAGTGGACTCACAGCCCCATCTTGTTCATTTTTTGTGCAGATCTTGGGAACTCTTAGGGGATCTTTGAGGTCCTTGATAAGAGGGGACCCCAGCGAATGGGCTCCCAGATCCATCAAGTTAGCCCACTTTGTTGTATATTTTATTTATTTAAAATATTTTTGTTTGCCTTTCTCCTTGAAAGGACTCACGTTTCAGTAGTGGCCAGGAGTGTATTTGTACATTAAAACTGCTGCACCATCTGCGCCCATTCCTTGAGATTCAGATTTGACTACAGTGATGCATCCCATTTAGATTACTGTAACACACTCTATGTGGGGCTGCCTTTGAAGATGGTTCAGAAACTTCAACTGGTCCGAAGAGCAGCACCCAGATTACTGACCAGGGGCCAGTTACAGGGAACATATAATGCCCATGCTACAACAACTGCACTGAATACCAGAGAGTTTCCTGGCCCAAATCAAAATGGTGGTCATTATCTATAAAGCCCTATATGGCTTGGGTTCAGGCTACCTGAAGAATCATAGCTCCCCCAATATGAGCCTTCTTAAGATCATCAGAGAAGGCTCTCATCTCAGTCCTATTGCCAAGGTGGATATGATTGATGGGGACACAGAGAGGACCTTCTCTGTGGCTGCTCCCAGATTATGGAGTGCTTTCCCTTGGACTGTTAGGTTGCCCCCTTCCCTTTTATCCTTCCACCTGAAGACCCACCTTTTAAGGCAGGCTTTTAATGATCATGACTGAGTCCTGGGATCCCATTTTGTATGGGAATGAAGAATACTAATTAAAAATTATGTAACTAAAATGACAACAGTCAATACAACAGAATACAAACAACGCCTAACAAAGGAAGTGCAAAATTACAAAGACCACCTGCAGTCCATATTCAGGTGTTGACTTTGGAAAATCTAGCTCCCTATTTAACATGGTAAGCTCCAACATAAATTAAAACTGTTATTTGGCAAATGTAAGGATTGCCTCATGAGTTGGATGATAACTTTGAGTTCTCTACCAGGTTATGTATAGATCCCATGCTTCATGTCATGATAAAGGTTCTTCAGTTTTTCATCTTTGTGGTGATGGAGTGCAGCCCCATCCTCTGCATGTTTTCTTGTCGGAAGTAAATTTTGCTTAGCTCAGTAGGATCTACTCCAGAGTAAGGGCATTTTGGTTAGCCATGTTAGCATGCCAAGATTTGTGAACTTGCATATCGAACTATGGGTTCTAAGCATATTCTCATTTTATTTGCCTAGGGGATCAATCACCTTTCCAGACTGCATTGTGAACTTCATGGCTAATTATGGATGTTAATATAAGCAAAAACAACATTTGATCTATACAGTTGCTTCATTGTTTATCCAGTCAGCTTATGACGTTTTCTTGAGGAAGATGTCAACACACAACACATTGGGAAGATCTTCCTAATATTTACCCTAAATCTAAAATCCATCCATGCTTGTCTATCCCTTATTCTTTGACAAAACCTTTTTAACCATGCTGTTCCTTATCTTTTCCCTGGGAAATGTCAACATCTTTAGTTCCTTCAACTGTTTTAAAACAAATATGTATTCAGATTTTTAATGCATACATAATAAAGGGAATTTGTATTAACACACTGATGAAAATACACCATTTGTAAGCACATCTAATGTTATATTACTAACCAGAGTCAGAGGACATCATACATCTTCTCGAATTACATACAAAAGTAGGCATTGCTGTTATAAATCTAAGACGCATGTCAAAATAACAGAGTTTTGTCTCTTTCCCTTGATTCAGATGGATTTGCACATCAGGTTCCTCAATCTGAGACTCCAGCCTCCTCGAGATACTTGATTAATATCCATCCTCATAAATTGTCTGCCCTTAAATCTCTTGAGTTTTTTTTAAAATATGAATTTACTGAAGTGTATTACTTAAAATGTTCTTTAACTGACTTTCTTCTGTCAGTTTCAGACTCTGAACTAGAAACTAGAAGTGTGCAGATCTTTATTTTTGGACTACAGAATCCCCCAGGCCATTCCTTAGACATTGTGGCTATTAACATTCTGTCCAGGGAATTCTGGGCATAGTCTGCAAACATGCATTTACACACCTCTGCTAGAAATATGCATTTACATTTGACAACAGGCCAGCTTATAATGTCAAAAAAGTGGCTTATTATTCTATCCCCACTTATAGGACAAAAATTCAGACACATGCTGAATCATTGATGTATCAGTCCTCTGATTCTAGAGTTACAAAACTGTGGAAGGGTGACCATACATATTTGCTAATCCTGTGCAAAATTTCCCTCATCATCGGAGCCTTTCTGAACCTGATGCCCTTGAATTGTGTTTCAGCTACAACCTACACTATCTCCAGTCAACATAGCAGGAGATGATGGCAGCCACAGACCAGTCCAACTAGAGTACACCAGGTTGGGGAAGACTTCACTATTTGCAAAACCTATCTGCAGGTTTTGCCTCATTTTAAAAACCTAACAGACCTGTTTAGCCACCGATTACAATGAGTCAGAAAAAATGAAAGCATGTCCACTGTTTCGAATAAGTGTGAATGCACCTCCATCACACTCACCCTAGAAATAACTATTTGTCCTCATTGATCTGAAGGGCTGTCTGTTTCTATGTTTAAGAAAAATAATGCTTAAACAATAATCTCTAGGTTCTTTGAGGGTGACTGGGACAATGCCCAGCAGAACGAGCCTCCTGGGTACCACTGCAAAAATCCTGCTATATAACTTTGGGCTAAAAGCCAAACTGATTAAATACAAAATTGATCCCTTTAGACAACTAGCAGCAGTGAAGACGAAGGTTTGCAAACAATAAGGAAAAGTCTCTTTCTGAGAAAGGCCGTTTTAAACACACTTAACTATTAGTGCGGGTGTTTTCATCTTAATTTATCTACACAGAGCATTTTTGTAGCCATCTGCTCTTAGGTTAAATAGGAAATTAATGTATTCTTGTTCTCTCAGATATTTGTCAGGGTGCTGAAAATATCCATCATTCTAATATGGACAGCTTGGCTAATAAAAATGATAAGTGCTGCTAGCAATTATGCCACCACAAACGTAGTGCAAATATCCTTCTGAGAAGCGTCACAGTCTTCATTCTGAATATTCAGAACACAACATAGAAAAGGAAATAGAGAAAGAAAGTTACAACAGTAGTAAAAGGTCAACAGCCCCCACCTCACCCTGACACAAGGCTCCATCCCTGCAGCCCAGCCCACCCGTTGGAAGAATTCAAAGAATGTAGAATTCAAAGGAAGGGAAATGTATGGAAACTTTATTGTGAATGGGGAGAGCAAAAATTCTTGTGATGGCATCTAGTTTGCAGGCATGAGAGCTAAAAGAGTGGTGGGAGAGCTTGGAAATATTACCTTTTATGGATGACATCTTCCCAAATTCCTTGGCCAGCATGGCTGGATGAGGGATGCTGGGTATTGTTGTCTGTCTCAAGAAAAGTTTGCAAGCTCTAGTGGTGAGGAGTGGATACAGATACAAGCCACAACCCTGACCTTGTTGTTCTTGACTTTGCCGTGTTGAACAAGAAGGTGTGAAGGGGGCTTCCATTCTAGTCTCTTGGTCACTGGAAAATGTCTGTGTGGTCAGGAGGAGCTCTGATAAAGCAGAGTTCTCTGTCACACGGAGGCATCCACTTGCATCTGTGTTAGCACTAGTAGATCCCAGCTCCAAACCTTCTACCTCAACATGGAGTCGTTAAAGTGTGGGCTTTAGGATGCAGGTGGCAGGTTGCGTTCTCATCGTAATTTACAGTAATATAATAAAATAAGTGGCTAAAAGAAATGAAACAGTAAAATTCACGAAAGCAATTCATAAATAACTTGTAAAATTAGGCATCAAGAGAATGATGAATAGGAAATTCTTTAATTGATGGAAACATCCAAAACCTGGAACCTGCCTATTTTTAATAGGGGACCATTTCATATAGTGGGTACCACAACAGAAAAGACTCTAATCTGAGTCACAACTGAACAAATCTTATTAAACCATGGTACGATAAGCAGACAACCCTCAAACATAAATACCAGACTCATCTATGCTGGTGAAGAAGACACTCTCTTAGAAGACTTTATAAGCCAACAGTAAGAGCATGAATTTGGACTGGCATATGACTGGAAAAGCGAAAAACACAGAATGACTGAAACACTAGGAAAGCCTGCACTGGTGGATTTGTGAAGGCTGTTCACTAGTTTCTAGACAATAAGAAAGTCATTACTAATCTACATTGTTAATCTGAAGTGTCTTGAGAACCATTAACTAATTGTTTACTGCCCATGTTATGTTTCCTTCATGGGAAGGAACTCTGAGTAACTGAATGGTGGCAGTGGCAATGTCGTGTCACCATTCCTCTTGTGATTCTTTCATTCAAGCTTGCTGCCACCTGCCACCATTTCTCATTAAAGACAAATAAACCAATCCAAGGTGTAGACAAATAATCAGGAAACTGTTCATCCAGGCCCTACACGAAACATGTGATTTGACCTGAAAAATACAGCTTCAAATTACATGGAGTGAAACTTGCCGTTCAGTATGTCATCAGGTTTTCAACCAGTTTCTGAATCTGATCCTTTGTGAGCAACTGAATGAATGCCAATTAATCCCAAGCCTCTCAACAAGAAATCAGTCTGTAGCTCTGCATGAACAGTTGAGGAGTGAAAGCTTTTGCAAGATCCATTTTGAAATGATTGCAAACCACTGGAAAGTTCACGTGAGCAAAGGCTTACAGTGATCTGTCTCAGCTATTTGTGAGAGAAGACGGACCCAGGATCACCACTTTAGGGTAACCTGTCAAGAACAAATTGGCTTTTCTCAAGCAGAAGTAACTCTGACTGTACAGGTGTCTCAGAGAAGCACCAGAGTCAGTTCCAGCTGTAAGGCCCTGAACAAGTTGTGCAGAACACAATCCATTCCCCACCCCCACTGGTGTCATGCCAAAGGAAGCGAACAGTGATGAAGAAGAATAGTGGCAGACAATGTGTCTGAGCCAAGTGCAGAATCATGGGAGTAGGCAAGACACAAGGAGAGTTTCCAGCCTGAGGCTAGAGATAGAAGCAGAGCTTGGAAAAGCCACTGTTTAGAACTGACCATGCTCACTGGGAGTTGTACAGACAGAGATGGCAATGTTGGGAGGTTTCCCTTCCCCCCACATCGTAGTTCAAGAAAGCAATGGCTAATATACCGTTGCCGAAATGCAGAGCAGAAGAGAAACTGCATAAGGATCCCCCTTTGTTGTGGATTTTTCAGGCTCTTTGGCCGTGTTCTGAAGTTTGTTCTTCCTAACGTTTCGCCAGTCTCTGTGGCCGGCATCTTCAGAGGAAGCACTCAGAGCACAGTGTGCTGTCCTATGAAGATGCCGGCCACAGAGACTGATGAAACATTAGGAAGAACAACCTTCAGAACACAGCCAAAGAGCCCGAAAAACCCACAACAACCATTAGATCCCAGTCGTGAAAGCCTTCGCGAATACATCCCCCTTTATCCTCATAGACTCGCAAGAGTCCATTTGTGCACTGGTTGAGATCATGCAACTGGTCTCAGAATAAGGAGCCTGCCAGAGGAGGGAGAGATCTTCCTTCTGCTCCCCATTTAGGCAACAAGATACCAGCCAGTGTTTCCTATCTCTGGATAAAAGTTACAGGTGCATGCAGATATGTCACATTAACTACAAAGGATAGAGGAGATGTTTTTCGGGAAGAGCTATCACCAGATTTAGAAAGCAAACACATTTTTTCATTGCGCAAGCCAGTTGCAAACACAAGCTGGCCCATGGAGCATTGAATAAATGTTCAAAACATTCTACTGACATTTGCAAGCCATGCCAATGTGGCAACCAAAACTTAATTAGTTTGGACTGACATTACACAGTTGCATGGCAGAGAGGGCAGGATGGCACTGACTTGATGAGGCAGAGTTCTAACTATTCCTTTCTCTCACCCCTCCCTCCACTTTTTTCCTATTGCATGTTCCCCCAGTCTCATTAACAATCTTGTCTGGCTTTGTTTGAAACCCTATTAATATTCATGATATCTGTAGCGCCTGCACTTTCCCATCAGGCATCCAGGCCTGATATCTATTTGTCTTAATAGGCTTCACACCATCCAAAATCACATCCTATTAGCTGATCCTTGTTGGATGCCTTCAGCACCGCAGTCCCTCGCAGGGAACCTTTCCACAGAGCTGTGACATCCGTAGAGGTTTTAATCCAATATGACCGTTCACTTTTAGCAATGGAAACAAAGAACAGAAGAGCACTTGAGGTGGAAGTCTGTTGAGTCAAATGGAAGAAGCGACGCCAAGAGAAGTGGAAAATCCTTACAAAAACTTGCTTTTGAAACTAGAGTTCCAAAAATATCAGAGAGTCATAGTGCCAGCTCATTCATACACTTCATCTCATTGATATATAAGTGTGGGGGGGGGGAGGGGAAGAAAGTGCTGCCATTCTTCCTATTCTTTTCCAGATTCTCCTTTCCAAAAGGTGATATGTTTGACAAGCCTTTTTCCATGTACAGCTACAAAAATACCGTATTTTTCGCTCCATAAGACGCACCTTTCCATAAGACGCACCAATTTTTTAGGAGAAGAAAACAGGAAAATATAATCTGTTTTCTTAGCTTCATAAGACGCACAGACTTTCCACACCCCTGTTCTGTGGGAAAAAAGTGAGTCTTATGGTGCAAAAAATACAGTATGCATTAATCTGTAACCTTCTGCACAGCCACAACATGAAGGAAACCACAAGGAAGAACAATTGGTGTTTGCCCAGTATTACCGAACTCTGCTTCCTGCCTCCTTGTGGGCTGCAAAAAGCAGGCTCGGTTAACACAAACAGATTTTGACTTTTCCTGGCCCCCAAAAGCTGGTAAAATAAAACAAGATGGATCCTGCTGTGAATTGCACATCATCGTCATAACTGATGTTTCCTGCATCTAGGACATTTGCCTCCAAGTCTTTCACATTATGTTACATTACATTGCATCCTATCTTAAATGCTGGCAATGCAGATTGATTCCACACTATCTAGGGGAAGATGTAGAGTAGACAAGTTAAAGAAAAGACTAAAGAACTGTAAAGTTCTCCAAGGCAATATAGGAGAATGAGTGAAAAACTCTGTTCTACTATCCCCAATTCACTAGCCATGGTTCTTTAATAGGTACCTCTTCAAGAGTTCATTCTCACAAACACCAAACAACTATGTCGCAGGAAATCTGTTCTTGTTTAGTCGTTTAGTCGTGTCCGACTCTTTGTGACCCCATGGACCAGAGCACACCAGGCCCTCCTGTCTTCCACCGCCTCCTGGAGTTGGGTCAAATTCATGTTGGTAGCTTTGATGACACTGTCCAACCATCTCGTCCTCGGTCGTCCCTTTCTCCTCTTGCCATCACACTTTCCCAACATCAGGGTCTTTTCCAGGGAGTCTTCTCTTCTCATGAGATGGCCAAAGTATTGGAGCCTCAGCTTCAGGATCTGTCCTTCCAGTGAGCACTCAGGGCTGAATTCCTTCAGAATTGATGGGTTTGTTCTGCTTGCAATCCAGGGACTCTCAAGATTCTTCTCCAGGACCATAATTCAAAAGCATCAAATCTTTGGCAGTCAACCTTGCTTATGTTGATGGGAGCAGTGGCCATGATCTTAGGTTTGTCTGTTTGTTTGTTTGTTTTTTGATGTTGAGTTTCAGACCATTTTTGGCACTCTCCTCTTTCACCCTCATTACAAGGTTCCTTAATTCCTCCTCACTTTCTGCCATCAGAGTGATATCATCTACATATCAGAGGTTGTTGATATTTCTTCCGGCAATCTTAATTCAGCCTTGGGATTCATCCAGTCCTGCCTTTCGCATGATGTATTTTGCATATACGTTAAACAAGCAGGGAGACAATATGCAGCCTTGTCGTACTACTTTCCTAATTTTGAACAAATCAGTTGTTCCATATCCAGTTTTAACTGTTGCTTCCTGTCCCACATATAGATTTCTCAGGAGATAGATAAGGTGGTCAGGCACTTCCATTTCTTTAAGAACTTGCCATAGTTTGTTGTGGTCCACACAGTCAAAGGCTTTTGCATAGTCAATGAAGCAGAAGTAGATCTTTTTCTGGAACTCCCTGGCTTTCTCGAAAATCCAGCGCATGTTAGCAATTTGGTCTCGAGTTCCTCTGCCCCTTTAAAATTCCAGCTGGTATTTTTGGGAGTTCTTGGTCCACATCCTGCTGAAGCCTACCTTGGAGGATTTTGAGCATAACCTTGCTAGCATGTGAAAGGAGTGCAATTGTACGATAGTTGGAGCATTCTTTGGCACTGCCCTTCTTTGGGACTGGGATGTAGACTGATCTTTTCCAATCCTCTGGCCACTGCTGAGTTTTCCAAACTTGCTGGCATATTGAGTGCAGCACCTTAACAGCGTCATCTTTTAAGATTTTAAATAGTTCCACTGGAATGCCATCACCTCCACTGGCCTTGCTGTTAGCCATGCTTTCTAAGGCCCACTTGACTTCGCTCTCAAGGATGTTTTGCTCAATCCACACTATCTGGATTGTCTGTGACATCCAGATCTGTCTGGTATAATTCCTCTGTGTATTCCTGCCACCTCCTCTTGATGTCTTCTGCTTCTGTAAGGTCCCTACCATTTTTGTCCTTTATCCTGTCCATCTTTGCACAAAATGTTCCTTTAATATCTCCAATTTTCCTGAACAGATCTCTGGTTTTTCCCTTTCTATTATTTTCCTCTATTTCTCTGCACTGTTCATTTAAGAAGGCCCTCTTGTCTCTCCTTGCTATTCTTTGGAAGTCTGCATTACATTTTCTGTAACTTTCCCTTTCTCCCTTGCATTTTGTTTCCCTTCTCTTCTCTGCTATTTGTAAAGCCTCATTGGACAGCCACTTTGCTTTCTTGCATTTCCTTTTCTTTGGCATGGTTTTTGTTGCTGCCTCCTGTACAATGTTACGAACTTCTATCCATACTTCTTCAGGCACTCTGTCCACCAAATCTAGTTCCTTAAACCTGTTCTTCAATTCCACTGTGTATTCATAAGGGATTTGGTTTAGATTATACCTGACTAGTCCAGTGTTTTTTCCTACTTTTTTCAGTTTAAGCTTGAATTTTGCTATGAGAAGCTGGTGATCAGAGCCGCAGTCAGCTCCAGGTCTTGTTTTTGCTGACTGTATAGAGCTTCTCCATCTTTGGCTGCAGAGAATATAATCAATCTGATTTCGGTATTGCCCATCCGGTGATTTCCATGTGTAGATTCACCTCTTGTCTTGTTGGAAAAGAATATTTGTGATGACCAGCTTGTTTCCTTGACAAAACTCTATTAGCCTTTGACCTGCTTCATTTTGAACTCCAAGGCCAAACTTTTCTGTTGTTCCTTCTATCTCTTAGGTCTTAGCATTCCAATCCCCTATAATGAAAAGAACATCTTTCTTTGGTGTCCGTTCTAAAAGGTGTAAGTCTTCATAGAATTGGTAAATTTTAGCCTCTTCAGCATCAGTGGTTGGTGTATAAACTTGGATTATTGTGATGTTGAAAGGTCTGTCTTGGATTTGTATTGATATCACTCTATCATTTTTGAGATTGTGTGCCAGTACTGAGATTGTATGCCATCTCATGTTTGACCACATCCAGCTTACCAAGCTTCATAGATCTTATATTCCAGGTTCCTATGCAGTATTTTTCTTTGCAGAATCAAACTTTCCTTTCACTTCCATGCACATCCGCAGCTGAGTGTCCTTTCGGCTTTGGCCAAACCACTTCATTAGCTTTGGAGCTACTTGTACTTGTCCTCCGCTCTTCCTCAGTAGCATGTTGGATGCCTTCCAACCTGAGGGGCTCATCTTCCAGCGTCATATCTTTTAGCCTTTTGTTTCTGTCCATGGAGTTTTCTTGGCAAAGATACTGGAGTGCCTTGACAGTTCTGATCCAGGTGGATCGCGTTTAGTCAGAACTCTCCACTATGACTTGTCCATCTTGGGTGTCCCTGCATGACATACCCCATAGCTTCTCTGAATTGCTCAAGCCCCTTCGCCATGACAAGGCAGCAATCCATGAAGGGGGCAAGAAATCTACTCCCTATTTAATTCTTGGTCCTGACCTACACTAGTCCTTTCTGCTTAATTAATGACCTTCCTTCTATAACAACAATAACTAATAAGTGTCTGACAGAAAATTGCTGAACCAACAACGTGGCATCTTCTGCAGTCATATTTGATATAAAGATTCACACTGATGTACTTCCTGCTCTGGGTACTCATGAGCATTAAACCTTGCCAACAATTACCTCCTTGGCTTGGCAGACAGTAAAAAAAATGTTTCTATACACCCTCACTTTCCAAATAATCTATGATGGATTGTGCAACCACCCTGAAAGAAGTGATAAGCCACTTTCTCGGGCTCCAATGCCTCTTGCTCCCAGAGGAGCAAGAAGAATCTCTCTGTCTCAGCTCTTTTTTAAGGCATACCTGTCCAATGTATTCACAAGCAGGGAGGCACAAGGAGGTGGAGTGGCGTGGGTATGTTCACATGTGCTCTTGTTCGAGTTCCTTTTCTGGGGACACAGAAGAATGTGAGGACTGTGAATACGTTCGAGTATACACAACGACAGCACCCTGATGGCTGATCCTTCTATTTCGGAAGCACCATTGGGTTGCTTCCAACATGAACAAAGAAGAAGAGGTTCCTTTTTTTCTACCTACAAGGTATACTCCTTGCAAGGGATGAAACATCCTGACTAGAAAAGGAAAATATAGCAAAGCTTTTCCAGGGAGGTAGCTGTACTGTTGGAGAAAAACAATTGCAAAGTGTCTTGCAGCATTTAAATAACACTTGACGGATCTGAAGAAGTGGTCTGGAGTCTCTGAATGCTTGCTAGTCTTTAAGGTGACACGGGACTTTGTTTTTATGGCAAAAGAGATGCTCTATATTATTCAACTTCACGTACTTAAATCAGCAAGGGGCACGTCACTACTTTCAGATGATCAGAAAGAAGGGATAATTAAGAAAAGGGTTTATTTTGCAAAGACCCACACAAGGAACAGAAGGTGGATTTGGATAATTGGAAGAAACTGGATGGACTCTAGTGATTTGCTTCTGTTGACTGAACTGCTTTCATCACCAGAATTGATAGGCAATGATTACTCTTCCTTCTTGCAGCTTTCTTTATGACTTCAATTTTTTTCTCAGGAATGGTGGTGGGGGAACCTCCAGAGGAAACAGTGACATGCTGAGGACAAAAGGACTGCAGCACAAAGAAGGGTCTGCCTCTGAGATGCTGAATTCTGTGTCTTGAGAGCTGTAAAGGGTTTATAATGTTTAAAAGAAATGACTGGCTCATGGCTTCTCCAAATGACACAGAATTCCACCCTAACTGCTTGCAGTTGCTCGAAGAGAACAAGGCGCATTGAGTTTTGTGTTTAAACTACACTGCTTTAGCCATGCATTGAAAAACCAATTCACCTCCGAATCCTAAGGGGGGAAATATAGGAATCTAATCCCTTGCTGGAGCTTTGTTTCTGGGAGTATCTTAATTTATATATTTTAATATTTCTGTGCTAAGTGAAAGCATCCAGTTGAGAGCTTGCATATGGTGGAAGCATCAGAGTGCTTATTCCTTCCCCTTCTGGAGTAAACAATCCCTGCCAGAGAAGCAACAACAAAAAAGCAAAACCCCAGAAAGTCACACAAAGAAGCACAGATGATGTCGGCTGAAGCCTTGCATCATCTGGGTGGAGAGAGAGAGAGAGAGAACCCAAACCCAAACCATCAGCAATGAAGGGGTACTTCTGCAGGAACAAATACTCCTCCTGGATGAGCTATCAGCTGTGCAGCAGGAAAGACAGATAGAATTTTGTATCAGCAAACCTATTTGTAAGCACTATACCCTTTATGAAGTAGATAATCCTCAGACTAAAGGGAATCGCTGGAATAAGGCAGGGAGACTATGACATGGTCCTTGGATGTGTTTTTTAAATGTATCAAATGGTAACCTTCTAATGAAAGGGAAAAGTTGGGTCCTGAATTTGATAACCCTTTGGGGACAAAACGGCAAGTTATAGGCAGCACCATTTCTGCAAACCAAAAAGTCGGTGGCTATTAAGAAGCTTTACAGCCCTGATTGGCAGTTCTTTTTACTAGACAGAGAGGGACTAAAGCCACTTCCATCCACGCCGTGTTTCTGTTAGGTCCTGCAATCCACAATTTCCATCTGCTCTGCTACTCTCTCTTGCCTGAGGCTTGGCAATTAAGGGTGGGAAAATGCTATCCTCCAGGGTCCATGTTTGGGTTGAGGTCATCAGCTGCTGCTGATCCTTCTTCTAAGGCACAACACCACTTTCCAAGGACAAACCCAAAGCTGCAGCTACTCTCTATCCAAGATTTGGCTGTTTCCAAACACCTTTGACAAATGCAAAACGGTTCCTCTGTCCAATCAATACAAACATTCCTTATCATCATGTGGCAATCACAGCTTGCCGGGGCTTGCTACCAACAACTACAACAAAAGTCCTTTTACCTCTTCAGTTGCATTTAGTGATAACGCGAAATAAATCTTACTCCCAAAGCTGTGCCCACAATCACTGATAGCACTTAAGCACAAGCAAGGGAAGAAAACAACCACCACCCCTCCCCAAAGCCATGTTAATTTCAAGCTCCATTAGAAATGCACATTTTGACAGGGGGAAAGAAATCAATGTATGTCCAGTGGAAAAGAGGGGGGGGGGAAACCACCTTCAAACAAACCAACAACAAACAATCAAGACTGCATTCCAGTTCTCCAGTTTTAAGGGAACATTAAAAAACCATGACTCCCAGTAACGGTCTTTTAACAGGAGAATTATTTCGTTATCACCAAAGATATTTGATTTTGATATGCTGTGTTTTGACAGGAATTATTTCAGTTCCAGGGACTGTCTAAGCAGCCTTTCCTTTCTTCATATGTTTTATCAGTCCTGACACTCGGACCAATTGATTTTCTCCCCTTCTCTAAAGATGTCGTCAATTCAGGTTTGTTCTGATGAACGCCACCATTGCTGGGCCAAATATATATGCACACATCTCCTGGAGGACTTGATTTTAGGTTTTAGCTCTGTGGGGATAACAAGGAGGGGGGGGGGAAGAGAACTGTTCGTAAATGTCATACCTTGTCTTGAAAAGACTTACTCATTTTCTGAAAGGAAAAAGGGTTGGTGACAGTGCTCAGAAAATGGCTACAGTGGTATCTATTAGTGATGTAATACTCTGCACAGGGTGCACAATTAATCCCCTCCCCATGGTTATTTAAGAACAGAACTGATTGCTGTTAAAGACTCAGAAAACTTCGTATTCTGTAGATCCTCCTTTATATAGATTACATACACCAGGCCTTGTCCTACTTTATCTCTAATTGTGTTGGAGGAACGGAATCTAATGAACAGCTGCCACAAGATTTCTCTTCTTTATCAGCATGTGTTTCTATGCTAAAGGCCAAATTCTCCTCTTGGATGCCCGCACATGGAATGCTCCACTTAAAGTCAATGGGGTCCCTCAGCATGTGCAACCAAGCACAACATCCAGCCCTGAGGGATTGTTTTCTGCCACAGCATTGACCCCTTCTGTTGCATGCACTGTTTCTTCCTTAAAAGGCAGTAAAGGATATTGTTTCCAGGGGAGACAGGATTAAAGTGAGAAACAACTAAGGGCTTGTGCAAGAGGGGACATTTGTTCCTCGACTCCCTCTGTGGTGGTTGATGCCACTTGGAGCCAAATGAGCAAGGATTTTACTGAGGTTGTTCCCCACATTTATTCCTAAAAACCCACTTATTTTCTCCTTCAGAAACCAGCATCTTTTAAAGAATTTTTTTTCAAAAATATTTATGATCTTGTAAAAGTTATTTAAATATATTTGCGAAGGCTTTCACGGCCGGGATCTAATGGTTGTTTTGGGTTTTTCAGGCTCTTTGGCCGTGTTCTGAAGGTTGTTTTTCCTAATGTTTCGCCAGTCTCTGTGGCCGGCATCTTCAGAGAACATCCTCTGAAGATGCCGGCCACAGAGACTAGCGAAACGTTAGGAAAAACAACCTTCAGAACACGGCCAAAGAGCCCGAAAAACCCAAAACAACCAATGCTGTATTTTTTAAATGCAGGTGCATTTGGTGAGAAAATGGGAGAGGGCCTTCTCTACTACCACTCCCAGACTCTGGAACTCCCTCCCACTGGAGGCCAGACTAGCCTCATCATTATTGCATTTCTGCAAGCAGATGAAGACCTTTCCCTTCAGACAGGCTTTCCATTAGTGACTGGCTGTCGGAAATGGGGTTTTTTAATGGATTGTTGTGCCTTCTTGCTTTGTGTACGTTTTTAGTGTTGATTTTTGTTTACCATTATAGTGTTGTATTTGTTTTATTTTTTGGGGGTAGTATCTGTATACTTATTTTTTAATCTTTTAAACATAATCTTCTACTGATGTAAGCTGCCTTGGGTCCTTTTTTGAGGAGAAAAGAGGGGTTAAAATATTTTAAATGTTACAAAAATAGAGTAAAGGTAACACTGAAATATTCCAATCTGAATTCTTGGAAGTAAATGTCCAATTCAGACATAAATTGTCTTTCAAAATTTAAACAGTGTTGAGGAAATCCATTCAAAATGATCTTCTGTGCTGGATGTTTGGTAGTTTTTTTGTTTCAGTAGACTAGTGCTGTAATTGAACCCCCCCCCACAACCTGAGCCCTTTGCAGCAGAAGCTCTCTCTATTGCTATCTGCTTTGAAAATCAGCTGTATTTCATAAGAACTCTTTCAAAAATATTGAGGAAATCTTTTAAAAACCATGTTCCCTGCTGAATTTTGCTTTCATCGTTGTTATTTTTCAAGATTAGTGCTAAACTGAAAGTTTCCAATCCAGGAACTCTTCCTGTCTAAACTCTTCCTGTTAGACAAAGTGCACCACACCAAACCAAGCCAATCAACACCAAGAGGAGTCGGTGTTTTTAAAAGGAGGTGAGTGTTTTTATGTTATTCTTTGTCATTTTTCATTATAATTTATTTTTATTAATTTGATTTATATATTGCCCATCTGGCAATCTAGGCAACTCTGGGCAGTTTACATGGCACAGTAAAACAGACAATACAGTAGCAAAACCAAGTATAAATTAATCAATACAAAATGAAACAAATACAAATAATATCAGTGAACTTTAACATAACAAAAGGAAAAGAAGATGACAGGTTTGAACAATAAGTTGAATCAAGATAAAGAAGAGGCCTGTTTAAAAAGGAATGTTTTAAATAATTTCTTGAAAGTTCCCAATAAGGGTGCAAGGTGATTTTTGGGTGGGAGAGCATTCCACAATTGTGGGGCTACCACCAAGAAGGCCTAGTTTCTAGTCATTGATTTCTGAGCCTCTCTTGAGGTCAGGACCATCAACTGCCCAGCTTGGGAGGAGCTTACTGGACAGGCTGATCTAGTCAGAAGGAGGTGTTATGTCAGATAACAAGGTCCCAAACCCAGTCTTTCCTGTGCTCTTAACAAATAAATCACTCAAGATTAAGCATATTACAGATTTGGAAGGGCTTCAGAAGTAATGTAATGCACTACTACAATATTATCATCAACATCAGCCTCTGAAATTGGATCACTGTCATAGATCTTGTTACCTAGTATCTAGGAAAAGCCACCGAAAGTCTAAACTTCAGCAGAAAGGGATGTGACTGTGACAAGGGATTGCATGCTAAAACCTCCACCCCTTAAAGATACCATCTTCCTGCCTGCCCGTGAAACTAAATCTATGCACTTGGCCAGTGGGGGAATCCATAATTGCTATGGTGGCCACAAAACCCTGAGCTACCAATTATCCTGGTAGTCTTGTGTTATGTGGTGTCTTGTAGGAATGGATTTATAATAATCCTAATAGGGCTTTCAAGGTATGTGAGGAGTGGTGTGAGACAGAGGCGAGAGGGATGCCCCTCTCACTGGAGAGCCATCCCTCCTCCACAACGAGGATAAGGAGGCAAGACCTGAGCCACCACCAGAACCTATGGAGAGAGCTCAGCAAGGGACAGAAATAGAGAACTGAGTGAAGAGATACAGAAAATAACGATGGAGGAGGTTCGGGAGGAAAAGGAGGGAAAGGAGAGGAAAAAGAGGGTGGAGTTTGAGGCAGGAACAGGGGAGGGAAAAAAGGAAGGAAGGGCAGTTGCCGCCTGGCTGGGAATGGTTGTGGATATAGGATCCCTGGACAGGATCATGGGGAAGACTAAGAGTGCCTAAGGAGGAGGCTGATTATAGGAGAAGAGATTCCCCCCAGACTCTCTTATTGGGGAGAAGCCGAGGCGAGAGAGTGGAGGAGGAGACTGAGAGAGGAGAAAGAGAGAGTAGAGAGAGAAAGGAAAGAAAGACTAGAATGGAGAATAAGGGAGATGAGGAGGAAGAGTTACAGGGAAGACCCTGGGAGAATCGAGGCCCTGAGAGACCAACCATGTGGAATGACAATCAGGATGTTGAGACCGTGCCCTTGCTGGAAGGTTTGACGGGGCTGACCATAAGAGACTGGGCCCCTTCAGATCTGTCAGGACCATGGAACACTAGCTGTGGAAATCCATTCCTATTCGAAGGTTGGAAACCCCTTCAAGACCCGTTGATAGAAGGAGGAAAGCCTCAAGATCATGTTATGGACACTTGCTTATTGTTAAATGCACCAATAAATATTTCACCTGTTTTGAAGCAACAAAAATATACTACTCTTTGAGTCGAACATGGAGCCAAAAGCTGAACCCTCACGAGTGGCTTTTCCAGTTCTACTCTCTAGTGAGTTTCCTTGGCTGAGTTTAAGTCTTCTGAGTTCTAGTCTATCACTCTATCCACTAACTACACTTTTACTGGTGCCTTATTATTTACCATAATTTAAAATGTTTTTATTACAGTCAATACCCTTGTCTGTCTTCTCTTCTCTTCATGACTTTTGATAACCCCTGCCCTGTTGAAAAACATATTTGTGGGGAAGATGATATTTGAGAGTGTGGTAACCATTTTATTTGCATCTGGGAAGAACTGAGAGACTTATCATTTCATCAGTTTCAAGTTTCAGGACTGTTTATATTTATTATTTAAAACATTTTTACCTTGCCTTTCTCCAAAAGGACCCACGGTGTCTTACATCCTTGAAATACAATATTTAAAACTGAAAACAATGAGTATATAACAGTTTATGTGATCCCTGTGACCAGTTTATATTATTTTAACATAATTAAAAGACAATACAGTGGTGCCTCGCATAGCGAGGTTAATCCGTTCCGGATTAACCTTTGCTATGTGAAAACTTCGTTAAACGGAAAGCAAAAAGCCATTGGAACGCATTAAACTTAGTTTAATGCGTTCCAATGGCTTCCGTACTCACCGTTTAGCGAAGTTCCTCCATACCGCTGCCATTTTCGCGCCCTCGGTAAGCGGGGCGCGAAACTGGCGGCCATTTTGGAACCGCCGATCAGCTGGGAGGTGGGCTCTTGCAAGGAGGGAGCCACCTCCCTCCTCTGCAAGAGCCCGCTGCCCAGCTGAAATGCCTGCTGGCTCTTGCGAAGGAGGGAGGTGGAGGTCCCTGCTCTCCTGCAATAGCCTTTCTACCCAGCTGGGAGGCAGGCTCTTGCAAGGAGGGAGCCACCTCCCTCCTCTGCAAGAGCCCGCTGCCCAGCTGGGTAGAAACGCCGGCGGCTCTTGCGAAGGAGAGCGGGGACCTCCACCTCCCTCTTTCGCAAGAGCCAGCTGGCGTTTCTACCCATCCTGGGCTTGGATCCGCCCCGTGCTCGGCTGAGCGCGGGGCGGATCCAAGGGGCGGCAGCGGCGGCCGCGGCGGCAGGGTGGGGGGTTGTCCGGGGCCCCCTACCCTGCCCCAGCCGCCGGGAGCCGACCCGCGCCGCCTATCCCAGTCATGCTAGCATGACTGGGATAGGCAGCGCGAGGCGGATCCAAGCGGCAAGCCAACACGCGCCGCCTATCCCAGTCATGCTAGCATGACTGGGATAGGCAGCGCGGGGCGGATCCAAGCGGCGGCGGCGGCAGGGTGGGGGGGTGTCCGGATCCCCCTACCCTGCCCCAGCCGCCGGGAGCCGACCTGCGCCGCCTATCCCAGTCATGCTAGCATGACTGGGATAGGCAGCGCGGGGCAACTTCAAGCGGCGGCGGCAGGGTGTGTGTGTTCCGGACGGCTTCCAGTGCTTTGCCTGGAAGCCTTCCGGATCCACCCTACCCTGCCCCCGCCGCCGCTGAGAGCCTTCCGAGCTCTCAAAGGGGTTCTCTCCAATGTCGGATGGGGGCCCTTTGAGAGCTGGGAAGGCAAAATGTTGGCAGTCGGGTGGTGGCTTCGGGGTCCTTCCGAGGCTGCAGCCCACTGCGGACATTTTCCCCCAGCTGAGCGGCGGGAGCGCCGGTCAGATGGGGGAAAATGGTTGCCTATGGGGGAAAATCGCAAAGCAACATCGTAATGCGATCGCAAAAGCGATCGCAAAATCCGCGTCAGTATGCGGATTAATCGTTAAACGGTGCACTCGTTAAGCGAGGCACCACTGTATTTAAAGCAGAGAACAGTGAGTATAAAGAGGTAGCTTACATAATTAAAAGACAACATTAAAGCTAAAACAGTAAGTATGCAAATACTAAAAAAGGAACAAACAAATATGACTCTGAGAAATGGTAAACCCAGTACTAAAGACCCAGTCAGAGCAGCAATGTATAACAATCCATTTAAAAGTTAGTCATGTCACTCATATAGGCAGTCACTGAGGGAAAGCTTGCCTGAAGAGAAAGGTCTTTGCCTGCTTTTGGAAGGATAGCAAAGATGGAATCAGTCTGGCCTTCTGTGGGAGGGAATTCCAAAGTCTGGAGCAGCAACAGAGAAAGCCCTCCCCTGTGTTCCCATCAGATGCACCTGTGAAGATTGTAGGACTGAGAGAAATGCCTTATCTGATGATCGTAACACCTGAAGTGGCTCATAGTGGGAGACACAGTGTTTGATATAATTTGGACTCAAGCTGTTTAGGGCATTATAGGTCAAAACCAACACTTTGAATTGTATTCACAAAGGCTTTCACAGCTGGGATCTAATGGTTGTTGTGGGTTTTTTGAGCTCTTTGGCCATGTTCTGAAGGTTGTTCTTCCTAACATTTCGCCAGTCTCTGTGGCCGGCATCTTCAGAGGACAGCACTCTGTGCTCTGGTGTAGACTTCCAAGCCAACTACACCAGAGCACAGAGTGCTGTCCTCTGAAGATGCCGGCCACAGAGACTGGTGAAACATTAGGAAGAACAACCTTCAGAACATGGTCAAAGAGCCCGAAAAACCCACAATAACCAACTTTGAATTGTGCCTGGAAATGGATTAGCAGCCAGTGGAATTGCTGTAACAGGAGTGTTATTTAATCCCTGTGACCAGCCCCAGTTAGAAATTTGGCTGCTGCATTTTGGACGTGCTGACGTTTCCTGCCACTTTCCATCAGCAGCCTCACATAGAGCAGAACAAAGCAAAGCAAAGCAAAGCAGAGCAAAGCAAAGCAAAGCAAAGCAAAGCGTGCTGCTTATATACCACCCCATAGCGCTTCAAGCACTCTCTGGGCGGTTTACAAGTTAATTATGCAGGCTACACATTGCTCCCCCCCAGCAAACTGGGTACTCATTTTACTGACCTTGGAAGGATAGAAAGCTGAGTCAACCTTGAGCTGGTTACCTGGGATTGAACCCCAGGTCGTGAGCACAGTTTTGGCTGCAGTACAGCAGTTTAACCACTGTGCCATGAGGCTCTGTAACTCAGAGCGAGTTACAGTAATCCAGCCAGGAAGTAACAAAGGTATGTAATGACAGTGGTCCAATCAGATATCTCCAGAAATGGACATAGCTTCCATACTAGTTTTATTTGTGTAAATGCACTCCTGGCCACAGCCAAAACCTGGGCATCCAGGCTCAGAGATGAGTCCAGGAGCACCTCCAAACAGCACACCTGTGTTTTCGGGGGGGGGGAGGGTGTAACTTCATCCAGTACAGGCTGCATTGCTATTCCTTGATCTGCCTTTCAATTGACCAGAAGTACCTCTGTCTTGTCTGGATTAATTTTCAGTTTATTCTATTTAGAGCCAAAATAGCTTCCTCAGGTTTAGGTGACAAGGAGAAGTAGAGTTGAGTGTCATTGGCATACTAGTAACACTGAGCCACAAAACTCCGGATAGTATCTCCCAGTGCTTTCATGTAGATGTTAAATAACATAGGAGAGAAAACATAACCCCGAGGGACCCTGCAGATCAATGGCCAAGGTGTTGAACAGGAATCCACCATCACCACCTTCTGAGTTCTCCCCTCCAGGCCAGGAAGGACTGGAGCCGCAGTAAACCAGTGTCCCCAAGTCCCATTACAGAGAATAGGGTCAGCAGGATACTATGGTCAATAGTTTCAAATGCCTCTGAGAGGTTGAGCAAAATCAACAGGGGCACAGACCCCCTATCCAGTTCCCGGCATAGGTCATCCACCAAGGTGACCAAAGCAATCTCTGTCCCCTAATCAGGCCTGAAATTAGACTGAAATGGGTCTAAATCATTTGTCTCATCCAGGAACCTCTGGAGCTGAGAGGCCATACTCCAGCATGTTCCCCAAGAATGGAATATTAGATACTGGCCAGTAATTATTCAGTGTGGGATACAAAGAGGGCTTTGAAGTTGACATTGAAAAAACTTGGGTCCCTCTGATTGAGGAGGAGGAACAGTGAGAGGCAACTCTGCTCAATGTCCTTGATATCTTGGTTGATTTTGGTAAAACTGATCATGATATCTTTCTAAAGCAAGTGCATAGTTTGGGGGGTAACTCTGTGATTGTACCTTCAGTTTGGAAACCCAAGTGGTTGCAGGGGCATGGAGAGCCTTTCTAGTTTGAGTTGTTTACCAGCTAAGCAAGCGTGGACCATGATAGTCCACGTCCTTTTTATTATTATTATTTGTTTTTGTTTTTATACCAAGTGGTACATTATGACCCATCCTGCAGCCCTTTTTATGATTTATGGCGGGATATAAATTTTATAAACAACTGAATAAATGAAAAATACTGCACATATCAAGATCATGTCAGCCTTTATGTGCTTTGCTATTATTGTATCTCTAAGATGATGTAAGTATTGCTTTACGTATGACCTTGGGTTTTCCTTCCAACTCCCGGAAGTAAAACCTCATCCATTCCCTTTTCCTAAATAAATGACCTAAATTGTTACTGAAACATAATGGTGACAATTCCATTTTGTGTTTCAGACAATCACTGAATCAAAGAACTAGCCAGTATTTTTTAAGTTGCCTACTCCATCTCCCTGTTCAAGTCAGAATGCACCTAGTGCATCCCTGATAGAAGGTCATTCTGCTGCTGTTTAAACACTTCCAGCCCATGAGAAGCCACCCTTTCCCAAGGCAGCACCTACGACTTAGACATTTTTTCTAACTTTTAACCCAATTTTGCTTCCCTTTAGTTCCAACGCATTGGTTCTAGTACTCAGGAGCAACAGGAAGCAAAGGTGCTCCATCATCCCTGTAATACCTCATTGAATATTTGAAGACCGGTATCCCATCTCTCCTTAATTTTTGCAGGTGAAACACAACCAAGTTGTTCCTTTTGCCCACATACTTCTCAAAGATCTGTCTCCGTCTTCTCATTCCATCTGATGATACCTCCTCCTCTTCTTCTCATTTCCTATAGGAAGCGATGTCATACTTCTCAGCATTGTCCTGTCAGACCTATCCCAACCAACTCTCTAAAATGCAAATTGCTTTCTTCCCCACTTTTACATATCAACATTATAATTAGCAATGGGATAGATTTTCAGTCCACTTATTTATTTTGAAAGGCATATTCCAATTTATCAACCACACCCAAGGCTCTTAAGGAAAGGGGTAAAAAAGCAGAAATGAAAAGAAGCAATCGAACTAAAATTAATATAAGTGAACTAGCATTTTCGTCAAGTACGAATGAAGAAAGAATGATCAAATGAAATTCAGCTGAACTACAGGGCTAAAATATAATTTATAGATAAAAACCAATCCAGCTGAAATACCTTCAGTTGTCCAGAAATATGATATTGGCACACCTTTGAGGATGAAAAATCCGACTTGCAAATAAAGCCTATGAGGAATCAGACTCACAAGCTACAGGAGGTGTGAAAATCTTCTGCTGGAGCAATTAGGCTTTTCCAGCAATGAAGGAATTCCCTTGTCAAAGGCTACCCTTTATTTGCAGGAAGACTCTTGGGTAGAAAACTTTTCAGCAACTCTTGGTACATGGGTGCAAAATGTAACTGCAGGGGGAAAATCAACACCTAACGAGCTTAAAAAAAATAAGAAAGAACAAAGCAAACTTCAAAGAAGCTGCAGCATCTATAATACATGATTGATTTTAAAGCACTGAGACATTTCTGAAGGGGAAATAAGGTCAACAATTGCAGAGACTTGTCATCTGTGAAACACGCTGATGTATTATGCACTCAAAAAAAGGAAGATGGCCCAAAATGGTTCTGATTATACTTTTTATTAAGCCATCTATTTTTGAAGAGTGGGGTAGTAAGCTTTTAAGTTTCACAGAACTCTCTATCAGTCAGAATGACAATACTTGCTGGCACCATGCAATGAGGACAGTTTAAAATGTAGAATGCCCTCTATTTTCATAGCATAGGAGTACTAACCCTGAAATATAAATACATTTTGGGTATGCTGAGATTTTATGACAGCTATGCATCATGCATCAGGAGACAGACAAGATGAAAAATCCCCTCTTGGAATCAATCATAAAAGCTGCAAAAGCCAAGCTGAATACGGTAGTGTGCAAAAGGGGAGGCAACTGGGTATTGGTTGCCCCTACGCTATTCTCTACTCCAAATAGTTTGAATAACCTTGGCATCAGCCTATCCTGAGCACAGAAGATGCTGCTACTAAATGGGACTTGATCCTGGATGAGTAGGCTGACCTAGCTGGTATTAAAGAGACCTGCCTCAGTGAAGCTGAGGAGGGAGTTATTCCTCTCAGCTTTGTCCATCAGGTTTCTCTGTACAGCAACAGGCACAAGACCTGGGGGACGATGGTTGCAGTGGTCCATCATGATTCAGTTTCCCTCACCAAGTATCAAATCCCCCAGTTTTCTGGGTTTGGACGTATACATCTGAAAGTGGGCACCTGGGAGAGAATAGGGATTCTTTTGGCGTACTCTACCACCCTGCTCCACAGCTCAACAGTCTCTCTTCCTGAGCTTGTAAGGGGCTCATGGGGTGACACTGGAGTCCCTGGAGCTAGTTGTGCTGGGGGACTTCAATGTCCCTGCTGAGGCAACTTCATTAGGAGTGGCTCAGGATTTTTTTGACAGCTATGGATCTGTCCCAAATGGTATCTGCCCCCACCCATGCTTTAAGCCTGGTTTTCTGTAGTAGAAGAGGTTTTTGTTGGTTCGGTGATCATGGTCAGATCACCACCCAGTGGGTTTTAGACTCATTGCAAGTCACGGTCTCTGCAGGGGTGGCGTGGCCTTCTAAGATGGCTCACCTCAGGAAGCTGATGGAATCCAATGATTTTCTGATGGTTCTTGGGGAGTTTCCTGTCACTTTAGTTGGTAATCCTCTTGAAGACCTATTTAACCTCTGGAGTAAGGAAATGTTCAGGGTGGTAGATGTGATCACTCCTATATGTCACCTCTAATGGAATCCAGCCAAACTGGTCCCCTGTTTGCAATCAACCTGAGGTGAGGAAACAAATAGGATGGAAACTAGGGGGAAAACTGACCAAACACAAATTAGAGCCAAATGGAAGTCATACCTTCTGATAGTGGTGCCAACAAAGAAGTAATTCTTCTTTATAATCTTCTGCACAGGATTGTCTGGTGGAGCTCTTTTGAGTGGTGAATAGCCTATTACATTCTGGCCCAAAGTTTTTATTTATTTATTTTATTTTATTTTAAAAAAGCAGACCACTCAATAGCCCATTGTATGGAATTTGCACAACAATTTGCAGGGAAAAATCGCTTGCATCCTCTCTGACGTGGATGCTACAGGTCTTGTGAATGTACAGTTGGTCCCTCCTTGCCCTGTGTTAATGGATAAGTTTCCATTTTTGCAGCTTGATGTGGGCAGGGCCGGTAGAGGGGTGACAACCACCATATGCACATTGGACCTTTGCCCTTCCTGGATTGTAAAAGCTGCTGGGCATACACCCCCATGCTATTTAATATATACATGAAACTGTCAGGAGAGGTTGTCCAGAGTTTGGAAGTTTGGTGTTAGTTCTAAATTGATGTCTAGTGTTAGAAATAAAGGATAAAGGTGAATAAGCTGATGCTTAATTTAGAAAAGACAGAGGCGCTCCTGGTCAGTTGAAGGGTAGATCAGAGAAGAGGGTTTCAATGTAGAGACAAAGAACTATTACAACAGTTAGTGCAAAGAAACAGAGAACAAAAGGGGAAAAACATTTTCCAGAAGATCCAAGAAACGAAAGGGAGATTTAAGCCTAGATTAGGAATGCTGAATGATCCATAGGGAAGCACACTATCTGACCAGGATAAAATAAAGAGAACATGGAAACAATATATTGAAGACACATACAGAAGCGATAAAAGGATGACAGACTCCTTTGAAGAGGAATCCTATGATGAAGAAGCTACAGTTCTAGAAAATGAAGTGAAAGTTCTGAAAGCACTGGGAAGAAATAAATAACTAGACATGCAGTAGATGAAATAGCAATGGAACTATTTCAATTCATAGACATTGAATCTGTCAACATCCTAACAAGAATGTGCTAACATAGATGGAAAACAAACCAATGGCCCACAGACTGGCAATGTTCAATGTGCATTCCAGTCTTCAAGAAAGCTGATTCCGAGGAGTGCTGTAACTACAGGACTTTGCCTTAGTTTCTAGTGCCAAGCAAGATGATGCTCAAGGTGTTACAACAAAGGCTTTTAACTTATATGGCCTGAGAAATGCCTGAGGTTAAGTGGCATTCAAAAAAGAAAGGTGCACTCATGAGCATATTGCAAATTTCTGCTGGCTTCTGCAGATTTTTTTTATAAAAAGATCAGTCTATGCTTTATAGACTACAGCAAAGCCTTTGACTGTGTGTACCATGAAAAGCTATCGGTTGTTCTGAAATAAATGAGTGTGCCTCAATACTTGACTGTCTTGATGCATAACCTGTATTGCGGACAACCAGCTGCCATTAGGACAGAACAGGGAGAGACAGAATGGTTTCTTGTAGGCAAAGGAATCAGGCAAGGGTGCATTTTATCCCTATATTTTTTTCAATCTTTATGCGGAATGTATCATATGATGCATTCTGCATACAGATTCAAGTGAAGGAGGAATAAAAATTGGTAGAAGTAACAGCAATAATTTAAGATATGCAGATAATACCATCTTACTGGCAGAAACCAGTAATTATTTGAAATGTGGAAAAGTGAAAGAAAAAAGTGCCAAAGCAGGAACACAGTTGAGCATTAAGAAGACCAAAATCATGACTACAGAAGAACTTCACTAATACTGACAATGAAGGAATCGAGAGTGAGATTTTGTACATTTCAATACAATCATCTATCCAAATGGAGACTGTAGCCAAGAAATCAGAAGACGACAAAGAAGGGCAGCAATGAAGGAACTAGAAAAAAAATCATCAAGTGTAGGTATAGATCACTGAAGATGAAGATCAAGATCACCTGCACTATTGTATTTCACACTATTGTGTGAAAGCTGGACAATAAAGAAAGCTGATAGGGGAAAAGTTGATTTGTTTGAAATGTGGTGCTGGAGGAGGGCTTTCCAAATATCCTGGACTGTCACAAAGACAAACAAGGGGGGTCCTGGACCAAATAAAACCTGAACTGTTTATGAAGGCAAGGTTGTTGTACTTCGGGCACATCATGAGAAGACAGGATCCCCTGGAAACAAACAATAATGCTGGAAAAGGTTGAAGGCAACAGGAAAAGATAAGGACCAAATATGAGATGGTCTGACTCCTTAAAGGAAACCACAGGCTTGATTTTACATGAGCTGAGCAGGGCTGTTGACGACAGGACATTTTGGAGATTATTCATTCATAAAGTCACCATAATTCAGTGGTGACAAGAACAAACCTCGTGAAAATCATACAGATACTAGTATGTTATGAAAGAGAGGACAATGAACCAAAATCTGAATTGCAGACTGAATCTTATTTTCATTTCACCCAATATTCATTCTCATTTAGATTTCCTACTTTACTAGTGTGCAACGGGTGAAATCCTGATTAAACATGGGGGTTTTCGTATTTGTATACGAATATAAATACCCCCACACAGGTGAGATAACAAGGGTCTGGCCCCCTGGGACTGGACTGTCCACTCACCCTTCCATTGCTGCCACAGGCTCTGCACTCCCTTCCAGTACCTCTGGAACACCCAGATTTGTGAGCCACTCTTCAACCTGGCAGGGAGGTTTGTCATCCCACCTCCTGCCAGGAGTGGCTAATCCACCGTGAGCTCCGGAGTGATAGGAAGGGTGTGTGGAGCCCGCAGCAGCGTGAGATAACCCTCGTTATCTCCACCCGTGCAGGGTTTTTTCATATTTGTATAGAATATCCCCATCTCTATGCGTTGTGCAGTGAGTCAAAACTATAGTAGGCCCATTTGAATCAATGGAACTTTACAGAGGATTTGACTCTCCTTTGATTCAATGGACCTGCTCTAGTTGTAACATAATACACTAAGCATCAAATTTCAGCTTTTATAGCTGTTTACTGTGATTCAATTACCACTAATTATATGTGATGTGGCAATGTCAAGATAGCAACATCAACAAATCAGCAGAAGACTGTAGAAGGCACTGTCTGTTTAAGGGTAAATTTAGCATCTGCTGACCCACTAAGATTGTCACAAAATCACCACAGTCACCACTATGAAAAATGTGGATGTCACTAAAAACAAGCATCGAACAAAGCATGCTAAAAATAAAATACAAATGCTGATTGATCACAGATTCATTGTTCATGGACTTCCATGTAAGTTTATACAGGCTGAAAGAACATGTGAAACAGGTGCTGTAAAAGTATTCCTTCCTGCCTATAAAATTGAAGACCACAAACCTGTCACTATTATTGAATGGAACATCTGTACGCTTGGTCTTTTCCCAACATATTTCTGGGATGAATAAGCAGAGCTCGGCATGGGTTGGAGAGCCCAGACAATTATAATTAGGCTTTTTAAAATTCCTTTTCCTGTTCCTTCTGCTTCTGGCTTACTTTCAGACTGTAAGGCACTTTCAACAGGAACCTCCTCTGTATTCTTCATCCAAAACTGTCCCACATGTGTTAGAATTATTTGGGGGGGGGGACACAGGAAAAAAAACTTTCTGCTAAAATGATGATGACCAAAATAAAATGCAGCAGAAATGTCCAGGGTATATCTTAAAGTTGTGGTTAGAGATGAACATGAAGCACTGAAACGGTGATTTGTGCTGGTTTGTCCTTCGGATGAACAGATGTTCGGCACTTCCCATTTCCTCTCCTCCTGCGGGTGCCCACTCAGAGGCAGTGTCCAGAGGAGGTGGGCCTGGGCAGCTGGAATACTGCCTCTGAGTGGGCACCCACTGGAAGAGGCAGGAATGGGGACCGTTGAACACCTGTTTTTCCAAAGGAATCCTAAACAGTGAAAGATTTAAAAACAAACAAACAAGAATTTCTTTTTCTTCCCAGCACATCCCCATCTTGGTTTTATTTCCTCCCTAGACCCTTTTTGAGAAGCATACCATTTATCTTTTCCCTGCCATTCTTTGACTTAACTAGTGATGCTGCTACATGATACACAGAAGTACAGTGGTGCCTCGCATAGCGACGTTAATCGGTGCAGCAAAAATCGCTGCTAAGTGATTTCGTCGCTATGCGATTTAAAAAAGCCCATAGGAATGTATTGAAACCCCTTCAATGCGTTCCTATGGGCTTAAAACTGACCTTTAAGCGAAGATCCTCCATATGGCGGCTATTTTAACTGCCCGGTAAGTGAGGAATCGTCCCTAAACACAGCGGGCGGCCAGTTTTTTACCCGGCGGTCATTTTGGAACCGCCAATCAGCTGTTTTAAAATCGTCGCTTTGCGATGATCGGTAAGCAAAACAGGGAACCAATCATCGCAAATCGAAAAAACCCCATTCAGACCATCGCAAAGCAATCGCAAAAGCGATCACAAATCTTCATCGCTATGCAATTTCGTTGTTAAATGGGGCACCTATTAAGTGAGGAACCACTGTACCAAGATCTGATGTGGGTACTTGTCATTGCCTCTCCATAGTGATAGTCGTGACCTATCATGATTTAGAATAATTATATATGCTGTGTGTTATTTAAAAAATGATTGAAAACAGGTGTCAGTTTTTTTTAACACAGTGTTGTCATCAAGACATCGCAGCAGAGAGAACTTTTCCTGACAAAAGGGCTCCTGGTCCTAGTTCCATCAGTAGATTTTCCATCTGATCATGCTAAAGCAAAACAAAGCAAAAGCTTAACATGTACAGTGATTTTTCATCTGCTCTACTGCCCTCCCCCACCCTATGTTTTCTGTTCATTCATTTGAGGTGCTAAGATGTCACACTATAAATCAAGCAATTATTCTTAGCACACACTTTTTCCTTTTGCTTTTTCCTCCTTGGACTGAAACCCAGAGGGCAGAGTTCTTATCTTATTAACTTTTTCAGTGCCCTGCTTAAAAATTTTGTTTGAGCTTATCTCATAACACAACAACAGAATAACAGAATCAAGGACAACAGTGTGTTATTAGTGATCCTTAGCCTTCTGGCTTTAATTAGGTTCCTCTGTCTTCCTGTTATTCTGGTAATTAGGGCTGATGTGAAAACAAAAATGGAGTACAAACAGAATTTTAGGTTGTTCAATACCTACAGGTCCACAACAACATGCCTGCAAAAGGGGTCATGGAAGGACACACTAAGCAGGGGAAATGAAGTATATTGAGAATCAGAAAGGAAGCAGAAAACATGCACCCCCCCTTTTTTTCATTTATTCTAGTGGGTACCAATGGGAACACAGAATCCTGAAGCATGGAAGTGATTGAGACAAACACTTAAGTTTTCTGAGTTGGATGCATTTGATGTTACAGCATATAATCACCGTCGCTTCTTCAGCATGACAGTGAAGTATGAGTTGCATTGCAAACAGATGAAAAATAACACGTGTCTAGTATATGAGGCAACGTTTACTGAGAGAGCCTCCGGAGTGCCTCAGAGATGAAATTGGCAGAATATCAAACTTGGAGTGAGAAACATGGACTTAAATCACTTCTCAGCTATGCGTTTCATTGAGGGACCTTGGGCCTTGCCTCTTGGCCTCAGCTGTCTCATAGAGCTGTTGGGAAGGTAAGATGGAATATAGCACCACAGATGCCGCCATGACCTTGATAAAATGTATCTTGAACCTTCTGTGAACATAGCTTTTCCTTGCAGGTGAGTTCAGAATTTTTGGAAAATGATATTGCGTCTACGTTTACCATGTCTTGGGACACCAGCTGACACCTTTGGACAGGAAGACAAATCCCAGGATATGCAACATTGGAGAAGGAGAACATTTGCTTCTTATAGGAGATGCACCAATGCTTGGGCATCGATTTCCAGTTAGTACCAGGGCCCACGGTACTGCATGTATGTTGCTTCCCTTCCAATCCTATGACATCGCAAGGACCCACCCATGAACCTTTTGGCCCCCGGTCTGAGTTTTGGGCCCTCAGATCCTTCAGAATGGGATGCTGATGACCTAGTGATTCTAATTGTGATACAGTCACTGAAAAAGGAACCATGGCTGTAGTTATACGGGGCAACAGGAGGTATCTAAATAAGTAACAAATAGACATATACACAACCCTCTTTATTCAAAGCTTCAGATGGCGCAATCTATACAAGTCTTCATAGAACTCAGTCTCACTCAGTACAACATAGAAGTCAGTAGTTACAAGTAACATAATTATTATATTAGCAACTATTTATTTTTACATAATGAGTAATATAAGGAGTAGTTACACAGTCAGTCTTTGGGTTTAACAATACCTAGTTACTCCCAGAAATTACTTGCATTTTAAGGCATTTTTAGAGGGTTCCCCTCCCAGGTTTTATGGCATTATTTTGTCTAGGGAAGTATTCTTCAATTTTGTCTTATGTATTTTTTATAAATATAGCCAATGTGCCATATCAGAATTGGCTACTAGAATATTTCTCTGTATTTTTTTTGCCCATTGAGAATGACAAAGCAATGAATGGGACCAATAATAAAGCGAATGCCAAATTGCTTGCTGAGAAGTAATGAGTAACACAATTAGGTCCTTTTAAAAATGTAATGTTCTGAGCTCTGCTCCTGAGTTCAGTGAGACTTGATCCCAGGAAAGTGCTGTAATCATCCCTAGACCTGAGTGGGAAGCATCCAGAGCTTGAAAAATTTAGACTACAGGTTCCAGAATCTATCAGTCAGCAATCATGGGGACTGTGAGCTGTAGTCCCAAGAGGTACTTTTTCCAAATTTTGAATATGTAAAAATCTTCCAGACATGATAACCAGTTTCTGCTCACCTGCCTGAAAAATGTTCCTCACAAATTTCTTACGTTGAGTGTTATATAATAATAATCTAACTATCGCAAGGGGGCAGCCCCAAGTTCTCATTACAAAATAACAAATTATTTTAAAAATTGAATAGTGGCTTGTACCTTCGGCAATGGGAACAACTGCAAAGAAGACAAGCACAACTCAGATATCCATCATTGTCTCAGTCTATCTTGTTCCCCCACCACACATCAACTTCTCCTTTTTTTAGGGAAAAAATGTTTTCAAAGAAGATTTAAATATAAATTTAATAGAATATTTTAATGGGAATTATTACAGAGAGAAATAACATTATCCATAACATCAGTATTCTGGTAATGAACTTATTTCCTTTTTTTGGAACAGCACGTGCCCGTATAAGAACTAAGAGTACAATTCAGCCCCTATCCATCAGTCAAATGTCACTGCTTGGCACATGTTCATTCACTACAGTTACAAAGATGACTCCAGAGGGTCCTGTTCTGTTGTGTGTTTTTAAAGAAAAGTATCCTTATAGCAAAACTGGAGGAAGAGGAAACTTTCCTGGAGGATCCAATCACTGCAAATACTAGGCAATACAAATCCTCTGTGGCCCATAAAGCAGACAAATGAACATTTGATAGAAGCATAATTTGAGAGAATAAAAGCCCTAGTCAGCCTAACGGTGAAATACACTGGTTACCTGACCTCTTGGAGGAATAAATCTGCAGTGTGCACCAATTATATCGAGTCTGCTGTGTGAAAAACCCTCCAAAATGAGTTCCTGAAGGAAGGAATATAAACCTTTAACAGGGAAAATTTATAATACCCAGAGGCATTGCATTTCTGAGGTCACTGCAGCTGCACTTTAATTGCCTGCCCTATTAGCACAGGCCAGACATGGAGGGGGGGGAGAGGACACCTATTCCTGGGTGCATGAGGACCTTGGGAAGAAAATGGTTTTGGATACCGACCTAAAGAGTAGAGCTGAATAAGTACCAAAAAATAAAATAAAATAAAAATCAACTTTTCACATTGCTATTCAGATAACACAGTTGCCGTTTTTCTACCTCAACCTTTGCAAGACTGCTTACCTCCCAGAATCCTTTATTTAAAAAGCAGCCTCACCAGCAACCTAAAGGTGGAGGAACACAAGTAGATCGCAAAGCCAGAATGGAAAACTTCTGTGCCATTATGATAGGTTTCCGAGTTGAAACTGTACTGTATTTCTAAACATAAACATTTGTGGGACATGGCACTCAATTCCTGTATTGTCGAGACCAATCCTATGCAAATATAGGTTGTGTTTTATGCACGCTCTAACCTCTACAGCGCAAACCCAGCTTTCTGAGGGCTGTCATCCAATTAAAGAATGCTTCATCATATGAAAGGTTAATCATATGATCAACATTAATCATCTATTAATTGAGTAAGCCTATACTACACTGCATATGTATATCTCTGATTTTTCTGAAAAAGATAAACACAATTTCTGAATCAGGCTATGTGGAAGTAACTATCACCCTATACGCGGGGGCAGCCCCAGCCCTGACACTGGCAAACTGGAGAAAAGCATTGCTCAGTGAGAACAAGCTTTCCTTGATAGCCCCCGGTAGATGAAAAACAAATGCAAGACCTTGATCTGAGATAGAAACCTGGTCAGCCAAAGCGGGTGATTCAGATATTCTTGCTGCCATCTCAAAATTAAGTCACATTTCACGACACAGAACACAAACATCAGGTACCGTTATTTTTAGGGAGAAAAAAATCCCATTCAGATCAAAGAAATACCAGCCACACATTTCTAGAGATGCTAACTAATGACAGTGTAGGCAGGTTTATACAATAAATTCCCTCACTCCAGTACACTGGAGAACCACCCCCCCCAACCTGGATGTTCTATGTGTGTAAGTCGGGGCAAAGTAATGAAGAGTGTAAGTCAGACACATATGGGGAGGGGACAGAATTTGGCCTGTGCTCTCCTACACCATTGCCTTCACGCAGTCTTGCAATGCTTGAGGGAAATGCCACAAAATATCTTTCGATTTTAGCACTGATCACCAAACTATTTTACCCCATTCGTGGCACTGGTTCAAAAAACGATGAAATATCAGGAACTAAAATTTTAAAAGAAATGGAATGAATTTTTTTAAAAAATCAAGATGGATGCCATCAATATACTCAGCAGAGAAATAACAGTTCAAAACTCTGAATGTCCTTACTCAAGAATTTTTCTTGTGGGAAACTTTATGTGAATATCATACGTCGGTAAATCACCAAATGTGACGTTTCTATAAGCGCATTTCTGCACACACAAAACTTGATGCATGTGTGGTAGTTTTGCAATTGATTATTTATACACATAGGTCACTACTTGTAAAGAATTGTTTCATGTGTGGCCCATATTTAAGATAATCTCCATGAAAAATCTAGTAATCCAGACAGGGGTTACCAGTACAAGAAAAGCAAATGCAGATGCAATTCAGCCAAAGCAGGTAATAGGCATTCTTGGGCATTGTATAAGAACAGGGTTTTCCACCCTCTGTTTATGTCCATAACTGATACAGGACAGAGCGAACATCCTGCCTTCAGCACTCAGATGGCAGCTGCCAAAAATTGTGGATGAGCACCAAGCAGCAGGCTGAGAAGTGGCTCTGAAAAAAAGTTGATGCCAAGGCCAAACGCCCCAGTGGTGGAAACAAAGGGAAGAGGAAAGCAATGGAACCTGAAAAAAATATATGTGGCAGTGGCTTTGTGAACAAGCTGAGGTGCCAGAGTTGGAGGAGAAAAAATGATATCCAGTTTCAAAAACGGTCAGAATGTTTTGCCACATAAAGAAAACTATTCCTTCACTTCCGGTAAAGACTCCTCCACACCCCCAAAATGCAAGTTTACATACTCTGGCAGACCTTACATCTATTTGTGGAAACTTGGGAAATTGTGTTCACAGTTAAGCAGCCATGGAATAGAACAGGGGCTGTCTCTCTGAGCAGTTATGGGATGACCACAAGACAGAGAAATATGTATTTTTGGTTAATTTAGAGACACACAATTTGTGGAAATGCATTTAAAGAATGAAATAAAAACATATTTGTAAACTGAAAAGCATTTTTAAACAGGAAAAACATTTCAAATAAAAACATACAAATATATATTTAAAATACATAAATGCATTTTTCTCAATTCCTCTGCAGAGTTGCTGTTTAAATTAATAGAGAAGTTGCAATGAAATCTTAAAATGTTAGCACAAGAGGCCTCATTTGTTAATATTTTGGAGGGCCTCAAAACATAATTTAGTTTAACATTAGTAGATAGTGGCTGAAATCCCGTTTGCAGAGATATGCTCTGTAAAGCTGGTGATGTCATCAGCTGTGGTCATTTTTCAGAAATAAAACATTTCAGAAATAAAACCAATTCTGCCGGAACTGGCATGCAACAGATATGTCTATGGCAAGTTCTTAATCTGAAGAAATTCATGTCTAAAAGATACACCTTTTGTGTAACTTTGCAGCAGGATTTCAGCCATTAAGTTATTAGTTACCAAGGGAACTGCTGGAGAAAATAGCATGTGTTATGGTGGTTTCCCCCTATGCATATTATTCATTCATTCATTCATTCATTCATTCATTCATTCATTCATTCATTCATTCATTCATTCATTCATTTTCTTTCTTTCTTTCTTTCTTTCTTTCTTTCTTTCTTTCTTTCTTTCTTTCTTTCTTTCTTTCTTTCTTTCTTTCTTTCTTTCTTTCTTTCTTTCTTTCTTTCTTTCTTGTTCAAGTTCAAGTTGCCTTCCTAAACCTCAGACTGTCCAGATGCCTTGGACTATAAATCCCACAGTTCAGTTGCTGGCTGAGGATTATAGTATCTGCAGTCCAACACATCCGCAAAATGACAGGATAGCAAACATTGCCCTAAAACATATAACCCGTTCAATGTCTTGATTGCTTCAATCTCTCTCCCACCTCCCCTTAGTTAATGACTCCTACTAGTGCCCATGTGAGGTTTGCATAGTTCACACTGACTAACTGATGATGTGGACAAGATACTTGAATCAAAACACACACACACACACACACACACACACACACACACACACACACATACAGGCTTGGTGTGGGGGAATCCATCCCACCACATGCATACTTGATCCTTGCCCATCGTTTTTGGTAGATAAGCTCTAGCAGGAGTGGATTGACTAGGTGGGTCCAGGAGGCGATAAATGCTTTACTATGGTAGGAGATTATGCCTTCTGTCTTGAAAGAGGCAGTGGTGTACCCTCTTCTGAACAGGGCCCAGCTGCGGCTATGTAGTTGCTGGACCAATGTCTGGAGACTGGATGAGATGGATGAGGGCCAATAAACTGAAGCTAAATCCCAAGAAGATGGAAGTTCTGTGGTTTGTGGTTCCCAAGTCCAGAGGTTGGGCAGGAGACTTGTTCTGGATGGAGTGTTCTGTTTATGAAGGAGCAGGTGCATAATCTGCGAGTATTCCTAGATTCATCTTTGTGACTGGAGCTCATGTGAGCTCAGTGGCTTGGAGTACGTGGGGTCAGCCTTGACTGGTCCATGGGGACAAATAAAAAACCGGATTGCAATATTTGTGAGAAATCACTTATTCATTAAATATTTGTCCCTTCGTATTTGTCAGTTCCAGAGACCCCAAGAAATACGAAGGGATGGATATTTCCCTATTTTTATTTGTTCCCTGCCCCCTTCCTCTCCCTACCGTAGCTGCTGCCACCATCCAGCACCGCCGCAGTCTCCAGCTGGCCTCTGCAGTCACGATGGCGCCTGCAGCTTCATTTAGGGTAGAGAAACTGCAGCCTCCATTTTTGCAAAGGGCAGCATGGATTCCCTTAGCCTGCCTTAAGTGTTTTTTTTTCTGTTTAAACCCCCCCCCCCCACAAATCAACAAATAAATTCATGCTTCATTGGTTCATGGGGGGAGCTTCGTGAATCGTCAACTCTGACGGATCACGAAGCAGGACAACTTGCTAAAATGGTGAGTTGTCACCACCTCTAATGACCAGTGTTGGACAGGGATTCCATGGACAGGGATAACCTGGCCATAATCGTCCATGCCCTGGTAAATTCCTGGTTTGATCACTGTAATGCACTCTGCATAGGACTACCCTTGAAGATGACACAGATGCTTCAGCAAGTGCTGTATGCGGGAGCTAGACTGCTAAAAGGAAATCCTTCAGAAGCCACATGACATCAATTCTGAAGCATTTGCATTGGTTGGCAACATACTTCTGGTCTGAGTAAGCAATGAGGATTTTCTGCTAGGCCAAAGAGCAGACGGAGACTAGATGAATGGAGAGAAGGTAAAGTGCATAGGCATACTGTATAGCCTGGGCCTTTCCCAGGCAGAAATTTGACTGGACTTTTTCAAAATAGGAGAGGATTCGTCCACAGCTTTCCTTATGAAGAAAAACACTCACTGTTACAGATGCTGTCTGCTTTGAAAAAGCAGAAGTAGCTCCATAGTTTGACAGGTCTGACACATTTCCTAACGTGAGGAAGAGAAGATAGTTTTTTTTCCCCCCATGGCCAAATTGGAACTTAGCATATTGCTAGCCAGATGCAGAATTAGTATTAATGGGATGAATATATACTACAGACTGACAATTTGACAAACCTGATGTACTCTAAGGCAAGTTGTTCAGTTTCTAGACTTTCTATATATCTCGGGCATTGTTGTCACGAGTTGTCAAGTTTCCCCCTAATTATAGTGACCCTATGAATGAGTTATCTCCAACAAGTCCTGGGTGTGCCCAAAGTAGAACACCTTCAGTTTCATCATTTATGCCTCCAGATATAGTTCAGGCTTGATTCACTCTAAGATCCACTTGTTCATCTTTCTGGCAGTTCCAGGGTATCCACAAAGCTCTCTTCTAGCACCATATTTCAAATGAATCATTTTGAATCATTTTTGTCCCTGTCAGATTTCTTTACTACCCAGCCTTCGCACCCATACCCATGGTGATCAGGAATACAAGAGTGTGGATCATCTTGGTCTCCAGTGAACCAACTTTACACTTGATGATCTTTAATTTTTTTTTATTGATGCTCTTCTGAGACTCAGTCTGATTCTGATCTTTTGGCTGCAGTCTCCATTTGGATTGATGATTAGGCCAAGGTATACAAAATATTTCACTCTTTTCAGGGCATGCCATAGAATGCCTTTATCAAAATACCTGTATACTGAAATGGCCCCATTCTACCTCCCTCCACAGCCCAGATGTATTCATACCAAAATGGATCATGAGGTTCAAAGGGTAAAGCATGGTTTTCTTAAACAAGGCAAGATATATAAGATTGGGGTATTTGAAGTGGTAACTTCCTGGATCTTTTGGGGAGAGGCTCACCAACACTTAGAAATCTTCCTTAAAATAATCTTTCACTGTCATTTTTATTCAGACCATAAGGAATTTAATGCCACATGAATTGCACCAGAAGGTTCTTAAAGAAGAGAAATGCTTAGCAATCATCTCCCCCTGCTTTCACAGTCAGGCAGGCAGCAAGGTTAGGGTTTCCTACTCAATTCCTGTATCCAACAATAATATTGGATCATCTTGTTTAAGAAACAGTGACTGTTAAAATGTAAATTCAGATTAACAATATCTGAATGAGAGGGGGAAAGGTGTGGTATCAGGCAGCAGGTAGGATCAAGAGAAGAGTAGCCATTATACCTGAGGTAGGAAGCCATGGACACTGGGGCTGAATCTAGCATTTGGGGTGTGTGTGTGCAAATCCATCCACCCGAGTTTTTGCAGGAGGCAATACCCCCTTCCTCTTGATGCAATAATCTGGTGGTTTCCCAGGTTTTCTATAGAGGTTTCCCATATTCTGCACAGGATGGAATTCTAGAAAGACTCTGGCCCTCTCTGGAAAATGGTCCCTGGGAACATCCCTGAATCTAAATTTGGCTCTTGGGTTGGACGAATTCCCCATCCTGGCATTATAGAATCATAACCCCATTCCCTTCCATGCAGACCCACATATGAAAGTTTAGAAAATACATGTGCCAGAATATGGCAACCTAAAAAGTTCATTGAAGCATATAGAGAGAGTCCTAGGGTTGGGTCCTAACTTAGGACTCCATCTTAGAAAGTTTCTTCAGCTCTTGGATGGCTTCTGATCCTTGGCTGGTGGGAGAAGGAGAAAGCTATTATGCCAACTCCACTGCACTCCATTGGAAGTTGAAAGGGGCTGAGGGGGGAAATGAGGAAACAGCAAAATTTGTTTCCTGGCTTCTTTGTTTGGTGGGAAAGTGGGAGAAGAACTTTGCTCAGGAATTGTTTCAAAATACAGAAGCAATACCTAGAATCCAGTAATACCTCAAAGGCAGCTTGACCACTTAAGAATATCTATTCCCAACAAAACTCAAGCTTAAACTGAAAAAAAAAGCAAAGCGTGCTGCTTATATACCGCCCCATAGCGCTTCAAGCACTCTTTGGGTGGTTTACAAGTTAATGATGCAGGCTACAATCCCCCCCCCCCACAAGCTGGGTACCCATTTTACTGACCTCGGAAAGATAGAAGGCTGAGTCAACCTTGAGCCGGCTACCTGGCTCAAGGTTTTAGCTGCAGTACAGCAGTTTAACCACTGCGCCATGAGGCTCTTGAAAGTAGGAAAAACCACTGGGCTAGTCAGATATAATCTAAACCAAATCCCTTATGAATGCACTGTGGAAGTGAAGAACAAATTTAAGAAACTAGATTTGATGGAAAGAGTGCCTGAAGAACTTTGGATAGAGTCTCATAACATTGTGCAGGAGGCAGCAACAAAAACCATGCCAAAGAAAAGGAAATGCAAGAAAGCAAAGTGGCTGTCCAACGAGGCCTTAGAAATAGCGGAGAGGAGAAGGGAAACAAAGGGCACGGGAGATAGGGAAAGTTACAGAAAATGTAATTCAGGCTTCCAAAAAATAGCAAGGAGAGACAAGAGGGCCTTCTTAAATAAACAGAGAAATAGAGGAAATAATAGAAAGGGGAAAAAACAGAGATCTGTTCAGGAAAATTGGAGATATTAAAGGAAAATTTTATGCAAATATGGACATGATAAAGGACAAAAATGGTAGGGACCTAACAGAAGCAGAAGACATCAAGAAGAGGTGGCAGGAATACACAGAGAAATTATACCAGAAATATTTGGATGCCCTGGACAACCCAGATAGTGTGGTTGCTGACCTTGAGCCAGACCATCATGGAGAGTGAAGTCAAGTAGGCCTTAGAAAGCATGGCTAACAGCAAGGCCAGTGGAGGTGATCACATTCCAGTTGAACTATTTAGATACTTAAAAGATGATGCTGTTAAGATGCTACACTCAATATGACAGCACGTTTGGAGAACTCAACAGTGGCCAGAGGATTGGAACAGATCAGTCTACATGCCAGTCCCAAAGAAGGGCAGTGCCAAAGAATGCTCCAACTACCGTACAATTTTACTCATTTCACATGGTTATGCTCAAAATCCTACAAGGTAGGCTTCAGCAGTATGTGGACTGAGAACTCCCAGAAGTACAAGCTGGATTCCAAAGGGACAGATGGACTAGAGACCAAATTGCTAACATGCGCTAGATTATGGAGAAAGCCAGAGAGTTCCAGAAAAACATCTACTTCTGCTTCATTGACTATGCAAAAGCCTTTGATTGTGTGGACCACAACAAACTATGGCAAGTCCTTAAAGAAATGGGAGTGCCTGACCACTTTATCTATCTCATGAGAAATCTATATGTAGGACAAGAAGCAACAGTTAGAACTGGATACGGAACAACGGATTGGTTCAAAATTGGGAAAGGAGTACGACAAGGCTGTATATTGTCTCCCTGCTTATATGCAGAATACATCATGCAATAGCTGGACTGGAGGAATCTCAAGCTGGAATTAAGACTGCCGGAAGAAATATCAACAACCTTAGATATGTAGATGGTACCACTCTGATGGCAGAAAGTGAGGAGGAATTAAAGAACCTCATAATGAGGGTGAAAGAGGAGAGCACAAAAAATGGTCTAAACATCAAAAAAAACTAAGATCATGGCCACTGGTCCCATCACCTCCTAGCAAATAGAAGGGAAGATATGGAGGCAGTGACAGATTTTACTTTCTTGGGCTCCATGATCACTGCAGATGGTGACAGCAGCCACACAATTAAAAGACGTCTGCTTCTTGGGAGGAAAGCGACAACAAACGTAGACAGCAGAGAGATCACCTTGCCGACAAAGGTCCGTATAGTCAAAGCTATGGTTTTTCCAGTAGCGATGTATGGAAGTGAGAGTTGGACTATAAAGAAGTCTGACCACTAAAGAATTGATGTTTTTGAGTTGTGATACTGGAGGAGACTCTTGAGAGTCCCCTGGACTGCAAGGAGAACAAACCTATCCACTCGAAGGAAGTCAACCCTGAGTGCTCACTGGAAGGACAGATCCTGAAGCTGAGGCTCCAATACTTTGGCCATCTCATGAGAAGAGAAGACTCCCTGGAAAAGACCCTGATGTTGGGAAAGGGTGAAGGCAAGAGGAAAAGGAGATGACAGAGATGGTTGGACAGTGTCATCGATGCTACCAACATGATTTTGACCCAACTCTGGGGTGCAGTGGAAGACAGGAGGGCCTGGCGTGCTCTGGTCCATGGAGTCACGAAGAGTCAGAAATGACTTAACAACTAAACAACAACAAATGTGACTTTAAAGGACCACCTTCATTTCTCAGGATGACATGTTTGTCAGGGGAACAAAAATGGATTTTGTTATTATTTGCAGCCTCCAAGATCAGTAGATGCTTTAGAATTGTTGGTAGGCATCTGCAGCCATCCCAGACCTCAATGAAACAGGAAGTGGACATCCACTTACTCTTCCTTCCTTTTTTTTTTTGGCATGGGTTTGTCACACGTGGGAGTGATACCAATATCTATGCCAGGCCTACCTCAGTTGCCCACCCCTTGTACCATGGGAAGTCTAAGCAAATTTGAAATACGCAAATGACCACCATGACACCCACTTTCCAAACCCACCATGTATATGTAGAGGAGAGTGCAATATAAAAGGCTAGCCATCCCATGCAAAGCAGTGTCTAAAATTAAATGGCTGTGATAAGAGCTCTCGCCAAGGTTAGCCTGTACAACCTTGTGCTGATCATTGTTTCTTCCATATCAAATATACTCTGAAGCAGGTTTGCATAAACAGCTCTCCTGCAATTTTTCACCCAGCAAATTCTACCTTTCATTTCCTCCCCGTGCTCAAACTGCATATGAGCAGGCTGCAAAATTCTCAAGTCTAAACCTCAACAAATAGCACTTGATATGCAGATTGCAAGCCAAAAACACTGATCACTGCAGGCACACACACTAACTTAATTAACCACCAAGTGCAAATTATGAATGTTATAAACTGTTGCAATATAAAGAATTAATTCCAATAGCACATGTGCATGCTAAATGAATAGTGCAGGTAAATCCACACCACATCTTGGAAAGTTACTTTGCCCCAAAATCACTAGGCCAGCTTTGCTATGTACATTTTGTAACACGTCTGTAGTTCCATACGTGCTTATTGTTTGTTTTGGCTTGGATTATCATTTCCTTACTGTTTAAGTTAATTAATAATTGATTATCTAATTTTTTTGCAGAATTAAAATAAATATGATATTATCTCAGTAATGGTAATTTAAATTTGTATTTATTAATCAAGCAAGCAGTGTGTCTTGACTACACAGAAAAATCATTTATTTCCTTTACCAAATGGTACTGGTCTAGGGAAGTAACATTTTTCATATCTTAACATCCACATTGCTTATAGATAGTTAATTAACAATAAATAATAATTAACAATAAATAAGCAATAAATATTATCAGCCATATATTATTTGATTATCTCCATAGTAATTTCAGTTCTGTCACATCACAATATTAGACAGACAGACAGACAGACAGACAGACACAGACAGACAGACAGACAGACAGACAGACAGACAGACAGACAGACAGACAGACAGATAGATATCTATATCTATATCTGTATCTATATCTGTATCTGTATCTATATCTATATCTATATCTATATCTATATCTAGATAGATAGACAGACAGACAGACAGACAGACAAACAGATAGATAGATAGATAGATAGATAGATAGATAGATAGATAGATAGATAGATAGATAGATAGATAGATAGATAGATAGATAGATAGATAGATAGATAGATAGATAGATAGATAGATAGATAGATAGATAGATAGATAGATAGATAACTGTCATGACATCCAGGCTAATTTCTAGAGTACAGAATAAGGAAGAATTAAAAATGGATGCCCAGTTTGGTGTAGTGGATAGACCAGAATACAAGACGTGTGAAAAAGTGTAATGCTCATGGGGAGACAAAATCACTGTGAACTGCAAGATAGCCAGATTTCTTGTTGGGATTTTCAAACAGTGACTGGATAGCCATCTATTGAGAATGCTTTAGCTTTGGATTCCTGCTTTTGCAGGGGGTTGGACTGATGTTTGGTGTCCTTTGCAACTCTACAGTTGTATGATTTTTAAGGTCTTGAAGTCAAAGGATCTAGCTCCACAGTATCTCAGAAGCCCTGCTCAGTTTTTCTATAAGCAAAATCTCCTACACCAAATGAAATGGGCATCCATGCCATTGGCCAGCACATTCAGCCACCTTCCATGACTTGCAAACCCTGCTTTAGGAAAACAGCTGTATCTAAACCAAGCAGAACTAAATCTCATTCCACTCCAGAGGACAAGAAAAATAAAAAGCCAGAATGCAACAGCGAATTCCTGCCCAGGCATAACTCTCTCTTCTTGAAGCTAGAGACTCAAAATGAAAGCAAATAAAAGGGTGAGGGGAAAGCATACTGCTGCATTGGCAGGCAAAGACAGCAATGTCATAATACAAATGCAAGTTAGGAAGAAGCTGAACAGATGCTCACATAAAACTACTGTTCTAGTAGTGACATTTGCCAGAGTTTGGAGTATAAATGGCAGGCAATCCGTTAAGCTGTAGATGCAGAACCTTTCTTGGCCCTGAAGGCTGAAACTAATGACAGTCAGCTGAGGATGCCTGTGAACATGGATGTGTACACATGCATGGGCACAGAGTTATGTGCATGCAAACAAGCTCTCACACATGTCCATAGGATGGGAGAGTTAATACCAACACTCCCTCTCTGCTGAGACCAAGGGATCACCTAATGCGAAAGCGTCCCAAATCTCTAAGAAGTCTCTACTAAAATGGCCATTTTCTTGCTGCTAAACCAGCAGGGGAATGAGTATATATGGTGGGGCCCATCCAGACTGAAGCGCTGCACAAAGATAGCATGTGGCCCCAGGCCATAGGTCATGTGTTCTGTGTCTAGGGCTCATCCACATGGGGTATGGGTTCAACCTCTTTCTCCTCTTGAACATTTTTCCTTCTAATCTGTTTCCACCCTGTCTTTCTCCTACCACCTCTGCCCCCTCCCCATCCTGTCTCTCTTTCCCTACCTTGATGTTGCCTTTCACACACAGCTCCACCACCAGGTGGCAACTCTGGTTTTTAAAGGACTGATACGTTTCCAGGGAAAGGACAATAACCCAGGTGTGGAACGGATTTATTCAAGTCTCCACCAATGTCAGGCAGATCCGTAAAACAAACCAGAATCAATACGCAACAGAACTAGCTCTTAAACAGGAGCAAATAGGATATGTGGTTGAGACCTTAGTCACTTTCAGTTAAAAGGCTCAGTACTTGTCTCCTCTTCAGCAGTAGAGCAGGCAAGACTTCGGTTTTTAAAAAAAGGAAGGAAGGAGGTAGGTAGTTAGGGAGGAGGGTGGGTAGGTAGGTGGGTGATGAGCGAGGACAAGTATAGATGGCAACATGTCTTTCAGCTGCCTCGCTCATGACATGGATGTCATGACACTGCTATTTAATCAGGATTCAAGAGAGGCTCAAATAAGGCTGTGTCACTGCTTTAACTAATAATCTGGTTAAGATTCAAGACAAATGCATTAAGCAAGGGCTTGATTCTGAATATTCCATGGAAAGGTGCCACACCCCAAGAATCCGTGGGAAAAACTTTCTTGACACAGCAGTCAGTCAGTTGCTTTGTGGGCATGTGGCAAACTTTCGCAACAAACCATACAGAGAAGGTGCTGGGGCCTTTTTAGATAGGCTGCCCAATTTTTTAATTTTTAAAAAATCTCTCAGTGGTCAAAAGCCTATTACTTAGCATAGTATATAGCACTAGAGTAGGCCCACTGAATCAATGGGGATTTGGGGAGTCAAATCCTCTATAAGTTCCATTGATTAATGAGCTTGCTTTAGTCCAATGCACTATGCTAAGTAACAGGATTTTGACCTCTATAATTGAATCTGGTCACGTCTGATGTTTTAGTAGAAGGAGAAATAAAGCACAACCAAGCTTGTCTTGGGGACAGTGAATGGGCCAAAAATGAACACATACACACTACCTTAAGCTCCATAATGGGGCAAGCACTACCCAAGAAAACATGATTCTGACACTGTGGTATAGAAATGGAGGAAAACAGGAGCCTCATATCATATTAATAGGCCAACATTCTGGGTGAATTATGAACACAGAAACTCCAATTTTTAAAAAAAGATATGTTCATATTCTGTGCTGATCATCACTTCACATAAAATAGGTAGATAAAGTGTATGTACTTGGACAACACTTATATATACAATGGTACCTTGATTTGAGAACGTCCCTACAGAAGAACGATTCGAGTTAAGAATGGCTCCATTCACAAAAAGTTGCTTTGACTTGAGAATGCAGCCTCAACTTAAGAACCAAAAAAGAGGAAAAAAAAACACCCTTTCCTGCCCTTTTTTGACCTAAGTTCACCTCAGATCAAAAGAAGAAAAAATCTTAAAAAATTCACCCCCTAGTGGTAGATATGGATTAACCGGCTTTGCATTCTTTCCTATGGGAACTAATGCTTCGACTTAAGAACAGGGCCTCAACTTAAGAACGAAAAACAGCAGACACAGATTAAATGGCTTTCAATGCATTCCTATGGGAAATGGTGCTTCGACTTAAGAACGCAGTCCCAATACGGATTAAGTTCTTACGTCGAGGTACCACTGTAATACCTATTTTTGGATGTATCGCAAGCCCCTAAGATTTTCTTGGATCGTGAGGGTGACCACCAAAGAAGTAGGAAGAAGAATATATACCAAGAAAGCATCTTTTAAAAAAATCATGCACAAAGCTAGAATACTGATCATATAACAAGAAGGAAAAAACACTGATCATTACAGCTGATCATTCAAAGAAAAAATGAATGTGAAAAAGTGATGAGAAGAATGGAATAGGAGAAAAACCTTGGGGACTGCTTTGAATGAAGCAGAATATTATTGTTCTGGAGAGGCGACACTTTTATTAGACCACTAAAATCAAACATTTGGTATGAGATTTTGTGATTAAAAATAACTTCTTCAGTCATCCGTCAAAATCATGCAGAAAAAATGTAAATGTATGTCCCAAGATTTCATGGCAGAAAAGCCCACTAGGCATATTTCTTAAGGTGAGGTCAACACATAGTGACCTCTAAGAGAAACATTTAATGACACAGATCCATGCTCTGGCCTCACCTTAAGAAATATGCCTGGCATATTAGTGTTCTAATAAAGATATCACCTCTCCTGTACTTTTATTGTGTAATGGACCAAATGACTCTCTCTCTCTCTCTCTCTCTCTCTCTCTCTCTCTCTCTGTTATCACTGCTTAAAGTTTCTATATCCCAAGTCAATCGGGCCTACTATTCACCTTCAAAATGGAGAATGAAGAAGAGCAAGTAGAGGTCTGATGTCATCATAACATTGTATTTTCCTGCTTACTCCATGGTAGTCCATAATGTGAAGCAGCACCAGGGAAAGGCATGACACGATATTGACACACCTCTCCTATCCATTAACTATGCTTTGGCTGAAATCCTGGTCCATAACTTCTACTGCATAAGGCTGATGATGTCACCAGCCATAGCAATCTTTAGGCAATAGAACATTTCTAAGTCCCCCGCTGAAGGTCTTGTGGCTCCTATGGAATCCTTTGCATTGTCAAGAAGCTGTCAAGCATCACAAAATTTGGAGGGGGGAAGCCTTTAATTTCCAAAAATTGCCATTGCTGTGATTACTTTATGGGTGGCAGTGATTTTCAGTAATTAATGATTGCCCCTTCTCTGCAGCCCCAACAACTTCCCATTGATAAAAGGAATGCCACAGGAGCCTCAGGGCCAGAGTGTGATGGCTGGGAATTGGAAATGTTTTATTCCTAGAAAATCACCATAGCTGTTGCATGATATGACTTACGGAACTGGAATTCAGCCATTATAGAGAGAAGAGAAAAAACTCAATGCGAAGGGTTGTAGTTTGGTGTCAGTCCTGTGTTTGCCATCACATCTAGTTATAGTTGTTAGCAAACCTAATAATAATAGTAATAGTAATGGTGATGGTCATGTGCTTTCAGGTCAATTCTGATTTATGGCAGCCCTTTCCAGGGATGTAGGTAGAGAGTACTCTAGTTTACCCTTTTTTTAGGAGCACCCTTGGACAGTGCAGCTTGCCCAAAGCCACACCAGCTGGGTCTTCTCCTTAGAGGCCCAGTGGGGAACTGAACTCCCAACCTCTGGCTCCACAGCCAGATACCTAAACTACTGAGCTATCCAGCCAGCAAGCCTAGCACAGAACTGGTATTTTATACAGCTTTCCTGCCAACTTCCAACCTCCTTAGTGAGTGCAGGTATTTCCTTCACCCTCGAGTACATTATCTCTGAGACTTCTTCCAAAGATCAAATCTATCCCACGGTTCCTATAAAAGGTCATCCTTTGCAGTACATCCTAGAGAACAATGACATTTCAGGGATCAAGGAAAAGGTTAAAATATTCCTATAAATCTATTCTTGGGACTTTTAGTGCTTCCTATGTGGAGAGAAATGTCATTCTCTCCCCCTCCCCAGGGCTACCAGATCAAGTAATGGGCCTTACAGGTGTCACGTGATAAGAAGAGATGCAGTATACTCCCTGTCTTGTGCAAATGAAATCTAATTCACATTTTTAAAAGATCATTTATTTGTTTAAGTTTAAGCCACAACTCCCACATCAAAGCAAATGAAAGGAAACAACAGCAGAAGCAGAAAATGTGAGTGGGAACCTTAATAAAAAGAAATTGCAGCAAGTCAAAATAAAACTTGGAGTAGCAGCCTCCACATAATGGTATAAATTATGGCCTTGTAGAGCACCCTGGTCCGTGAAATCCTTTACTCATCGAGGCTGATGCCAAGCAAACACAGAGGATTTAATTCAGTCTCTTAATGCTCCGTAAATCTGAGCTGGCGCTGAATTTTGAGATTTGGAGCGCAGTGGTTGGGAATTACAGCACTGGGGTGGAGCAGCTTTTGTGGCAAGGAAAATGCCCTGTTCCTTTGCAAGACTCCCTGGGGTCCATTTCCAGGTTTTAAAATGAAATGAGTTTATGGTTCCCACTCACTTCTTAATTGGCACTAAATTAAATTCACACAGACGGCAAATGTTCTACACAGGGGACAAATGGTGCCAGTGCAGAAGAGACAAATGAAAACTCTTTTCTCCCCCTTTCAACAACATAACATCTGCATCGCCCCAAGTTCCTGCTAGTGCGACAGCTTCTTTCCAGTTATTTCAGACCTAGCTAAACCCCTGGCTGCTGACTTCCCCTTTGCTGCAGTTCATCTGTGAACCTTACCAGCTGCCTATGCTTTCTTGCTGTTTGTGTATTAGACGCTTATCCTCTTTGTGTACTTTCCTGAGTCAGAAATGAGGCAGACTGTATAGGAGTCAGCAGCTTCAGGTGTGGGCAAACTATATCCACATCCATGCTGGATGGAGAAACCTGGGAATTGTTTGAAATCTGCTTCTCTGTGGAAACTCATTTGTACTCTGCCTCGTTTTCTTGACACAGGGCTAAATTAAACATCACAGTTGGTTCATCATCAGAAGAGAGATTTCCTTAATTGCTATGGTCTGATTGTCACAGAGGGAATAATTCAGGGTGATTACCACAACAGGCCTGCAGTTGAACATTAAGAAGATGAAACCCATGACTACAGAAGACAATGAAGAAACTGACATATTCAGAGATTTTGTATACCTTGGTTCAGTCATCAGTCCAAAGGGAGAATGCAACCAAGAAATCAGAAGACGACTGAGAATAGGAAGGGCAGCAATGAAGGAACCAAAAGTATTTTTTTTTAAAAAAAATCAAGTATAAGGATATGTCCCTGGAGAACAAGACCAAGATCATTCACACTCTTGTATTTCTAATCATCGCGTACAGGTGTGAAAGCTGGACAGTAAAGAAAGCAGACAAGGAAAAAAATGACTCATTTGAAATGTGGTGCTGGAGGAGAGCTTTGCAGAGACCGTGGATTGCCAGAAAGACGAAAAAATGGGTCCTAGACCAAATGAAGCTGGCACTGTCTCCAGAAGCAAAAATGATGGAACTGAGGTTGTCCTACATTGGGCACAACATGGGAAGACACAATTTCTGGAAAAAAACAATATGCTGGGAAAAATAGAAGGCAGCAGGAAAAGAGTAAGTCCAAATACGAGATGGATTGACTCACTAAAAAAAAGCGATAAGTTTGAGTTTGCAAGAGCTGAGCAGGGCTGTTGAGGACAGGACATGTTAGAGGTTGCTCATTCATAGGGTCGGACATAAGTCAGAAGTGTCTTGACAGTACATAACAACCACAAAATGAATAATAGTTTAATGCAGTGGGGGAGTTTTACATTTCAAAAAACACACATTTCTTTGTCAAGTTTTAAAAGTTTGTAAGTAAATTAAAAGGAAATGAACTCATTAACCTCACACCTTTTCCACTCCAGCTAGGCTCCTGTAAGCATGTGGCCTCTGAACAAAGTGGCCAATCTGAAAAATGGTCCTTGTTTCTGCAGATGCACTCCATCCCTGCTGCAGCCTATTATCTCTCTGGGCAGGAAGGACAAGTATCACTGCTAGTTTTTGTAAGGCACCAGAGCTTGAAAAAGTGGTATATTGCTGTTTATGGGAGAGGGGCGGGGAGAAGGGACTACAACTTGCCAGAATCACCCAGCCAGCAGAGCCAGTAGCTATGTTGGCTTGAGAATTCTGGCACCTGTCATCCAAAAAGAGGCTTTGTATAATGTGCTGTGGTTGTAACATGGCTGATCTGGATTCATTCTCAAAATGAAAATATAAAAAACAACAATGACACCAAAACAAAATTAACTAAAAGGTTCTTTTATTTCAAAGCTCTGTTGCTTTTGCCCATTGTTTTCTGATGTTAATGCACTATGCTGCCCCCTCCTTACCATAGAAGAGTGTGCACAAGGCCTTGTTTATCATGCGGTCCTTGTTTATCATGGCTTCTCTGGGGAGGTCAGACAGAGTGCCTCTTGCAAAGCTCTTTGGGGCCTCCCTGAAGAGTGGGAAAGCATTGGAAGGACACTTAGGGGTCCCTTGGGCAACCGTGTGCAGCCAGCCAGTCTTTCCATTCCAGACTGAACACCAAGAGTGGATTGACATGGCTTTGTGTGAAGGGGCACCCCCTTTTTGCCCTATAGCAAGAGAATGCCTAAAGGACAAACCAGACACCAAGCTTCTTTATTCAGAGTTCTACCATATTCATTGCAAAGCGCTCTCTCTCTCTCTCTCTCTCTCTCTCTGTGTATGTGTGTGTGTGTAGGTGGAATTTAGTTTCTACATTGCAAAGGCAAGCAGTTATGGAGGGGACCTGACTGTCCTCCTTCCTCTGTCTCACTTCTGACTTTTTCCTTCTGTGCACTTCTGACACTTGCCTGACTAGGGAAGGAAGAAAGAGGGCTGCAGTGACAGAGAGCAGGGAAGTAAGGTGAACAAAGGTTGAACTCCCTTTGCTTCTGTCCAAAAAGAATATTCTTCCAAATCAAAGGTTTACGGGGTGAACAAACCAAACCAAGAAAATATAACTGCCCCCATCATGTCACATATAGTCCTAAGAGGTGACAGGTTTACATGACACCTGAACTTAGGTATTCAAGGAAGCCTTTCAGAGAAGATACCTGTCGGCCACCCCCACCCACCCCCCCCCCCCGCTTTCGGCTCTCCTCTTCAATGCCAAAGCAACCATTAAATACAGTGGTGGGGGGAGGGGAGAAAACAAGGGAGATTGACAGAAAATGGGCATGTCTGAGGGCAGATCATCTTGCAAAGTTTAATTCACAAAATGCCACTGCCATCCTTGTCAGAGATTTTCAGGCAGGCTGCAAGAGCTGCTGTGGTATTTACTTTTCATTCTGAGGTCTACATCTTCACCTTTGACAGCCTGAGAAAATCTCTCTCTCTCTCTCTCTCTCTCTCTCTCTCTCTCTCTCTCTGTGTGTGTGTGTGTGTGTGTGTGTGTGTAAAGTGCTTGAGATAACAAATAAAGTTGAAATTATCAGAAATTCAAAGATGAAGAGGGGGGAAACCAATCTATTCCTCCCCTTAACAAATAAGTCATAATAATCCTTCTTGTATGTAAAATGTAAAGGATCTTTAGTCCTTACCGTGTTGCCTGTATTAAAGGGAGATTAATGGAGTGTAGGAGAATGAAAGAGAGTATGTGTGAGAGATATTATGATTTCCAAGAGTGAATGAGTTCTGCAGCGCTCAGGTGTTCCAGTTCAAGCCGAGAAGTTATTTGCAGCAGTCAGATCTGACAATGAAAAGAAATCACCTGTGCTTACCTGCTGCGGCCCCAACTATAACCTTTATAATCAAGGAGGATGTGAGCTCAATGGGTTGGACAAGATTTTGTGGAGGAAATCAGGAGAGGAACCCAATTGTCTGCTGTTCATTGAGAATAAGCTCAGATTTAAGTGGCACTTCAGAGAAGATGGCAGCTGTGAGAAGATACCATTGAACCATGGGATGCAGGAACGCTTTCTCCATGCATATGAAAATGCAGGAAAAGATGACTCCTACTGTGCTGCTGACAAAGGTGGTAATGGGAAAGTGCACTGGAGGAGGAGTCACGTTACAACATAGAGGTCTGCTTGAGCAGCAGCCTAAGGAGCTGAACTAGTCAGGAATGAAATCCATCACAGTGGGATCTTACCTAAGGTCCATCAGTGGCTCTGGGTGATATTTTTCTACTGCTGCTAAATATTTATTTAGCAAAATGGCATGCATGGTATACATTCTAAAGAAGCAACTTAGACCTCATATACCTGGGATTTTCCAACTTTGTAAAAAGTGCCATGTACCAAAGCTGCTACTGGATTTGTGACATGGAAATTCAGGTAGTGGCATTCAGGTAGCGGTTTACTCAAGAGAAACAATATACACTTCAGGTCTATTTGGGTACTATCTATCCTCCTTGAGGTATCTTGGTATGTTGAGACAGCCTAACTAATCAAGAGTAAGGAACTGAATGAACATTATTTCCATCCCTGGTGGATGGAAATAGTGTTCACTCATAATGTCCAACCCTGAGTGGGCTATTCTTGGTTTCATGAAGGGATGGAGAACAACCCTACTAAATTCTGGCCCATCCCCTCACACTCTTGGTCACAGGCTTTGAAATTTGCTATTCTCTTTTCTGCCCATGTTATTCTCTGTCTTGAAATCTGTCTCAGCAATATAAATTTTTTTTTGCTTGTTTGTCTTTTGATTGATTGATTTTTATTGCACTTTTCTCCCAGAATGGGGACTCAATATATATCACAATATGATTAAAAAACAGGCATCCATGAAAACACAAGAATATTAAAACACTGTTGAACAAGTTGCAATATTAAAAGACGACTGAATTAAACAGTTTAAAAACACAGATAATGATGGTGATAACAATAGTAATTTAAGAGGACAGCACACACCTGATGCAATCTTTGTTCTTAGCATCCAGTCAGTTGCCAAAAGCTTACAAAATTAAAGAATGGATATAACCATTCAGAACCCAGTACGCAATACAGTACCTTTCTAATCAAACCATACACACAAAGTTTCCCTAGTCATTCTTTTTTATTTTATTTTTGGCAGTTTTATACATCCTATTATTAATAAAGAAATAATCATATGCTGTCAAGTCAAATCTGACTTTTGGTGCCCCTTTTCAGGTAGTACTTTCCAGTTAGATAATATTCAGAAGTGATTCACCTTTCCCTTCTTCTGGGGATGCCCAAGGCCACACAGGCTGGCTCTACTCACAGGAGGCACAGTGGAGAATCGAATCCCCAGCCTCTGACTCTACAGACAGATACCTAAACCACTGACCTATCCATCCAGTTTTCCATAAATAATACTTGAATCAGCAATTGATTCAAGAGGTCTACTTTAGCTGGGAGCAGCAGCTGGATTTAGGCCAGTGTCTACCACATATGACAGAATATATGACAGGATGATGAAAAGTTTTGGAACTGTCATAAAGGTTTTAAAATAGATATTTGTAAAAATAAAGGGCAGATTATTATGCAGCCATATAAAAAGAAGCCAAGATTCTTCCAAACCAGAGGACATGAAATGCTACTATTCAAAATGACAAATACATGAAAAGTAATGTGACCATCTCAAGAAAAAGTCAACATTTTAAGGCTCATTCATTATTACCGTAGGCAAGACTCAACTTTCTGCCCTTCTCTTTTTTGCAAAATAATTACTTAAGAAAAGGTTTTGCAGTTGAAGAAAAGGCTGTTGAAATGATGCACTCAAGAGGCAGATGGGATGGAAAGTACAGATAAAGCTATAACAGGCACTTGGAAGTGCAGGCAGTAGAAAGAAGCAGTCCAAACGGGGTCAGTGATGTTTTCTGCTTGGTGGATAATGTTTCAGTTTGATGATAATGGTGCCAGATAAAAAGCATCTTACATTATAGGGCAGCTGCAGTTTAACAAACAACCAAGCAGGGAAGATAGCTGAAGCATTTGCACAGGTTAAGAAATTGCATGCATCAGGACAAGTGACACAAAAGTGAGTGTTTTAGGCAGAAAAGGATAGGTTGGGTAGAGAAATCCAACAGTGAGTGCAGCCAGCATACATAGAATCTCCTGTGCAGAGTTTATAAAAGAAATAAGTAAGGGAATATGCTGAAGAACATTCTTATTGACTGAGAAAGCCAAGAAGTACTAGCTGAAGAGTAGTAATGTACAAAATTCCTTAATGAGGCAATAGCAGTAAAAATTTCTTCGTATAATAGAGGAACTTTTCTCAACAGGTACATTAGAGCATCAGACTGTTTTAATGTATTTGTTGGAAAAAAATATTGTGTATGTAAACTTAGAGCAAAAGGAAAAAAGAAAAAAGTGGGTGGGATGAAGTGGGGTTGGATTACCGTAGTTTCTCAGAGAGAAATATGGTCAGTCTCTCCATGTGTTTTGAAAAGATCCATACTCACTGCTCAAAAGTTGGAACCCAGTGACTGAAGATGTAGTATTAAGGAAAGGTACAATTTGTCTGGAGATTAATAATGACGTGTCAAGAAAGATAAAAGATAAAGGTACTTCTGCTGTTCTCGACTCATCCGTCGCAGGTCTGGTATTTTCTTAGGTGATAGAAGAGGTTTTCTTCTTATTAATCAACAGAGACTATAAAAGTTTCCCTGTTGCAGACTGATCAGAACTAGTGATGTCACCAAAATTCATAATTCTTCAGTTTGACACTCAAACCTTGGGAATGTATAATGCTCGCCTTCAATGGAGGGGTGAACACATGGTACTTGGGCAACAAGGACCCCCACCAGTTTTCATGCCTCTGCTGCCCCTCCCCACTGGCTGTTCCATTCCAAGTTAGGCTGTTGAAGAATTCTTCAAGAGTGGGGAGAGGATTTGGCACTAAAAAGTGTGTGCTTTGCCTTAATCCAAATGCTAGTCCCAGCATAAGTAAATCTGTTGAATCAATTGGATTTATGCAAGATTGAATAACCAACTGTTGAGTTAGTGAATGTACTCTTCATGCATCTACAAGCAGGATTTAGGGCCTTGTTCCTTAATTCTACAGTACGTGTATGACTGGCTCTCAGATCCCATTCATCCAGTTGATGGATCTTGGGGTTATATAAAAAATAAATAAAGGAAATCCTCTGAATTTGAAGTATCCTCATCCTGGCTGCCCATACATCAAAAGAAGACAGAGATTCTTTCTGCTGCAAGACAATATGCACCAAGGGAGGGATCTGGGGACTGGTCTTCCTTAGCTGGTACTAGGATGACCATTCCTGCAATTCTTTCTTTCATTAGGGAGAGTGGTCAATGTGAACAACTTCATGTGCAAATTGGTGCACCTTATTAGGACATAATACACACAATATTCAAGCCTAAAGAAAGAGTCCATTATGAGGTCCTGATTAATTAATTATGTGTCAAAATGTCAATTCCAACTTATGATAATCCTCTCCAGGATTTTTTACATACAGAGTATTTAAATGTTAGACTTTGGACTAACAATCAACCTGAAGAAAACACAAGTCATGGGCCAGGGTGTGAACTCACCTCCCTCTATTACTATCTCCACACAAGAATTGGAAGTTGTTCATGACTTTGTGTATCTTGGCTCAACAATCTCTGACTCTTTCTCCCTAGATGTCGAGCTGGATAAATGCATTGGCAAAGAAGCTACCATGTTCTCTAGAGAGTCTAGACTCACAAAGAGAGTATGGCTTAATAAGAAGCTGACGGCATACACCAAGTTACAGGTCTATTGAGCCTGTGTCCTGAGCATACTCCTGTACTGCAGTGAGTTCTGGACCCTTTGTGCATGGCAGGAAAGGAAGCTGAACATATTCCATATGCGTTGTCTCCGACGCATTTGTGGTATCGCCTGGCAGGACAAAGTTCCAAGTAGAGTAGACCTAGAATGAGCTGGAGTTTTTAGCATATATACATTACTGAAACAGTGACGTCTACATTGGCTTGGGCATGTCATGAGAATGGCTGATGGTTGGATTCCAAAAGATCTCCTGTATGTAGAATTAGTGCAGGGAAATCACCCCAGAGGGAGACCACAAATGCGATACAAGGATATCTGCAAGCGGGATCTGAAGGCCTTAGGAATGGACTTCAACAGATGGGAAAGCTTGACGTCTGAGCATTCAGTCTGGAGACAGGTGGTGCATCATGGCCTCTCCCAATTTGAAGAGGCACTTGTTCAGCAGGCGGAGGCAAAGAGGCAGTCCTGAAACCAGCAAAACCAGGGAGCTGGACAGGGGACAGATTGTATTTATCTTCAGTGTGGAAGGGATTGTCACTCTCAAATTGGCCTTCTCAGCCACACTAGACGCTGTTCCAAGACCTCCATACAGAGCATGTTACCATAGTCTCTCGAGACTGAAGGATGCCTACTACTATTCAAATGTAATTTATCATTTCCTTCTCCTGGGAGTGCTCTGGGGTTGTACCCCTTGCCCAAAGATGTGCAGGTTGGCTGTTCTCACAAGAGGCACAGTCAGAAATCAAACTCCCAATGCCCAACCCCACAGCCAAGGACCCAACTCATAGAACAGACCAGTCAGCATTATAGGCTGTACGGAAAGAGTACTATAAAATGAATTATTTTTAAAAAAAGCAGAATTGAAGGCTGTAATTCTGCTATTACTAGGATACTAATATATGAGCATCTAGTATTTATTAAGGGTAGATTAAATGCTTGAGCAGCTGTCTTTAAACAGAAAGACAAAGTTAGGGAGTACAGAATGTGCCTGAGAATGACAGAAAAATGTCTTTCATTTTAAAGTGGCAATTCAAGTCTTTTGGTTTATGGTTGTCAGGGATCCCAAATCTCTCTAAGGAGCAAAGATCTGTCAGTCAGGGAGTTCCTCAGCCACAGATCTAACACCTTTACGTTGGGGGAAGTCCTCAACCTCCAGCAGTGCATAGCATTTACACCTAGAACAAGCCTAACCTTAAAACAACACTTTACTTTTACTCAGTACAAGTACAGCAACATGTGCTTTGTGGTTCCTTACAACTCACAACAGCTCAGTTAATTAGGACTTCTCTGGTAGCTAGTCAGTGGCCATTACCACTCCTCTGGATCTGGTGATCCAAGAGACCAATCCTTAGTGATGATTTTTATATTTATTTTTTATTAAGTATATATAGTTTCATGGAAACTGTTTTTGCTCAAGCATTAGCATAAAGACGTGTTCAAAGGATTACTATAGTTAAATACGAAACTAATTCCCATTAAAATAGCAAACACAACTGGGCTAAGGTGGGCTAGCCCCACCTCTTTCTTCTCTTACCTACATTCTCTTTCCTTCAAGCTACATAACACAAAACCATCAAGAAATTTCTCTCAGGCAAAAGTTCTCTTCCATGCAATGGTCTCTCTCCTCAAATAAAACCGATTGTCCGTTTTCTACATTCCTCTGACCTCCTTCTTCATGACTGAAAACCAATTAACTCAAAGAGGTGCAACTGTCCACTCCGCCTACAATTCTCATGGAGATGCAGGTGCTTTATCTCCACTCCAATTAGAAAAGAATTTGTTGGGTCTTTCCTTTGTGCTGGGCCTCCTTGTCCTTGCATCCTTATCAGGTTTCACACTGTACCAGCTTGGGTGTAAATTAAGAAAAACAACCTCTTGCACATTTCCGTGTCTTCAACTCCTTTCACTTTTAAAACCTAACAGATTCAATTTTCTTTCACCCTCATTGACTACAAGTCCCACTCTCCTTCAATCTCATGACAGTGGTTCTCCAGCTCTAAGGGCAGTTATGTGCCAAATACCTTGGTGGTTCTCCTTGGCTGAAACTAGGAGGATTATTGGTCCTTCAGTGTTCACCATGCGACTGGTTATGCCATATGGCTGCCATAAATTCAAGATACCCATCAATAACTTTTGATATGAAAAAGAAAACTCATTAAAATCAGTTCTTGTACTGTATGGAGCTTCCCTGGGGAAAGATATTACATAGTAAGAAAGGAATCTATCCACCGGGTAAACTTGTCCAGAAGCTTGAAGGAGGACTGTCGTGACCTGTTATATTAAGCTAAGGGTCAGTAACAAATTAATGGGATCAGTGGCCCCATTAATCTCCCTATAATGAACACCAGCGTAAGCAAGCCCTCCTTCTAGAGTTTCCTGAAGACATTTTATACAGGTAGCAAATTTGCCTTATACAACCTAAAATCTTATAAAAGTGATTTAAAGGCACTGAATTGATGACAGTCACTGGAAACATTGCCAATGGTAAACCAGCACAGTAAATTAATGCACTAACCTTTCACCTCTGAAGAATAAAAGTGAGGTCTAGCTAAATGCATTTGATTATGTCTACAGATGTCTTGCAGAAGGTTTGCCCATATCTGCAAAAGTAATGTGACCTATACATGTTAGCTTGAAGGTCAGAAATGCGTGGACAATGATTCCCAAGCTGTGTCAATCTTTGCAGCAGATTTACAAGAAGGTAATATTTCAGGGAGGCAGTCGGTTAGCTGATTTCAACTAATCCTGCCATGAAAACAAAAACAGTTTAGTACCTTTAAGAGTAATAAATCTATTTTACTGTGAGTGAGTTTTCTTGGATTACAATCTAGTTGTTCAGACACATGTCATACAATATCTTGGTCATGGGCTTATATACTGTATACAAGGCACACAGTGTGGAGATGGTGACAGAACCAAGCTGAAGGGGGAAACAGAAGAAGCCATTTGCATATTCACCGGTGGCACCATGCTTCCAAGGTGACAGTGGCATTTATTAACCCAGGTAGTGAACATTCAAAGTATTGATTATGTTAACATCCTGGCAATTTTGATGACAACTGATGAGTTGAGTTTTCAGGACTAGAGTTTTCAGAAAGTAATTGGTTGCACTATAGTTAGGGTTTTGGTGTGATGATGGGAGTGGGGCCAAGCCAAGTAGGAAACCAAAGACAGCATGTACAATTGTCATCTCACATTTCCCATTGCATCCCATTCCCACATCCTGTACACTGTGTGCATAAACATATGGCCTATGCATCTGAAAAAAAATGGATTGTAATCCATGAAAACTGGCGCTGAAATGGATTTGTTTATCTTAAAAGTGCCATGGTACTTTTGTTTTATTTTTAAGAAGACGAGAGTTCACATACAAACATATACATTTAGGTTAAACTGTGAGTTTTTTTTTAAAAAAACTTTTAAACAGTTGATATGAGCCAATGCCTATAGTGCAGTGGTTTCCAACCTAGGGCCTCCAGATGTTCTTGGACTTCAACTCCCAGAAATCCTGGCCAGCTGAGGTGGTGGTGAAGGATTCTGGGAGCGGTAGTCCAAGAACATCTGGAGGCCCAAGGTTGGGGACCACTGCTATAGTGGAATCATATGGGCAACCAGATGTTGCTTTGGAAAGGTTGTGGAATCTTCTTTCCTCTGGATTACGCCTAAGCCTTCTCACAGATTTTACAATATGGGTTGAGGGAGAAGAGCTATGTCCAGATGACCTGTCATGCAGTTTGTAGCCCTCTGGTGTCTCTTTATTGCTTCTTTTAATTCTTATTACTAGGGAAAAATTATTTAAGGGAAAAAAAGATGGAATTGCCAAACGACCCTTTTTTGTTTGTTTTCTCAACAGGAGTCTTTCATCTGGCATGGCTATGACAGAAATGCCAGTTACCTTTTTGAGAAAGAAAGAGTATTTGATCGTCCCTGGTGTAGCTTCCACTAACAAAGTATTATTACTACCAGCATGTATTGCAAAATGCTCAACATATAATGGCTGGAGTGTATGTGAAGGATAAGTCTCTGTGCTGGTCATTGAGGCAGATGGTTTACTAAGGCACACTGGCATCTCCTCTTCTGGGTCCTTAAGGGACAATGGACATTTTTTGCTATCATAGCAGTGCTTTGCCTTTTCTAAAGGAATAGATGGCAGCTGTTAGTTTGTAGAGGAAAAGGAATGGGATGCAATCATGGATATGACTGGGAAGGGGCAAAGGCTAAGTTATGTCCATTTTTAAGGATGATGACCTATTTTAGCCTATTAACTTTGTCCTTCAGTAAACAGTAAAAGCAAAGTCAGTCCACATCTACACAGGCTGACTTTCACCTTTGGACCTGCTAGATTCAGTGTGCTGGCATGTTGTTGGAATGGTGAATATAACTACCAGTGGCTAACTCATCATGATGGCTATTTACTACCTCTGCTATCAAGGTCAACATGTCTTTGAATATTAGTTGCTAGTGAATGAGGATATGAGGATGAAACTGCACTCACATTTTTCTTGTGATCCTTCCATAGGCACCAGGTTCGCCACTGTGAGAACGACATGCTGGACTAGGTTGTCTTTTGGGGTGATCCGCAGGATTCTTCTTCTGTTCTTAAATGGGCCAGCCCATAATATGACTAAAGAGACAAAGACATTTAAGTGAGATTTAAAAGAGTCTGATGACAAGAGTTGAAGGTTTCACTGCCTATGTGTGGTAGACTTGAACAGGATGAGGACCTTACACTTAATGTGAAGTAAAGAAGGAAGGATATGGCTGAATTGCAGATTCTATGTTTCATGTAGCTTGTATTTTAGAAGAGCCAATTGACATCGAATGATCACCTCCCAGGCTGCTTGCTGGATATTATGGGCTGGCAGTTGAGGTCTAAGTGCCTCATGGGGGTAAAACAACTTAGATGGCCCACAGCTACTTGGTCAAGAAGAGCTGAGGCAGCCCTCTGAAGCTAGATCTTATACTGTTAGTCTCCACCGGAAGAAGATCATGTGAAAGAATCCTTGACTGCAGAAAGAGGCCTAGCTGCTCTTTCCTTTACCAAATTGGATTCATGCATGTGCCCAAATCTGTCCCAAACACCAATGACCACTAAAGGTCTGACAAATACAATGAAACAATTAAAGGCTGAGATCCTGTTGTGCAGTTACGCAAAAGATGAAACTTTTAGTAGCTCACTGCTATAAGTTGAGAAATCTTGATAGGCACCTTCTGTTGCATGACAACACATGTGACTCTTTACACAACAGAGTATGCAAATATGTAGACTTCTTAACTTCCAACAATTTGCTGCTAAAAGTTACACTTTGTATGTGACTCCATAACAGGATTTTAGCCCAAGATGCCGAATGTATGCTTGCTCTGGACCCCTCATGTGACCCTCCAGAGAGAGTCAGGAGAATGAAGGGAAAAGTGGCTGGGTGATGTTTGAGAACAGACTGTTGAATAAGACCCTAAATATAGCTCCATCAGACCAGAGTGAAAACTAGACTCTTCAGGTCCACCAAACCTCCTGCACTCACCTCCAAACCAACCATCCACATGCTGATTGGCTGGGAAAAGGCACTGTGTTGTGCTACATTTAACTCAGTACAGAGCCTCATGGGAGGGAAGCTATCATCAACATACAGTATAGAAAATGGCAGGTGGTCCTGTAGTCACCATGCTGCAAAATGGAGCTGAAGTACCCTAGCTTGTGTTTGAGCTGAATATAGCTGTATAGCTGCATAGCTGCAGATCAATATGTGCGGATCCTGGGCATATTACTTCCTATCTGTGATTGTCTTTAAAGGCATCATGCTCATATCCTAAGATTCTTGGCTTTCATTTTTTAAACCTTTCAATTCCGAGCGTGCTGCACAGTCACTGGAAAAAGTTGTAGGTGCTAGATGAAAACACTGAATGGCTCAGAAATTCGACTGCAATAAAAAGAGTTCAATGTTTTATATTAAAAGGAGAAAATAATAAGACTCAGAATTAAGTTGACCGTGTCTTTGTCAGACCTGATTCATGATGGGGGAATGAATCAACTGAGACGATAGAACACGTTTTTCTCATATACTGCTGGATCGCCTAACCAGTCCTCAGAGAGACTCTCCACATCCGATATTAAGACGCCAATAACTCATTTTACCGCTGACACAAAACAAATGCTCAAGGGAACTGAGAACATTTTCCATGGCTGGCCCTTTCCACTTCCAACAGAGTGGCTCATGACAATCAAACAGTGATTCTGTCTACATGAGGGATTTCAGGTAGCACTGATCAGTAACTTTGGATTTCTTGGATGGTAGGTCAGGAGAAAAACTTTTCAAATACGCACAACAAGTAGCTTAGTCTTCATTAGTTTTGATGATACAATGGCAGCTCAAATGCCCATCAGACTTGCCTTGACACTCAGTGCTGGTGTGAATATTCCACTGTAATTTTACTTTGTTGTTAAATCTGAATGCAGAAACCCAGTGGAAACAACTCTCCATTAAAAAGTGATTCAGGCAAGAGGTGTGAAGAAGCTAAAAGAAAAGATTACAATTACACATAACCGTGCTCTTCCCTTTTTGCACAACTCCACAAAGGCCTTTTCACATGCTGAGCTCAAATGAGATTTGAATAAGGTTTTGCTGTGAATTTTCATTTCCTATTAAAAATATTGTGGCTCGCTGTGCTCCACCAGTGAAATTGCTTAAAACGGCATGAAATTGAAGCCCCCACAAAATGAGTGCAACCTGACAGGTCTGATAAGGTAAGTATTGATACCGAGGCACGACAAGATTAAATTCTGTTTAGAGTGAAACAGTTCATAATTAGGGCTGCAACATTCTTTATGAGAAATTTAAAGTGAGCTACAGAATACATTTAAAAGATCACCAAATACAGCCAGTATTTCAGAGTGCAATGGGGAAAAACTGTATCTGAAAGCGGGGAGATTTCATTTCACAAATATATTATTAGGTAAAAGAAATAAGCTGAATTGTTCTTAATCCCGACCAGTGTTTTTAATATACAGTTTTGTGTGGCATTTTAAACTTGTTATTATTGTATGATTTTAATTATTGTGGGCTACCTTGGGTCCCCTATGGGGAGAAAGATGGCATATAAATAAAATAAAAATGAATAAACAAATAAATAACGTAAGTAATTGTAGCTCAGTAACAGAACTCGTAAACTAAGACTTGTTGGCGTAATTAATGCCTTAGAAAGAAAAAAGAACCAATACACAAAATCATGCATTTAAAGAACTCTGCTGTGTTTCTTTCATTTAAATTTCAAAGTGGGTGTCAATGCTGTTTCATATCTACAAATACAATTATTTCATGTGCTGTCATGTTACTTGCAAATAATCCCAAATACGTACACCAAGATCTACTCAGATGCAGGTTTCAAAGTACATTCTCTAGTCTGTCTTTTTATTAATAAAATCTTTTTTTTAAAACCCTTTTCAGTTAACATGGTTAAATAAGAAAAATTAACTCTTCATTTCAACCTGGCAAAGGTTATTTGGCTTTTTGATGTTTGATCTCAAGAAATGTATGCTGCTTCCAAACTACAGTGGGGTCTCTACTTAAGAACGTCCCTACTTAAGAACAATCCAACTTAAGAACAGCTCCATTTGCTAAATTTTGCTTCTACTTGAGAACAGAAATCCAAGATAAGAACAGGAAAAAAACCCTTTCCTGCTCTTTTTTTAACCTTAGGTCATCTTAGGTTAAAAAAAAAATTCTCCCCCTAGTGGTAGAGTACGTATTAACAAGCTTTGCATTAGTTCCTATGGGAACTAATGCTTCAATGTACGAACGCACCTCTACATAACAAAAAAACAGCCAGAACGGATTAATTGGTTTTCAGTCCATTCCTATGGGAAATTTTGCTTCAACTTAAGAACGTTTCAACTTAAGAACACCATTCCAAAACGGATTAAGTTCTTAAGTAGAGGTTCCACTGTAGTTTCTATGGACGGAAAAGAGCAGATACGGATTAAATGGTTTTCAATGCATTCCTATGGGAAATGCAGATTCAACATAAGAACTTTTCAACTTGAGAACCACCTTCCAATACGGATTAAGTTCTTAAGTAGAGACCCCACTGTAGGTGGATGGTAGTTAGTTCCAAATAATTAATTAATTAGGTGACTTCACTCCTTTTGTAGTGTAACTGAATTTCTAATGCTACTTTGATAGTTGCAGGGTGTGTGGTCTCACTAAATGATAAAGAAAAACTGTCACATATGCTGGTTCATACGGCAGCCCCCCCCCTGCCCAGTCATCTCCCTGTCTCTCTGTCTATCATATTTATACATTGCTTTTCTCCTCAAGAGAGCCCAATCTGTGGATGCTGATATTAGGAGAAGTGGATAGGATGAGACTTATGGAATTCAAATAATTTTTTGTGTGTGTTTAACTAAAAAGTAAAAAAAAAATTACCTGCATTTAAGAAATGGAGAAATAAAGCAGTATGTTTTAAAAATTATATGTACCTACTTCTGGAATCATGAGGAATTACATCAGTACTAACTTCTAATTCATAATTAATACATTTAAAAAGTCATTCTAAGCTCTGGTTTTCACACAGGCAGAGCTTTATAGTTTTTCCCACCTGCACATTTCATTCATGAATATGACTGTGAGGCTTGGGAATTATCTGTTTGAAATCCTTCAGCTTTTTTTCAAAGAATCCCATAGCCGGTATTCTTCAAACTCAAAACTGAACAAAGATACCCAAAGGAATTCTCTGTAGCTTATCAGGATTTATAGAATTTCTGTCTTTTTCAGGTTCACCAGATCCTAAACCTGGACCTTGCCCAGCTACAGTAGAAGATCTATTTGATTTGACTGGCGTTTGGTATTCAGGGAAAGTATGCTTATGGGATTATTTTCATGTTCATTTAAAATTTACATTTTGTAGTTATAGATATCTGCAGTACAGTATAAGAATAGCTCCTGAATAGTGAATTGAATTTGAAATAAAATAAGCCCAACCAAAAATAGAGTTGTCATCTTATGAACAGTTTTTAATAACTACCTTTTAAAAGATGCTTTGAGTGAATTAACTCATTAAATTAATTTGCATACAGTTGCAAACCACAAAACACAAATTAAGGTCCTTTTCTTAAGGATCCTAAGTGAAGGTGACAACTAACAATTACACTCAAGTGCTAGAATATGTAGTTTTCGATACCAAAGCTACTGTGGGTGGGTTCCAGCATTTGCTACTCCCTTAGCTGAGTCCTGCTCCAGATGATGGGAGGAGAGGAGGCAATTTTCAGGGCTCTGTGGAATGAGGAGCAGGAATGTTGTCTTAATGCCACTGCCACGCCTGTTCCTGTTAACTGGCTGACTCCAAGATGGCAGTTCAGGGTGGCAGAATTGACTCCTGTAATGGGGGAGGGTGGGTGAAACAAGTGGGCTGCCATTGCTTGGGGCCAGTTTTATGTATCTGACAGAAGAAATAAGAAGCTCAGTTTCATGGCTGTTCCTAACACATTACAGAGGCATCCCAATTTGTCTGCCCCCAACACTGACAGAATCTTGACAGAAGGACATTTACAGCAGTATCTTTCTGCAGAAGTACCAGGTGGTGGTTCTCCAGAGGCACAGGCATCATCTCATCAGCGTACCTTTCTTTCTACTGGTAGTGCAGCATTTATGTCACTTCTTATGAACTTAGACAACCTCCCAGTGAAGAGAGTCTTCTCCTTCAGTATTATCTGTGCTGTAGATATCATTTCCTGTTGATTTTCTGTATAAGCTCCATGGGTTTTATTTCTATCCTTGTCTGCTTATAGGCTGTGTTGTTGTTGTTGCTTTGAAGGGGGGGGGGACAATTTTAAATTCTTCAGAAAAAAAATGTGGCTTTTTCAGCGGTTTACTCATAGAATTCTACTGCAATTTATTATCTCCCAGAGCTTAATTTGAAATAGTTAGAATTTCGAAGACAAGAAATATTGCATTTTTGTACAATGACAAAGTGTAGGAGTAGATTTTGAAGTGCAGGAGTCCACCGCAGAGTTTCAAAATGATGCACAAATGTTAAAATGGTTACTTTTACAATTAACAAAAGAATCTGCAAACTGGTCCTTTTATCATCTCAAAATAAAACTGTGTTCAGATCATTTGAGGCATCATTTTCTTTGTCCTCCTGTTTAATCCAAAATAACAACCTTGACATTAACAGGTTATAGTAAAACTCTGTAGTGAATTCCTACACTTCAAAGTGTACCACTATTCCATGGCATATATGTAGAAACAGGAAACATTGCTTTGGGTGACTACAGCTCCCAGAATTTCTTAGTCAGCATGATTGCTGGCTCTCATTCTGTAGCCCAAGAAAGCAACATTTCCCATCTCTGCATTTATAAATCTTTAGCCATTTCAGGATAAACTCTGGAAGGTGCATAATTAGCATGAGTATTCTAAGACTAAATTGTTTTCTATTTATTTCCTCTCCATAAACAGAGTAAGATATCCAGAACTAAGGCTGGTCTAACACCACTTACCTATTTGCGACAGTCTCATGTCCGAGATTGTTAGGTTTTCCTAGAAACACAGAACCCCCTGCTATGCTCCTTAAACCTGTGACAGGTCCTGAAGAAATCTGCCTTATCTAGTGTCAGGCTGTTGGTCTGAGGAGCTGAGTGTTTCCCATGCTTACTGGCTAAGGCTCCCCAGGGTTTCAGGCAAAAGGTTATTTCTATTTTCTACCAGGAGGTACCAGGATTCGTATGCAAAGCATGTGCTCTGCCATTTAAATACCCCATTCTTAGATGCAGAACTACAAAAATAATTAGGCCAGGGTTGGTGAACCTTTGGCACTCCATATGTTTTGGACTACAACACCCACAGTCCTTTATCACTGGCAATTCAAGCGGGGGTTTGGGGGAGTTGAAGTACACAACATCTGGAGTGCCCAGAGTTTGTCACCCTTGGTTAACGGCATGCTTAGAGTATTCCGGTAATAGGGCTGCAGTCAATTGAAGTAAAAGAGAAAACAAAGTGGTCCATGGGATCCAGGGCAGCAAGCCAAGTTTGTTATATTTTCAAGATGGTGGTGGCTGGTCTTTTGACAGTAATAAAGTTGTATCAATCTATCTATCAAGATGGTTGAATAAATCTAGTTTTCTGTATCCTTAGATTTCTGTTTCTTTTCTCTCTCTCTCTCTCTCTCTCTGTTTTGCCTAGGGGTTGAAGAACCCAGTAATGCAGAAAAATGAGAAGTCCATTATATGAGAAAGTTTGACAGATAAAAAGAGGTGAGAAGCAGAGACAGAGGGGGAGGGAAAGGAAGGAAAGGGAGCAAGAGAGAGTAATGAAGATTCCCTCAGAAGGAGCAGAAATGTCACTTTAATTTCTCACTATCACCTCTCAGCTCTGGAAGTGTTACCTATAGCCTCCTTTGCAGTGGGAGCCACATACTGAAAACCACTTAAGATCAGCCAGTCACTGGCTCCCTAAAGCTCTCTTGCTGTCAGACAGCAAGGATTCCCTTCTCGTGCCTCTCCTGAGGAATGTTTGAGGATGTAGTAAAGATTTTCACATGGCAAAATGACCTGGTGAAAGCATTCCCCAAAGGGGTGTTCAAAATGGAAGGCAGAAAAAAAAAGATGTAAAATAGATTTATTTGAAATGAGACCAGAGTCAGTAATGTCCACCTGAAAATAAGTTAGAATGGTATCCCAATCCATTTTGAGTACTGACCTACAATTGCTATAATCATCTATCATGAAGATTTGATTTTAGTTTGTGCCCATCTCTACTTCTTAGAGTTGATCTGTCACAGGACACTGCTTTATTCTGCTGAAAGGTGGAGCTGAAAAGTCCTATAGCTCCTGAATACCCTCCCAGGAAACATAGGATTGCAGTCTACTTTATATAATAAAACTCCAGTTATTGCCTTGGGGGGGGGGGGGCGTGCGTGCAGTTTTTAACAGAAAACAGAGATGAGGTGAAAGGAGTTTAACCATCCCTCTGCCTGATTCCTTTCTCTTCTTCTGCCCCATTTCAGCTATAATGGACAAGAATCTTTTGTCCATGATTCTTATAGTGTTGGAAGAATTGAGATGCAAAGTGGGCCTATAAAACAACAATAAAATTTACAACAATGGGTTAGGGTCTCCAAAAGAAAAAGCAGATGCAAATGCAGAATTTTGTCATATTATTAGTGGAATGATTGCAGTTTTAATGTTACAGCAAGAAAGAAAAACATGGTGCACTATTGGACCAGTATGAACAGTTTGAATGAAAATCACTCTCATGAACAGCACAGAAAAGTTAACATAAGATAATTAAATCTATATTTATAAGACCAAGCTACATTTCTTTACATTAGTGGAAATGAGGGGCAAATGCCATGCTCATATCTGACTGAATTCAGAAAGAAATTTAGTTTCATGCGTCCTGGCAAATACTTTGTATAAACTAGGTTTTGTAGGTGAAGTGTAGAGAAATAGTTTGTCTTAAATTTGGAGCAGAAAACACATTCACAGTCTGTTCTGGTAAAGTGCCACAAGGTCTGTACTTAATCTAAAACTACTAAATAGTTTCCTGAATGGTCAACCTCAGGAGTCTAGAGATATCAGCATCTTTCCTTTAGGAGACTGCTAGAATAAGGTACTGGTTAATATTTTGGAAATGACAAGGTCTGAGCCTCCTTTAATCATTCTTTTCACATAATTACAACTATAGGAAGTAAGAGGAGAATCACATTCACTGGTCATGCCCTTCCTCCCACTGCAACTCTAATGGGTCTACACTCATCATTCAAATGCTGAGGCCAAAGATCTGAAAGAGGGAACCTGCTGTATACATGGAAGTTCCCTGTATGATTTTCTGCACGACTAAAGCTGGCTTACAACCTTGAGTACACAAGGAACATTTTGAGCAGTGTAAACATCCTGTTCTGAGTCATATTGCCTGCCTTAGCTTCATTCAAAGGAATTTGAAAAAGCCACAGGTTACCTCACTTCCCAATCTAAGGACATGGCCCTCCCATCAGCATCTGACTCTGAGCATGACTCCCTTCAAACTTCTGCTGATCCTCATCCAGTAACTGCATTGCAATCATGGAAGGAGAAAATGGGACCACCATGTCAGGAACAGCTGGCAATACCTTACAAATTACATGAAACATCCAGCTGAGGTATAACTAGCAGAAGACTAACACCCATCAGCCTTTTTAAAGCCTCAGTTGGCTACTATTATTTGCTGAGACAATCTCCTCCCAGTTCAGCTAACCAAATATTGCTAGGGGCTATGCATTTCCAAACACTTCTCACCCAAATTCCTCAAAAAGAAATCAATAATCAGCTGATTTGTTTGATATTCTGTGAGCTGACAAATTTTAACCTGACTATGACTGCAGTTACATTAGAAGGAAAATATCTATGAATTTTTTAAAAAGTGACTGCATGATGCACATGGAGGTGCAGATTGTTTTGACAGACAATTGTGTTATTTTGATTGGAACTGAGATATTTTACTCTTCTGCCAGAGGGTTATTTTAACTCAGATGTCAAATCAATTTATTTTGAATCATTTTGGCATGTATATATGCCTTTACCAGTTTGTCACTCACTGGTGTGCCTTCTGTGCTCCCTCTCCTTTTCCTCTCTCTCTCTCTCTCTCTCTTTGTGTGTGTGTGTGTGTGTGTGTGTGCGTGCGCGCGCGTGTGTGTGTCTGTGTCTGTCTGTGTCTGTCTGTCTGTCTGTCTGTCTGTCTCTCTCTCTCTCTCTCTCTCTCTCTCTCTCTCTGTGTGTGTTTCAATTCCCATTTGGTGTTGCCCCCCACACCCCTCTTTGGCCTTGTCAGTTCCAGCCCGCTTGGTGTCTCCCTCCTTTGCAAGTCTGCTGCTTACTGGCAGCCTCAGCTTTTCCTTTGAGGAGTGGCAGACGAGTGGGTGAAAAGTGGGCTCCAACCCTGGCTGCAGCAGAGAGGACATGAGACAGCTCATGGGTGGGCAGGTGGCAAGCCCGCTGAACAGCTGATCAGCAGGAGCCCATCTGACATAGTGGTATGTCACAGTTTGAAGGAAATAAAAAAAAGAGCAGCCAGTATGAAGGGAGAGAGTGTTCCATCCTTTGCAAGCCTCACTTTCTTCTCTCACTCTCTCTCATTCTCTTTCTCTGTATCTCTCTCTTTCTCTCTCTGGTGAGGAGCCTCTGCCTGACACAGCAATGTGGAAAGTGTTCCTTTCATCTCAAGCCTAGAAGTTGCAGGCTTTGTCTCTGGTCAACGTCCCTTGCCTTCCCTCTTGCAGGGCTGGTTGCCATTCCCTCGTTCCTCTCTCCTCTCCTGCAAAGAGCCATCGCAATATGCCAGTTTCAAATGAATAAAATTATTTTTAAAATATTAAAAATGACACTACAGCAGCTGCAACAAGTGGTCAGCAGGAGGATGGGCAGGCAGGTGCAGGACACAGCATCAGTTGCAACTATTTAAAAAGTCCATGTAGTCTCCTCAACCAATGTACAATACAGCTTAAAAATGGATTGAAGTTTTCCCAAGAGGATGCACACACTGACCCAAATACTACATGACTACCACATGACTGTATCCTGATTTCAAAACCCTGATCCAGCTATCAATTTGTTTTCATAATATAACCATGTTTTAAATCTGACTTACATTGAGCACAGCAACTCAACTTGATCTGCTTGACATAGCCTGACTTTCTTCACTAGTATCTGTTCAGTGTAGCTGCTTGTTCTTTCATGGCTCCAAGGTCCACCAACCAAGACAATTGCTTTCAATCATCTCATCTTTCTAGGAGCCTTTTCAAAATCTGAAGGTGCAAAACAATAAATCTAAAGATACAAAACAATAACGCACCAGAGGCACATGACACCTCGAAATCTATGATGGATAAAGGAAAGGAATGAGTTTACTCACACTCCTGGTTTCCTGTAAGTCAGTGCTGAGTTCCACATCATTTATAGCTGACATGTAGTATTTAGACAGAGAGCAACTGGATAGATGCTTTCTAAAGGTATGCTTTGAATGGTCTTGATTGCCCAATTAAAGCATAACCTAACATTAAAAATATATGAGACAAGGGATCCTGCTTTACCTCTATCATAGTTTTACCATACATGACTCTGTGTCATCCATGTTTCTTCCCTCGGCATAAAGGATGATGCACATATCCTGGAGAGCTGTGTTTCTTGTTGGGTTTTTTTTTAAAATTAGATGAGGAGTCTAAGAGGGTGATAGAAAAGCGAATCCCCTACAACCCAACTCCAAGGACTGTGTGTGGGGGGGGGGAAAGAGATGCTAACAAAGCCTAGAGGATTGTCATTTTTTCAGAGTAATCCAGTGTTGTACAGATGTAAGGCTGCATTGAAACCAGCAGCAGTGTAACGGTTTGTATACAGTGCACAGTTTTGCCAGGCAGAAAGCTACAGTACAGTATCACCAAAACCTTAAAAAAGAAATTTATAGAAGGGTGAAAAGGCGGCTCAGGTTTGCTTTTGAAACAACATTGTTAGAGAAGTGTTATAATCCAACTCATTTTTGTTTCATAACATGCAATAATCATGCCTACTCTTTTCAGAAATCTTATTTAAACCTGAAAATATGTTTATGCGCTTGCTTTCTTTGCTATCATCTCCAATAATAAGCTTTCCTTCTTTGGGCCACACAAGGATAAGTCACGCTTCTGTTTGCTGGTAAGAGCTTGAAATCTAAACACAGCTGCAAAAGGCCATGACCCGCTGTTGTGTATTTGCCCAGTGCGTGCAGGTGCTTTTGTTAAAGTATGTATGCTTCATTCACAAAATTCTTACTAGAGTTGGCCATTGGTCTCTCAATTCAGTTTGGAAGTCACTCTCACACTTCAGGATGAATCAAGGTTTAGGCTGAAACAATTCCGATGCCACCCAATTTGATTTATGCTCTGAATCTGAATTGATTTATAACTTTGGCTCATCAACCTCCCATTGACTTGCACCAGGTAACCAAAGTGGCTGTACTTTTCAGTTTTGCCCTGATGTATGTGGACTAAAGCACTATGATAGAGCCTGAAGATGGGGACAAACCTGCCGAATTGGAGAAGCTAGTTTAAAGTTCCCCCCCTCGAAAGACAAAATACATTTTTAAAAGAGCAAGTACATTCAGCTGGGAGATCAGCTTTGCCCATTGATATTGCTTTTGTCCACATACAAATAAATAAGTGATAAAAACAGAACATTTTGAAAGAATGATGTGAAAAAAGCAAATCAGACACTTAACAGACATTTGGACAAAAACAGAGATTATAAATACAATAAAAAACACAATAAGAAAATGGCATAGGATTAAGATAAACAACTGTAAATCACAAAACAAAGCAATGGAAAGGAAAGAGAGACAGAGACTCAGAGGAAGCAACAACCCCCACCAGTTGTATAATCCTCTAAGTAGTGTAAGAGCTGTGTGAAATATATCACTATATAACTTCAGTGATTTCACACAATCTCTCTGTGTAGTTGGACGATTGTAGTGAATTTCTTGCCTCAGATCTCACATTAGTGCTGCCAGAAAACAAAGGCAAGTTCCCTTCCTTCCCTACTGAATCACACCAACATCTTGTATCCCGGACTCCTTCCTTTGAAATTCTCTTCTCAGACTGCATGTTAGAGCTGTCGATGAGTAATGCCCAGCCCCTCTCCTGTCCCTTTCAGCCCTAGTAGTGTCTCTATTTTACACAAACCCTCCTTGCAACTTGGCTTTCTCCTGCTCGTGTTAGACATTTGAATTGCCAAATTTGAATCACCAGCCTGCCCCTCCAAGGTGAAGTTTTTTCAGAACATCTGTGAATCCTGAAGAAAGAGCAGTAAATAAAGAACTGTCCACCTCTTTAAATGGATGGAAGCCCCAAAAAAAGTCTCCACATGGAGAGCTGGAAGTTGCTTAGGGAGCAACAGGCAGTGGGAAAGATGCATGTCCATTCACAGCAGAAATGATAGCTTCGGAGGGAGAAATTTCCCTGAAAGCAACCCTTCTCTCTGTTGGGAATTGTTCCAGCCCAGATGCTAAGAGTAGTAACCCTACAGACAGGTCAGTGTCAGACTGGAGCACAATTCCCTGTAAAGTTGTGGGATTGCCAGAAAATAACTCTCACTGGACTGCTCCACAGGAGGTCTTAAGTGCGATTTATTTGGCTGTGGACTGGAGTTGACAGAACCAATGTGAACCTAAGAAAATGGAGCTTTTGCCCTGACACAGTCCTTTGAGAGTGCAGAGAAGAACAGGCAGCTTCCCATCTATGTCAGTGCACTCTATGCCCCATCACATGGACTATAGAAAACTGTGCAGCAGTGACATTGAATGCTCTTGATGGTGCCTGTTAATTGGGCAAAAAAATTATCTGATATACTTATTAATTATTCTGTGGTGCTTCCAACATGAAAAAGATAGAAAGAAGAACCTCAGGCTATTTTGCTTTGCCTTGCTTCAGATCGAGATATCATATCATTCAGTCCAAGTCAGGCCAATGCAGTTCAGGATTCAGGATCAGCTGAAGCTGATGCACAGCCCTAGCTCTTACTAATAAATTGAATCTCAGAAACATGAGCAGTACCGAGACATGTTATGCGTGAGGCCTTTATGAGACATCCTCTGGGATCTCTTTCTTTGAACACACAACAATATTTACAGAATCCAACAGGTGCCTCCAATAGTTGAGCACATAGTTTATATCTTATATGCAGAGGAGAGTGACTTCTTTGAGTTGGGGGATAGTATGCTGGCTGTTCTGAACCCCTCTGAGGCTGCATCTTGGCCCTTCTTTTTCTTGGTGGCAACTGCCGCAGTTCCCTGGCGCAAGGGGGCAAGAACCAGAGGATTTTCCTGTAGTGTGAGATTATAGACTAGGCCATGTCATATTAATAAAATGCTTGTTTTAATGACAGATACTGTTCAAAAGTGTTTTAATACTGTGATTTATTCTAGATTCTTTGCTATTTTTCCCCACAGCAGACATCCATTTTTTAAAACTTACCTTGTACATTACCTTGAGTACTGGGAGGGGGATAATGGTAAAAGACAACTAAATTAAATAAAGTTTCCTTGTGGTGCTCACTGCAGGAGCACAATGTTGAAGGGAAAGGTTGCAGAGGTGGTGATAGATGATTCAGATGAGGATGTGTCTCCCGGTGGTTCATAGGTCACATGCGGCCACATGCAGCAACCAATGGCGGTTTCAGACATTTGCACTCACAAGAGATGAGAATGTGATGTGGCACTCGGAAAAAGTTATTTTATAAACAACAACTACACCAGGAGCAGATTTGGATCAGAGTTACAGCATGAAGCTGGAGGAGGGGTGGGTTGAGTGTAGGGGGAAACCCATTAATTTTAACGTTCCTCAAGGCTAACAGCAGCTGTTGGGGGTGGGAGCTGTTTTAACTGGTGAAGCATGGGTTCGACCCCTTCCCCATGCTGATTCAAACAGCTCTCATCCTGCCCACCCCCACAACAGCTGACGTTTAGAAAAGGCAATAGTACTTTTAGTCACAAAACCTGCCTCATGTTTACCTCTACCCTTTGGAACCCCTAACTTTGCATCTTATAATGTTGCTGCTGCCAGCAATCTGGAGATCCCAGGTGAAATAATGTTATAGCTTCATTAGTGGTTCTCGGATTCTGACTTTGAGGTCAGTGCTTTCTATCCTTAAGGAAGAAAACAAAAGTGCATGCCATAGCAAGTCTGCTAAGCTCACCTCCGCCCTGTTCTCAGTCTAAGGGGACTCTTCACTCTTCTATAAATGGCCATATACATCTCAAAGTTCAAACAAACACAATTTGCTTTTAACAACCTCCACCAAACTCCCTAACCAGATCGTCAATAAACAGAGCATATTGTACAAATGGACTAATAACACAATCTTAATTCAATTGCTTCTAACAAATTTCTGTGCACACTCTATTAAAAGCAGTCACTTGACCTGAATGCCTTAGAAGCCGAGGCCCGGCCCCTTTCTGAAAAAGAGACAGGAGGGTGGAGTGGCTCCCACATCCGTCAGTCACTTTTCCTTGATACTTTGCTATTTCACACGTGGTTTATACTTTTCCTACACCGATATTGGATACATGCTTGTTCACTGTCATGTGAGTAGACTTTATAAGTCTCTTTTGTCACCATCAGCAGCGACTGACAATGCATCTAAGATGCTGAGATGTACATGTGTACGGCCTTTGTAAATACCTATATAGAGAGCTGTACTTCTTAACCGAGGGTGAGCTTGCAAGTCTGCTGTGGAAAAAAACAGCAAAGAATCTCATGGCACCCTAAAGACTAACACATTCCGTAATGACACTAGCTGCAGTAGAAAGGGTCTCACTTTTTTGGAAGCATGATATTATCCAGAGTTATGGGACACAGACAGTAGGCAAGAGGGACTGTAAACGTAGCTATTGAGAAAAATAAAATATAGGAGGTAGAGAGGAATGAAATATAGGCTGTTGAGAGAGGAATAACTTTATATAGATTGTGGACTGGTTACTTTTGGGGTGGTATTTCTCAGAATTTTCCAGACAATATGGCCACTGTTATATAGTTATCAGCAGCCAGTTGCTGACAAACTTTGATTCTGTATATATGTGAAGCTCTAAGTAAGAAAGGACTTTTTGAATTATTACATTTTGTGCTCAAAGATGGAGTTCTATCCACGCTGACAGCAGAAGGTGTTTCTTCTCTTTGGTTAATCTTTTGCCCTCATGGCTCAGCTCCAGATTGATTGATCCACTTGACCTGGATGTGTCAGACACGAATTTCCACTAAACTACTCAGATACTAAAATATGTCAGAGCTTAGGCGCTGCCCAAACACTCAGATTCAGCCAGTCAATGTTTGCTCTCTTCCCTGGGTTTCTGCACAAAGTCATGTATGACTTCCAAAGATTAAACCTCCTCAGAGGAGGAAGCTTCTCTAGAGCTTAGGTTGGAAGGTTTTACAAATATTAGCAGCTTCCTGGAACAGCTTCTGATGTTACTTTCACATATAAATTTCTTAAAGATTCGGTCCTGCTACATTCGATCTGCACTTTATGCCATGTTATCAGGGGCAAAAGGTAGAGATTTTGCAAACAGGTGGCATTTCACAACTACAGGCACTGATCTTCCCCATGCTTTTCCTTAATTTCCAAAATTCAAAGTCCTCCTGGCATCTAATGCTTGGATGACCCTGGCAAGCTGAACCAGAGTGATTCAGCTTTACTTCAGATTGATTTACGGCCTGTTTTTAATTCTTCTAGCTGGATTAGATGATCACATGGAAACCACGGATTGTTCCAATGTGAGTATCTACACTGGCCCCTTAACCCAATGTGGTTTGATCCTCACCACAGGCCACAGCCCCTCTGCCTTTGATCCCACTCTCTGCCAATTCCTAACACTTCAGTTAGGGAAAAGGGTTTCCCAAATTTCTCCAAACACATACACACACATACCGCAGAAAAAGTCTGCTATAGTTTGTCAGAGTTACTTCTATTTCATACTGATTTTTATCTCTTTTTTTTGTCTGTGCAGAGATGATTTAGCACTATACTCAGTAGTTTGTTTCAAAAAAAACCCCAACACATCAAGGAAACTAGAGAGAAAGATTGCGCAGGTGGGTATTCCCACTATCTAAAACATTATGCCAAGCTTAGCACAACACCAGAATACCACCCACCGTCATGCCCCTCCCATCCTTTTGGGGGATGAAACAAACATTCATACTGTTCAAATCACCCCAGCTTGAAAGGAAGTAGAGGTTCCTAGTGACAGGGGAAAAAATTCCCCCTTCAGAAGCAAAAAGTACTAGGTTGGTTTACATAGGGTTTTGCATTGTGGGATCAATTTTTTAAATCAAATGCATCTGTTTTACTTGCGCAGCAAATCTCATACAATCTGAACCAGAACACAGAGTGCTCTCCTCTGAAGATGCCGGCCACAGAGACTGGCGAAACGTCAGGAAGAACAACCTTCAGAACACGGCCAAAGAGCCCGAAAAACCCACAACAACCATTAAATCTCATACTATTTGCCCATGTAGTTTCAGCTTGAAATCAAACTTGCATGCTCCCCCATTTTCTTTATGACACAAGGGTTGAAAGGGCAGTACATGAAGGATAGAAAGATCTTAAATCCTCAAGTACCTGAACAAACCAAACCAGATTAAAATGTGTTGCCACAGAAAGGCATTTTACATTTCTCAGGATACAGGTATCCAGTCCCAGGGCCTCATTCTCCCTTTCTGTTCTGTTAGAAGGCTTACCTAGGCCTTATTCTCTCACAGGCAGCACATTTGAAGTCCATGAGACTTAAAGCAGCTGTGAGGGAAGAGCCTGCAGCCTCCTTAGCAGACATTCTGCTCAAGGCTAGGAAAGTCCAAGAAGAGAGCAGACAGATTCCTTCATCTGTGATCCAGATTGAAACGAATATTGCAAAAGGGCCAGAGAGATCTTCATGTACCACGTGCTGCTTGTATTCTCTCTGTGTATGTGTGTAAAGCTGGAAACTCTGACAGATGTTAGGCACCTGAGAAATAGCAGCCCACAAAGTAGGAAGAGTTTTTAAATTGTTCCATTTCCCATGCTTCCAGCAGCATTGCATTAGTGCCCTTAACGATGCAGACCTTCCTTTTTCAAAAAGAGGCATTTATAGAGTGGTCTGTCAAGGCTCACATCTTTTTTAGGCTCCTTCCACTAACTGTCAAACTGGAAAAGCATCCTGAAATCCCAGAGGGGGCAGCATCCCTTCCGATTCTTTCTTACTCCAGTGAAGCATCAATATGCTTGAGAGAACTGCAGTGGACTAAGCGCTTCTTTTGAAGGTAATAGAACTGGATGGCCCACTGTGGCCAGTTGTGATTGATTCATGCTTTATTCTGACAACAGCAAAGCTTTTTTCAGCACTTGGCACAGTAACATTAGCTACATCTTTGCTGATTTTTACCTCCGGTTCGACTTGAAATATACAAAGCTTGCTTTATTTCGGTGCTCCCCTTAGGGGACCTTGCTGTACATTATCTTACACCGTGCCTGAGTTAATGGTATGGCCTCACTCACTTCTTTTGTGCTCTTCTGGCATCACAACAGCTGTTGGGCAGGACTGTCTAAAAACTTCCAGCAATGTTTCTGCTTCTGGAAACTCTCTCGCACACGACTGGCAGCCAAAAGGGGACAAAAAGCCTACAGATAAAGAAAACCCTACATGTGTTAGTACAGCTGCAGAGTATATCACAATAACCAGAAAAATAGGGCTGTATCTGAGGCAACAGCCCACTGGAAAGAGCAACTGGGATTCTAAAGAACTAAATCATATCTCAACAATCCAGTATTGACAAAACAATACACTGGTCTTTCACAGTTCTCTAGAATGACACATTATGGAAGCTGAGTTTACTGCCATAGCAGTTGTCTCCATGTTCAAACAAAGAGGTAAGAACTGTAGTGATAATCTGATTACCCCAAGAATGTTCTTTGTTTGATATGGAAAAGATGTGTTACGTGTGTCGACATCTGACGTCTGATACTTGCAGACCCATACATGTGCAGAAGTGGGTTGCAGTTCACAAAAGCATATATGTAATAAAACCCATTAGTGTCACAAAATAACTTTTTTTTTTGTTCTTGCTTTGCAAACCACATGGGGACCATGCAAGTCTGCAGGCTGAACCTTGTCAGTCCAAAGAGCAAACTGGGGGCTTAATGAGATAGAGATGTTAAAAACTGTAAGGGTGAAATCCTATTGATACTCCCAACTATTGTTACTACCCACTAGATAATTGGCAGAAGACATAAACATAGACATTAACAAGTCCCATTCAATCAGTGGTTGGAAGACCAGCAATTAGTCTCAGTTTCACTTCATTGCATTTTTCATACTTCTGTATTTTTACCCTGTCCTTTGTGTGTGTCAGTTTGTGAAAAGTATTTTTTTTCTTCCCACATGGAAATTCAGATACATTTTCTATATGCTTTTTTCCTAATTTATATCATTTGCACACATTTTCCCTATTGACTAAAGCAAAGATTCCCAACCTGAAGTATCAGCCAGGATATTTAGGGGTATGTAAAACAAATGGAATAATGGAGGAAAATATATAAACATATATGGAGGTACATATGGTCCATGAGCTGCATGTTTCCTACTCTGCCTTGAAATGAAGAGAAAAAAGCACATTGGGATGGAATGATATAACACATGTACAAATTTCACAACTCTTAACTCTTTATTAACTGACCTAGAATTATTACTTCCTATTTGTTCTAGAATCACAAGAATTATAATCTGTATTCCACAAGGAAAGTACATGCGAAGAATGGCAAAAGCATACTTGTTTGCGTTGTTGTGGGTTTTTCGGGCTCTTTGGCCGTGTTCTGAAGGTTGTTCTTCCTAACGTTTCACCAGTCTCTGTGGCCGGCATCTTCAGAGGACAGCACTCTGTGCTCTGATGTAGTTGGCTTGGGAGTGGAGTATTTATGGCTGTGAGATGGGCTTTTGTCTTTTTCTGTAGATGGGTGATTAAAATTAGTGCTGTCCTTTAAAGATGCTGGCCACAGAGACTGGCGAAGCGTTAGGAAGAACAACCTTCAGAACACAGCCAAAGAGCCCAAAAAACCCACATCAACCATTAGATCCTGGCTGTGAAAGCCTTCACAAATACATACTTGTTTGCCTTTCTTTAATAATATCAGGTATTAAAGAATAACTAATTAGGGTAGAAAATAATTGAATATATACCTTTAGAAAGTTAGTAGAGACAATTGATTTGAACTTTAATAGTTTTTGCATACTAAAGCTACATGTAAGACTTCTGAGGGTGGGTTGGGGAGAAGCATTAATTTTTTTTAAAGATAGTCTTCTTGCCATAATATACAATCAGGGTGGGAACAAACTGTTAGACAACATCTCTGATTATAGATGGGATTGTTGGTAATTTAGGATGATGTATTTAAATGCCTTTAAAAGCAGCACAGACAGTCTTTAGGGGGAAAGCATGATAAAATGGAAGATAATTTCAGCAGTCAGTGCAGACGGGTATAATAGTGATACAAAACAGGGAAGATGACATCATAGATCAGATCAACTGCAATCAATTAACAAGCATGCAAAGCTTTTAGGTACCATTGGATGACATGCCTATCCATAGTCTCATGAGAACTGTCACAGCAGAAGCCAATACTGTGGGCAAAAAGAATAATAATTCAGTTAAATATGCTGAGGTGATTACAGACTTAGTAGCATCCTTGCCCCTCTCTATGGCAACACCTGGGCGACATGTTAAAACTCAGAGAAGTACAGTTTTCCAAAATGTGACTGAAAAGCACAGCTCAATTGAGAAGAGCTAAATAGGAAATTATCCAAAACCAGGGATGGTTTCTACATTCTTGAAACGTAACAGACTGTCTCAGATTATATTTTAGTTTGACAGAAGGGTGCCAGGGGAAATGTTGGGGGACATACAAGGAAATTCTCATTTACTTCACAATGGGTGACAAAGCATCCCTCAAATATTCTGTGTATGTGGGGGGTTTTTTTGTGTGTGAAGCTGCCCAAGTGATTGATGGTCTGTGAAATGGCAGCTTTCCTTGTAGCTTACGGAACTGCTATCAATGCAGTCAAAAAGCTTTCATTCCTTCCAGAGACCACACATACTGAATGTTAACAGCAACCCTTTTTCCCCTTCTGTTCAGGTTATTTGGAAGGATCTCTGTCTTGGCAACAACAAGAGGATTCCTAAAGCAAAGTCTGGCTTCAAATAAGTGAAGCGTGAGACCCAAGCCTAGAGAAAGCCATAGGGTATGCCTTTGGGCCTGCTCTTGGCAAGTCTTGCCAACACAGAAAGCTACTCTATTCTGAGACAAGATTTTTTTGGGACTACCATTGTAAGCCAATGTTCTCAAAATATCATTTCAGAACTTGAAGGAGTGCTATGGTTGTTTTTTTTTTTTAATTACATGCTAGCAGGGGGATTCTGGGAACTGTAACCCAAAAGTCAATGTTTCCAAGGTGTGTTACTCTTTAACCCAACTGGCGGTGGCTCTCTATGGAGCTTTTCCCATATTTTGCAGGAGATGCCAGGGATTGAACCTGGGGTGTTCTGTGTACGAAGTATCTGCTCTTTCTATGAGTTACAGCCATTTTTTACTGATTATGAGGCTGTCCAGTCTTTTTATTAGTGTAGATTTTCAATAAATGAGAACACAGATGCTTAGTATTAGCAGGAGATTGAAGCTGAAGTGCTGTCTGGCATAGAAGGCTCTTTTAGATGAAGTATTTATCTCCCCCCACCTCCTTTGGTTGTTGGAGATGAAAATAGTATGGAGTTTACCAGGATTTGAATCCAAATGTCTCTTTTAAAACCCACTGCTCATTTCTTTTAAGAAATTTGCTGAGTCTTTAAGATATCATTTTCTCTGCTAGAGCTACTGTAATGGAACCCCTCCCCCATATCTGGGGTGCTAATTAAAAGCTTCTTACTTAAGCTGTCATTGCAGACATCAAGTGAAAATAGGAAGTGCGAAACTCCACACATAGAGTCATAGAGTTGGAAGAGACCACTGAGGCCATCCAGTCCAACCCCTTACCATGCGGGAACATCCATCAAAGTATTCCCAACAGATCCAGTACTCCCATCCAGCCTCTGCTTAAAAACCTCCCAAAAAGGAGACCCCACCACCCTTTGTGGCATCCTATTCCACTGCTGGACAGCTCTGACTGTCAGGAAGTTCTTCCTAATGTTCAGATGGAATCTCTTTTCATGTAGTTTGAAACCATTGCTCCATGTCCTAGTCTCTGGAGACCTGTCCACTCTTCAACATGACATCCTTTGAAATATTTAAACATCATATTCCCTCTCAACCTTCTTTTTGTAAGTCTAAACATTCCCAACTCCCTAAGCCACTCCTTGTAGGACACTGCTTCCAGACCTTTAACCATTTTAGTCGCCCTCCTCTGGACACGTTCCACCTTGTCAACATTCTTATTGAATTGAGGTGCCCAGAACTGGACACAATGCTCCAGGTGAGGTCTGACCAAAGCAGAATAGAGCAGTACTATTACTTCCCTTGATCTAGACACTATACTCCTATTGATGCAAGCAAGAATTACATTGGCTTTCTTGACAGGTGCATCACATTGCTGACTAATTTTCAGCTTGTGGTCTACCAAGACTCCTAGATCGTTTTCACAGGTACTATTGTCTAGCCAGGTGTCTTCCATCCTATATCTGTATAGTTCATTTCTTCTGCCCAGCGGTAGGACCTTACATTTCTCCCTGTTGAAATTCATTTTATTAGTTTGGGCCCAGGACTCTAATTAAGGTCATTTTAATCCTGTCCTCTGGGGAATTAGCAACCCCTTCCAATCTGGTATCATCTGCAAATTTAATCAATACACTCTCTATTCCTTCAAGTCATTGATAAAGATGTTGAATAATATGGGACACTGAACAGAACTCTGTAGCACTCCACTAGTCACCTCTTTCCAGGACAAAGGGGAGCCATTTGTGATCACCCTTTGGGCTTGGTCAGTCAACCAATTACAAATCCACCTAACAGTAGCACTATCTATCCCACATTCTACTAGCTTCTTTGCAAGAATATTGTGAGGAACTTTGTTGAAGGCCTTACTGAAATCAAGATATGCTACATCCACAGCATTTCCTTCATCCACTAGGCCTGTAATTCTATCAAAAAATGAGATCAAATTAGTCTGGCATGACTTGAGGTAACCATGTTGACTTCTAGTAATGACAGCATTGCTTCCTAAGTAATTACAAACTGTCTGCTTAATGATCTTCTCTAGAATCTTTCCAGGAATTGATGTCAGACTGACGAGGTGATAATTATTTCGGTCTTCTTCCCCCCCCCCCCTTTTTGAAGATAGGGACAACATTTGCCCTCCTCCAATCTGTGGGGACTTCCCCTGTTCTCCAAGAATTCTCAAAGATTATTGCCAATGGTTCTGCCAGTTCTTTTAATATCCTTGGATGCAATTTGTCTGGCCCAGGAGACATAAATTCATCCAGGTTGGCCAGGTTATCATATACTACCTCTCTACCTATTCTGTGCTGCATTTCCCACACTACTTCACCTGCTCTTTGTCCCTCAGGTTGAGCACTATTTTCCTTTTTGGAAAAAAAAAACTGAGGCAAAGAAGATGTTGAGTAGTTCTGCCTTTTCCCTGTCCCCTGTTAGTAATTGGCCATCATCTCCATGCAGATACCTATTGTTTCTTTTTTCCTTTTACTGCTGACATAACTAAAAATCTCTTTTTATTATCTTTAACCTCTCTAGCAAGCATAAATTCATGCTGTGCTTTATCTCTTTTTTCCTCATCCCCCTACATGTACTGGCTATTTCCTTGCATTCCTCTTTGGTGCTTTCCCCATTTTTCCATTTCTTGTACATTTTTTTTACACTTAGTTTAGCTGAAAGTTCTTTAGTCAACCATTCTGGTTTCTTTAGACATCTTCCATTTTTCCTTCTTGTTGGAACATCTTAGATTGTGCCTTTAGTACCTCAGTTCTAAAAAATCCCCAACCACCCTGCACTCCCCTCTCCTTTAGTGCCTCTGTCCACAGAATTTCAGCTACTAATTCCCTAAATTTATTTTTAAAAATTGGCTTTCTTGAAGTCTAGAATGCACGGCTTCCCCTTCCCACTGTATAACAAATACCAAGAGAGCATGATCACTCCCACCTAAGGCTCCCATCACTTCAATCTCATTAACAAGGTCCTCCCCGTTGGTAATACTACTGTATAAAGCCATTATCAAAACAAACAATGGTTTCAGTGTTGCATAATTTTGAATATCTGGTAAAATTCTCTTTTTGCTACACAGTAGAAGTACAGAGATCCAAAGAGAAAAATAGTTACAAGTTCCCTAGAGTCCACTCCTTTCTCCTTCACTAGCACTTAAACGCTCTATAACTCACTCTGAAATAGTTAAAGGAGAAACTGTAAAAAAAAACCAATTTCTTTTATTACAGCTATCACAGACTTGTGTATACTGCTTTCTTTACTGCACACATACTAACAACCAACTGAACAGATCAACGGCAGCAAACAACAGTCACCAACTGATGAAAGAGAAGGCTAGAATGCTCAGTAGAAGGATCTCCATGAATTTTAAAGCTGGAAGGAATGATTGGTTAGTGCTAGAGAGATAAACAATCATCCCAGTCCAGAAAAGTCCTTCCCAGTCACTCAAAGTACAGACAGCATGTGAGGTTATAAATAAAACTTCAACATGCAGGTCATCTAAAAAGGAGTAGAAATCCATAAGAATGGCCATATGGATGGTGGGGAAAATACCAGTAACAACAACAACAACAACAACAACAACAACAACAACATCATCATCATCATCATCATCATCATCATCATCATCATCATCATCATCATCATCATCATCATTTATTGTTATTGTAAGTATATACACAGTATACCCATACAACGAAATTCACAGACACCCAGAGACCAGACACATGCACACACATAAAATTCCTCAAACACTCCCCACCCACTAACATCAGTGCATAACTGCAATTTGGCAGAGAACAAATGCTTCATCTACAGGAGCTCTGACACTGGACACTAGTGCACACAAAAAGAAATAAGTTTTAGGAGAGATTGTGGGAGTGCCCTTCCACTTTCTCTAAGAATGAAGTTTCCCAAACATAAATGGAAATTAGTCACTTCCTCCTATGTTCTCAAAATGGATTGGTTTCTTCTGCGTGAAAAATTTGTCACTTCTTAAAAGCCATGGACACAGCAGAATGAACTGTTGTGTTCCAGAGAGAAAGAAAGAGGAGTAGGGGAAAGAAGAGGAGGGGAGGAGGGTGAAAGCATTTTATAATCATCCTCCAGAAGCACAAAGAATTCCAAAAAGGGCAGAAGCTGAAAGGGAGGAAGCAACATTTTGACAATGCATAATAAGGAGATGACAACGACATTAAATAGAGATAGTTTTGTTGTAGCTTCCTGCGCGAAATTGTGGAAAATCAGGATAAAAAAGGCCATCTGAAAGCAGACTTTACCATCCTTTTGTTGTCAGTGTAGCAAACCTACCCAGGAGTCTGTTGGCTCCTTTCAGATTAGCAAATTGTAAAACTTGAGTGGCTTGCAATCCACTTCCTCAGATCCATGCGCTGATCATGCCATTGTACAATTTAGTCACTTAGTGGCAAATGACTGAATTGCAAATAGGTAGAGACTGGGCAGAATACTATGCAGAATACATCATGCGAAAGGCCGGACTGGAGGAATCCCAAGATGGACTTAAGATTGCCGGAAGAAATATCAACAACCTCCAATATGCAGATAATACCACTCTGATGGCAGAAAGTGAGGAGGAATTAAAGAACCTCTTAATGAGGGTGAAAGAGGAGAATGCAAAAAACGGTCGGAAGCTCAACATCAAAAAAACTAAGATCATGGCCACGGGTCCCATCACCTCCTGGCAAATAGAAGGGGAAGATATGGAGGCAGTGTGAGATTTTATCTTCCTGGGCTCCATGATCACTGCAGATGGAGACAGCAGCCACGAAATTAAAAGACGCCTGCTTCTTGGGAGGAAAGCGATGACAAATCTTGACAGCATCTTAAAAAGCAGAGACATCACCTTTCCAACAAAAGTCCGCATAGTCAAAGCTATGGTTTTTCCTGTCGTGATGTATGGAAGTGAGAGCTGGACCATAAAGAAAGCAGACCGCTGAAGAATTGATGCCTTTGAATTGTGGTGCTGGAGGAGACTCTTGAGAGTCCCCTGGACTGCAAAGAGAACAAACCTATCCATTTTGAAAGAAATCAACCCTGAGTACTCACTGGAAGGACAGATCCTGAAGTTGAGGCACCTATACTTTGACCATCTCATGAGAAGAAAAGACTCCCTGGAAATGACCCTGATGTTGGGAAAGTATGAAGGCAAGAGGAGAAGGGGACGACAGAGGATGAGATGGTTGGACAGTGTCATCGAAGCGACCAACATGAATTTGACCCAGCTCCGGGAGGCAGTAGAAGACAGGAGGGCCTGGCGTGCTCTTGTCCATGGGGTCATGAAGAGTCGGACACGACTAAACGACTAAACAACAAGAGACTGGGCATTTCTGTGGTTGGCTTGTCTTGCTGAAGAGAGGAAAGTTCTCATCTAGGTTCCTTGCTGGTGTGTCCTCTACGTCTTTCGTGTCAGGATGCCTCCGTCCTTCTCTTGTACATTCCTAATCTGAACAATCAGCTCCACTGAGGTCCTCTTCTGCCTTACCTGCCATCTTTCATCAGATACTCTGCTCTATCACAGCAGAACAAGACACAGGAAATGACTGAAGACCTCCATCTCAGCATAGCAGCCAGCTGTCTGATAACTTCTCTCCCTGAGCTTATGAAGTAGGCAAGAGTTCACAAAAGCCAAATACACTCTTGGTTGTTCTGCCTGAATTTCTTTTTATTCTTGTTGGTCCTTGTTAGAACTGCCTGACTTTAATCATTTTCCTCTTCCTCCCTCCTCCTCTACTTTTTCACCTCTTGTGGCAACTAAAAACACAATAAACCATGACATTAAAACAAAGGCCAAAATCCAATTGGTTGTTTATACTGCTATAAGTACAGTGGCATAAACATTAGCAGTGAATTAACAATAGTCGACATGTCACTGCTTTTATTCTTCATTAAACACCAGTTGTGTGATTTGGCACTCACCAAGGAATGGAAACTGTGACTCGTTGTTGTTACATGCCACCAAGTTGTCATTTATGGTGATTCTATGAAGGAGTGATCTCCAAAATGTCTTCTCCTCAACTGTCCTGCTCAGCTCTTGTGAACTCAAGCCTGTGGTTTCCTATAGGGAGTCAGTCCATATTGTATTTGTTTTTCCTCTTTTCTTGCTGACTTCCACCATTCCCAACATTATTATCTTTTCCAAAGAATCCTGACTTCTCATGATGTGCCCAAAGTAGGGCAGCCTCTATTTCAACATTTTTGCCTTCAAAGGTAGTTCTGGCTTGATTTGTTCTAGCACTCACTTGTTTGTCTTTCTGGCAGTCCAGAGTATCTGCAAAGTTTTCCTCCAGCCCCACATTTCAAAATTAACTAACAAAAATTAGAAATTAAAACCCAAGATGAGATGGTTAAAGAATGTATGATTAAGTGGGCACAAAATATAGGACATAACAGTGATATTGATCAATGGTTGGAAATATGGCAAAATAATATAAAGCTTACAAAATCAGTTAATTTTAAAGAAAACATATACCATATTTTTCGCTCTATAAGACACACTTTTCCCCAAAAAAAGTGGGGGGGGGAGTCTGTGTGTCTTATGGAGCAAAGCTGGCAATTTTGTGCCCACTGGCCCCATGGGGGGAGCCTTGCAAGGGTCCGAGTGAGCCTTCCAGGACCCTTGCGAGGCTCCCCCCACCCCCCATGGGGCCAGCGTGGGCAAAATTGTGACCTTCCAGGACCTTTTCTGAGCCTTTCAAGCCTCAGAAAAGGTCCTGGAAGCTGGTGATTTTGTGCCCGCTGGCCCTGTGGGGGTGGGGGGAACCTCGCAAGGGTCCTAGTGAGCCTTCCAGGACCCTTGCAAGGCTCCCCCCACCCCCACAGTGCCAGCAGGGGCGAAACACGACCTTCCAGGACCTTTTCTGAGCCTTTCAAGCACAATAATAATAATAATAAAATTTGACTAACAAAAATTAATAATAATAAACATTCAATAACCAAATTCAATTAACAATAAATTAACTAACAAAAACTCACCACAGTGCTTTATGACATTGCACTTTCACCATCATAAATAAGAATAGGATTCAAGCCATTAGTAAATAAATCAGATTAAACAGATACACAATTAACACAGTTCAAAAATACTTTAAACTTTTTAAACAAACAGCAATAGCAGCAAAACAACACCCATTATTAAAATGTCTTTATCAGTGGTGTAAGGATGAAGAAAAGACATCAAGGAGAGGGCCAACATAGCCTCCTTCAGAGAGGGAAGGGTACCGAACAAGAAGAAAACTCCCTCTTTTGTCCTTTGGAAATGTACAACAGAAAGAAAGTAATCTGGGACTCTTAAGACTCAGGCAGTTTCATATCAGTGCAGGGTACATAGATCAGCACTTTGACTTGTGCTTAAGAATGGACCAATAGCCAGCAAAGCTAGTGTGGTGAAAACTGCTATTACTTACAGTTACAGCCATTGTCAATATGCTTAACATAAATGCAAAATGCAGAATAATTTCCATATTACTAACCTCACATCCAGGTCAGAGGACATGTCATTATTTTGTGGGCATGTGAGGAGCATAGAATTTAAAAGTTTCATCCTGTGTATGCAAACCTCAGCATCTGCAGAGTTTCCACACCAGTGTGGCCACTGCCTGTGAAAATGCATAATATCTTTTGGCAGACACTGGGCATTCCTGGACATGGGGAGGACTATGGCATGATGTGCTCTCTAGCTACAGTGTCAGAATGAAGGAGGTGTTTTTCTGTGGTCTGGAAACAGGGTCAATGACATCATTCCAAACTGGATCAAGGAGCATGCAGCTACAGGTGATAGTGGGTGGACTCCCTGAGGGTTGCCTTGTACACAAGGCCATATGGCTTTATGTCACAGCTATATTCATTCCTAACTGAATTCATTCCTAACTGAACATGACATTTGATCTGCCTTAAATCCCTAGGTTCACACTGCTTCTGTTTTAAACCTGGAAATATTTCCTCAGAGTAAGTGGAAAGACAGTCAGGTACAGTTGCCAGGCACTTAATACCTAGAACACAGATCATAAATGTCACCGACGTATGAATTCTGCACAACAGGCTTAGCTTCTCTCCACTGCTTCCAAGTCACTACCATTCTTTTAAACCATGTGTTGGACTCCAGCTCTCATTAGCCCCTAGACCACGATGGCTGCAACTGATGGGAACTGCAGTCTAACATCTGTAGGGCCACTTGGTTTGGTACCTCTGTTTGAAACTGATCCAGTGTCAACAAATACCTTAGATTCTCTCAAACTAAGCTCTGATGTCTCCATCATCACCACCACCATCACCACCACCACCACCACCACCACACCCTCCTGCTCCAGTGATTAAGCTGCTGACTTCCTCTTGCCCTACTCGAAATCACAGCCATCTCTTCCCATCCCTTCATTCTTTCCATGAACTGCTATGGCTGGTTATTATGTGGAGATGCAAACTGGGCTGACAAAGTCAAGGCAGCTGGAAACAAATCCAAAGAGCCAATTGGCCCTCTTTCCCAAACTCCTTTTATCTATGAAGAATTGTAAATAAATGGAAACAGTTTATTCCTTCTCATAACTAGAGTCTCTGAGACAGTAAGTGCCAGTTGAAGTAAACTAACAAATAAGGGATGGTCTACTACTGAGAGAAATCTGCTCTGTAGGTCCCTGACTGAACCACTTTATTTGCTGGGCAATTAGAGAGAAAGTTTATTTTAATTTTAAACCTGCATTCAATTTCCTCACACACTCTGCCCCTAAGAACTATAGGGCTGAGCAAGGCAGTGTTGCAAAGCCAGGATACCAAACTGTAATGAGAGAACATAACAAAAGAGCTTTAAATGGTGTGTGTATGTGTGTGTATGTGAAGGATATTATGAGATTGTTCAAGATAAATGGGATATTATAGTCAACTAGACAGGAAAGGTTTATCAATATAGAATGTAATAATATTGAGACAATAAGCCCAACTGCCTGTAAATTTCTGTAGGCAGAGTACAAATACTAACAGATCCAATAACGTCATATTGAAGCTGCCTAATATTAACACCACTCTATACCAAACCTGTGTTATTCAAATCCATTGTCCCCATGGACCCCCAAGGATGTCTTTAATCATTGAACTAAATGCAGTGATTTGAACAGCTGGAAGGCACCTTTTAAAATCTATTTTATTTAATTATTCTTTGTATGTGTGTGTGATTCATATTAACTGGGTTATCAAAATGAGTGCCCTTGCTGGTGAAAGAAGCTGAATGGAGAGAATGAGCTTCAAGGTCTGGCTTTCTGCTCTGCACTGCTAATGATTTTAAGCCCACAACTAGAGGGCCTGCCTCCTCCTCCTCAAGGGAGGGATTTCAGCTTCCCAATTAAACGCAGCAGGACTCGACTTGATGTGCAACATTTGTGCTGAGCTTACTCAAATGTGGTAGAGAAGGCTGTTTTTAAAGTATGTGTCCCATTGCTATCTATCGTGGAGATGGCACAGCACTAAGGTTGTCACATCATCACTGGAGACTGGAGGATGAATGTTTTGGAGGAGGATGTCAGAATCTGGTGGATCAGCCTGAGGGAAATGCCACCTCTGAGATCACTATTATCAGCCCGAAATCTCTTCTGTCTCGTGAACCATGGAGCTAAAATCCATATGTCCAATGGGGATTAAATATCCAGATTCTGCTAGTCATTTGGAGAGATGGCATATTTAGGATACAAGAGTTCCTTGCTAGACTTATTGATTCTGGAGAACAAAGTCCCCTGCATCATCATCATCAGCAAGGTGGAATAGTCTATAATGACAGGATCATATTTCAATAAATTGTATCCTATTGTCATTCAACTATGATCTGGGGAAGCAGGGAGGTGAATGGAGTAGCTACATGTCCTCTTTAGAGAAAAAAGACAGTCCTTCATTTGAAGGATTGCTGGAGAAAGACAGCAGGTTTGGGGGAATCGCTTGAGTCCCCCTTTACTCTGGTTCCTATGCTCCCTCCAGGGATAGGAAGAGGATCATAGCCTGACAGAAGCATTTGCCCACCCCCGCTGCCTTTGCAAAGACAGCTGTGGTGGGGAATTGCTTGGGTCCCCCTTCCCTCCTCTTTCTATGTGACAGGGGATAAAAGTGGGATCAAAGTGATCTTCCATCCCCACTGTCTTTGTGAAGACAGTGGGGAGAATTCCTTTGGTCAGGCTTCCCCTGTATATGCCCCTGGGCTATAGAAAGACAGGGCAAGCCTGAGTAAAGCGATCCCCCCATTTTTAAAAAAAGCTTTAGCAAGCTGCCTGAAGGGAAAACCCCTTTCTGCTTATGCCCCAGAGGAACAGCTGATTCCCGGAGGTATAAGAAGATAGGAGTAGATGAAGGGATGAATATAAAAGGGTTATATTCTTTGCTTCATATTTGTTGCTTCGAATATGAAGCAATGAATATCTGACAAATCAGGGATATTAGTTGAATATCCCTATTTATTTTTATATCCGTCCACATATTTGTAGCTATATGTTTTATAATATTTTGTAAGCCACCCAAAGTAGTGAAATGCTCACCAAATGGGTGGGGCACAAATTTAAATAAATATAAATAAATTAAAATGTGGTGCTGTTCTGTTTCACTTATAAAAATAATTTTTAATTCTGCACCTGTAATTCACAAATGTGGTTTTGACTCAAGCAGTGTCCTCTTTTGTCCTTGTTGATGAAGGAAGAAAGCCACCCTGGAAATGAAGGTCCAGGTGAAAATATGCTGACAAATTCAAGAGCGGAGCCAAAAGAAATGGCAATGTCACAGGACAACTGCTAGCAGGGAAGCAGATAAGAGCTAGGAGCCTCTTCGGCCTTTTTGGTGCCCCAAGGTTATTGACAACGAGCCCATTAGAGGAGTGAGGTGTTCCAGTGAAGTAGCCCTAGCCCACAACAGTCAGCAAATTTTGTTCAGAGAGCCATGCCACAGCTGGAAAGTCTGTACCACAAGGGCAAAACCAAAGGGGATTCTCAGTTTGGTGTCTGCAAACAAGGCAACCTCCGTACAGACATTAAAGTCCCCAAAGTTTTTTTGCACATCTTTTTTTGTAACCATTTCCATCCACTCAACTGTTAGGCAATATGACAAGCAATACTAACTAGATCCTAGTACAAATCCCTAAAACTGGTCCAAAGCCGAAGGGTCAAAGAAATGGAAAGTCACCTTCTCCCTGTTTTTCAGGCTGTGGTTGGTGCTGTATGCCATACTCTTCAGCAGTGGCTCCTAACCTTGGGTAACCCAGATTTTCTTGGACTGCAACTCCCACAAGCCTTCACTACCAGCTGGATTAGTCAGGGTTTCTGGGAGTTGTTGTCCAAGAACATTTGGGTTACCAAAGGTTGGAAACCATTGCTCTACAGGATAAAACTGGTAGAGGGTTTACTTGCCTCCCCATTTTGCCTCCCCAGGTCTCAGTTTTTTGTTTTTGTTGACTCTGGTTGCACAATGTATCAGTTTCCTCTTCTCAGACCAGATCACCAATGGCCACCTCCTTTCCCATGACCAATCTGGCATTTATCAGCAGAACCTGAAAACTTAAAGGTTTCACAGAACAGACATCACGATCACTCAGCCTGGGAAACTGTCTGACTGAACTCTTGACCAATGAATTAATAGAGAAGATGAAGAATCTGGAAAAAGTATGTCGCTGTTCTCATCTGAAAAAAGATGATTTCACTGCAATCTAATATACACTTGTCCTCTGTGTGCATCTTGGTTGTGTTGTTGTTAGCTGTTTATTTTAGCTGCTCAAGCTCTGTTGCATACGGTTTTTAGTTCAGAATTTTCACCTTTTGTGTTTTGTCCGATTAGGAACTTAAGAGCTACTGTACTAGAACAAAGTTCTGTGTTGTCCTGCTTTCTATTCACACAATGGCTAACCAATTGCCTGTGGGCAAGTCCACATATACACACACCTTTTTGGGGGGGGGGTTGGTATTTATTAACAAGGCTGAGGCAGAGGTTGCAACACAATCCATAGAGGCTGGGGTTGCCAGATCAGCAGCATCTTATTTTTTGAGATTTCAGAGCCAAACCTGAAGACTAAGGGCAGACTCTTTATTATTGTATAGATGAGGACCATTCTGATGTCACAGAGGTGAGACAGGCAAGAGTTGGGACGGCAAGAAGAAGAATACAACATGTAAGCACTTTGGCAATGAGCCATGAGCTCTGGTGCAACCTTGGAATGAGCAAAGATGAGTTTCGAGGCATTAAAACCACAATGCACAAAAACGAAATGCTCCACCAGTACCATGTACCATCTGGAAACCTGATGAAGTGTTATAGTTCTACAAGACATTCACACTCTGAAACCTTAAACACAAGCCATGGAGAGTTTTCTTCTAATCCTTTTCACACTTCATCCAATTCATATGTTCAGGTTTCTTGACAGTTAAACACACACTTATAGCAAAACATATACTAATTTAAACCTCAGAAGCAAATAGAAATGATAACAAAAGGCAGTGGTAAAGAGCATTACTGGCCCTTCTTAAATTACGTGAAATGGAAAAAACAGTGTGAATTGTTCCATTAAGCCACCCTTCCTCTACCTGGATTAATAGACAATGAGACAGTAGGTTAAATTCTCCAAAACCACCATTTTGGATGTTTTGTTTCTCTGATCTGACTTTAAGTAGTGACAACTTTCTAATGAGGATGGAGGAGCAGAAACAGTGCTGGAAAGCAGTAGCCTCTGGCCAAATCACTGTTTGAATGGCAAGAGTAGGAATACTCCAGAGAAAAGCTGCTCTGTGCCTTAGAGCACAGCCTACAATAATTTGTATCCTCAGAGCGTATAGCAGAGGGATGGGTTTCTTTATGCCTTGTTTTTTGATAATAACACCAGCCAAAAGAGATAAGATGCAATTGTCTGTTCATTTTATGAAGCTTAAGTACTGGAAAGTGCAGACATTTGGAAGAGACTTTAATATTTGGCATCCTTTTTTGTTCTCTCTCAACATGGCTGTGTCTGTTTAGTTTTCTGTAAATGGTTCTTTTCTCTTGGTACCTGAAGAAAAATAGAAAATTCTCGTGAGGAGAAGGAGGAATTCTAAGGGAGCGGAAGACTGAGTCGGACACCCCTCTAGGATGTAACATTATTACAGCCCATAACAATCGACTGGAATGATATATTGCATTATTTCAAGCAAGACTATAGCAAAAGCCCTCCCTTTCAGCTTGCCTCTGGTACCCATTTGTTATCGCATAACACTTTTCTCTGGGATATTGTAGGTTTCATATTTATCAGTTTTCTCCACACGACTGGTCCTCGAATGTCGATTTCCACCATCTAAGCAAAACCAGACATGTTTCTGGCAGCTGTTGGGTAAAATTTTCACTTCATTGAATCAAAGGTGTGTGTTTGGGGGGAGTGAGAGAACATCATTTTGTTACTTTGATGAAGATGCCTCGCACATTTTGACAAACTGAACTCCCTCCAGGGTGCTTACTGGCCATGAAGCTCTTTCATATCTCATTCATTATCGGGGAGAGATGGGAAAATACTTCCTCATTTCTCTCGCGTATGAGTAAATTAGTGCAAACCACAGACACTTGGTTTCATTAAAAGTGATGGAGTGAGACTGGCTGCAGCCTCAGCACAAAGGGACTGGGCTAAGCTGACACAGAGCAGTGTGGCCTGCAACTTGAAGGAAAAACAGAGATGACTTGGAAATTTCTTTATTGAAATGCTAACCACCTGCAACAGCAGGCCCAGGGATGGATTAATGTTGGCAAATCCCAGGCAATGGGGCTGAAGCTCAAAGTGCTAGATTACTATCGACTGCATGTCCAAATCTCAGCTACCTTTCCCAGGCAGCCATTTCCTCCTCCCCCCATGTAAACCTCTGCTAGCATGCTCGCAACTCCTGTTTGACTTTTATGTCGCCTATTGCCAGCAAGAACTGTGGTAATATTTCTTTTTCTTAAGTAACATAATCCAAGTAATAGGAGGAGTCCACTTGGTTCATATACAGAGATGGCAGCTTATTGTAAATTTTGCTGTTTTGCTTTCATAGTACAAAACTGGATTCCACAGACAGGGAACAACATTAAAGGACTCCCCACCACCTTAGTCTTCTCTTCTGTCCCTTGCATGGTTCCATTCGAGAAACCCAAACCAAGGGACAAATTAGAATCACTGCCACTGATAGCAAGATTAGCTGCTGAACAATAAGAGGATTATAGCCAAAAGAGGCAAAAAAAGAGAGGCTTTACCATGCTCAGGAAAAGTTCATGGTGGAAAGAAGTACAATAGATCTTTAGTAGAAAACAATGTGAGGGACAGGCCTATTAAAAACCCAATAAGAAATTAGCATGTTCAGTTGCCACTGAAATCTGTTGGGAGGGATGGGATGGAAAACATGCAGAGCTGGGGAGTGGAATGGAAGGTGCTCATGGGTGGCTGGCTGGAATCTCCCACCCCCAATGCTATAAAATAGTGTCAATTATTTCCCTCAAATGTCTTGCTGCTCTTCAACCTGTGGCAAAGCTACTAGGAAGGGCAAAGAAAAAGGAACTCTATTTGGGTTTGCGTTTCCCTCAGGATGTGACTTCTTCAGTTGTGTGGCAAGGCTCTAAAAAGAATGTCCTTCACTGGCCTCCATAAATAGAGATAAGTCCATCACACACAAAAAAAAAAAAATGCAGAGGGACCAGGACCTCACAAACAGCTTCTCCAAGGCAAGAGTTCAGATAGTTTCAACATCTGGCACTATCTCTCAATCATAGCTAGCTCAGTAATTCACAGAGTAGTCCCATATTTTACTTTAGAAATGTGCAGAGACAGGCTTCTGTTCTTAATGTATCAAAAGGCTGTTTTGCCCTATGGATATGCCCTTGGGCTATGCAAGGTCAAAGCTGAGTAACACTGAAGAGACCCAAGTGCTGCTACGTTTTCAACTGCTAGATACGATTGCTAGTGGAGAAGAAATGTGTGGAATTGCTTTATGCAGAGAACAACTAGCTCTACCTAGCTCAGCGCTATCTACCTACTCAGGCCATCACAGCATGTCCAATGTTCGGGCAGTTATTTCCCCCAGAGTGCCACTGGACAGATAATGCTAAGAATGGAACTCAGGACTTTCGTCATTCAAAGGCTGACCTCACACTGAATTTTGACCAGCACTCAGAGATGCAAAATCCAGGCATATCCACTGGCATCCACCACTGACCATCTGTAAACCCCATGGAGGAAATCTAGTTGTCCAGAGACTGTACCATTATTCTGTTCCAGACTCAAAGCCAACAATGACAGACAGAAAGACCAAATTCCTTTTCCTGTAAACCATGCTTGCTTGTTTCCTCCTCAGATGTGAGGACAAAGAATCACAAAATTCTTCTCTCCCCACAAGAGGGAAAGGAATCCTGTAGCATTGTCAAAAGGAGAAGAGAGTGAGAAATAGAACAAGTTTTTGCGTGTGTGCACATAAAACAGAATTGCACAAATAATGCAAACAATGTTTTACTACAAAGAATGAAAATTGGGTGGATGAAGGCCGTTGATTTGCTGCATGAACTTTTAAGGATCAGAGACAAGAGAAGGTTTGTTTACATCCTTTAAAATAATCAGCCACTCATTTTATGCCCTTTTTCTTATGTGGGCTTTTTCTTTTTGAAGGGAAGAGCCACTCATTTGCCACAAAGACTGGCTGCCCAAATTGTAGACAGCTTGACAAAATAAAGAGAGGGCATCTCCCTTCACCCTTGGCTTGAGGTGAGAAACCTTGCAGGATTCAAGACGTCCTCAATTATGCATCTCCTCAAGACAGCCGTAATCAAAAAGAACACGGGGACTGTTCATCATATTCCTAAAGTGCAAACCTGTTAGGTAAACATGGAGCTTAAAGGCCTGCAGGTGTTCTATGTTCCATGCCATCTCCAGCCAGGGAATCACGTCAGTTAAACAATGGAAATGCACAAAACGCTTGTGAATACCCCTTGCACATGCATCTAGTATTCCAATATAGCTACCCCCAAACCCTGAAAATTATAGCCACCAATGTTGCCAAAGATTATGCTATTTTTGTATGTCTCATCAAGATCACCTTGGCTCAAAAGGTTCAATTTTGTCTTAAAAGGAAAATGGAAATGACCTAGCAAGCTAAGCAGATGAAAATTCCCATCAGACCTGTTGAAATGGGCAAGGAATACCCACTTATCCCCTGTACACACTTACACAGGACTTCTTAATGTTCTTAGTTTAATTTGGGTGGGACCTGTGCTGCCCTTAGCCTGCATGAAGCCCCCAAAGCCATTTCTAGGTCTTCTGGAGCCCTCACACACACAAAAGATCCCCCCTCCACAAAAAATGCTATCTCCTCCATGGGAAGGATAAAAAGGCACACACGCCCTCAAAAAATGCTGTTTCTCTCATAAGGAAAATTGTATGGTATCTCCAGAGACTACAATCTTCCTCTAAAACAAGGTGTACCCCCTCCATTTTGTTTTGGTGGTGAATCATAGTGTTTTTCCTTCCCTTTCCTTGAAGAAGTGGGTTTTCAAATCAAAAATGAAATTTCTGGTGACTTGTAAATTCCTTTGGAATGGTGGGTACAGCGCCTAGAACAGTGTTCCCCAACCTTGGATCCTCAGAACTTCTTGAACTAGAACTCCCAGAAACCTTCACCACTACCTGTGCTGGCTAGGATTTCTGGGAGTTGTGATCCAAGAATATCTGGGAGCCCAAGGCAGGGAAACACTGGCCTAGAGACTGCCCGTCCTTTTTTGATCAAATGAATAAAAATGGTGTCACCTGTTTGCTGGTGTAAAGCCTGTAGCTTTGAGTCCCCCTTACAAGAAATAGTCCATTTGTGCCATTTGAATATCACCCTTGTAATCAAAGATGAAAACTACTTTAGATCCCGTGAACTGACTCATGGACATTATAGACAGGCATGATTAGAACTAAAATCATGTTAATGTTGGAGAGCTGTGACTGAGGCAGACTTTCAAGCCTGAACATTCGGACTTCAAAGGAATTCCCTTCTCAAAGCTCAGTCACAAAGCAAACAAGAAAAGTGGCGAATCACCTGATGTGGGGGAAATACTATTGTATACTCAGATGCTTTCAACAATTAAAGATTTTGAGCTGCTAATGAGAAATTATCTGTTAATTAATTTCTTCTCTTGATTCCTCCTCACTAACCTTCCAAACCTATTGTATGCCAATATTGATAATTTTGCTGGCTGGCACACCGCTGAACCATGTTCTATGGAGGGAAAAATCATTCCCACTGAATAATTATCTTTGTACCTCTGCACCCGTGAACTTTTATAAATGTATAAAAACATATTATCGTGAGAAATGCTGCCTGACCTACCCTGGAATCTTGTGGGTTTTTTGGGGTTTTTTTTTTAGTAATCTTTGTCTGCAATTCCATTTCTAGCAGCTTCTGTATGCTAAAACCCTGATAATAGTCATGGAAGCCTTGTCTTTATGCCTTCGTCACAGGCAAACACTGATACTGTGTTTTGGACATAGCAGAAGGATGGTGAATGATCCCTTCCCGCCTCCATTACCTTGTGATCTCTCTTGTCAGCTTTCCAACACCCCTGCAATTTCCCTCTCTTTCTCCCACAAAACCAAGGCAATCCAACACACATCCAGGCTTGGTAGCTTCATTTCCTATCCTTGTCTCTTAACCATTAAATTGCCATTTTGTTATATTATCTTACTGACAGTTTCGGGGGCGGGGGGAAATCTCTCATCTAGACTCGCTTGCTCCCTCTGGGCTAAGCAACAAGCATTTTTCTCTCTAGATATTGACTCAGAGATTCTCACATTGCGCTTCTTCTCTTGTTCTGACAATGTGTTAATTTCTAGATCAGCCCTCATCAGATAGCAAGAGACAAAAGCCAGGGAAGCAGCAGGAAAAAGTTCATTAACACATTTAAGCCAAAATTTCCCCAGCTGTACATGTTTTGGGAGGGCTTAAGTATCTGAATATGAAGGAATAATCTGTAGATAGGTATAGAGAAACATCCTCTGAGCAAGCACAATAACACAAGTAACGCAAAGGTTTCTTACAGGATTTGTAGAGTCCTAAGCCATGACTGGAAAGGAACTCACTAGTCCAACTTTGACAGGATGCAATAGCTTTGGAACTGTCTTTGAGGACACTTGTGAGACAATTTGAATGTTCAAGCTGTTTGTTTTGCCATTTCAGGTTCAAGGGAGCAAAAGTATTTAACACCATCTGCCTGCCGTCTGATAGGGTGATGTGAAACTGCGTCATAGTCATAGGTTGCACACAGTGTTCACTCAGCATGCTAGACAACTATGAGATAATTAACTAACTGTCTGCTCAAGAAGCCTCCAGGCCTACACGGTAGTAAAATGTTGTGCAGTCCAAAAGGGAAGTTCAGGGATAGGGCGGCAAGTAAGCAAGCAAGTGAGTGACCGCCTGGTTACGTTTGGCATCAGCCAACACCACAAGGCCAGCCTTGTGATGGGTATTTAATTAATCCTCAAATTTGCAAAACCTACTGTCATCTCAAGCAGAAACAGATCCTCATCAGGCTTTAATTGATACAAAATGTCTTGATCTGGATGTATTGAAGCAGAAACCCTGGCTTCCACAGAGTTTCAGCTGGCTTAAAAAATTATTTGTCTGAGCCAGGAAGAAAAAAAAAGATCCAGGTGGCAAAACCCTGTTTGGATAACAACGTAACTCGTTTGTAGCTCTGCAGTCCAAGAGGTCTGTGTCCATAATGAGTTGGCACATAACACAGAGGATATGCTCCTTTTCTAGTTTCTTTCTCTTAAAGGCACACAGGACCAAATAAACAGTATACCTACCGCAGTAATGCTATGATGTGGAGCTCAATGGTGGGAAAAGGCAGGCTTCATATAATAATTAGAATTGAAGAGCTGGAAGGGGCCTTATGGAACATAAGGTCAAGGAGGTACACTTGGGACTAGAACTCCCATATTCTGGCTCAGCCAGATATCTAAACCATCCAGCTATTAGAGTTTGCAGAGAGGGTGTGGTGGTGGTTAGGTTGTAAGTCCCAGAACCTTCCAGCTAGTTTGACTTGTTGGGACAGTCATCCAGTCCCCTCCAAAAAATCTTTTACCCTTCCAGGTTCTGGGTGTTAAGTTGGCTCCTGAAAAATGTCCATAGAATGTTGTTGAAGGTAGCACCAGGTGTTGTACCTGAATACATTTCCAATGGTCTGAAAAGCCATGAGCATATGGCACAATGTGACTGAGGAAGTGAAACACAGTTTTTTCCCCTATGTGGCAGTTCAGCACCTGTTTCCTTCTTGCTTCCACTGATGTCAATCAGACTGAACAGTGCTAAACCCCTTCCCCCATGGTGTCCAGATATGGATTAAGTGGAGAGTTAAGCTTCTCTCTTGTGCACACCATGCTGCAAGAACACCAGCTACTCAAAACTTCCCCATATTGCGTGTGTAGGAGGGGGGTAAACTTATGCAACAAAATGTGGAATAGAGCTCAGTCCCCTAAATTCCAAGAAGAGTGCATTGAAGATGTGAACCTCTTACCATGATTTAATTCCGCAGTTGCTATTTATTTCAGCATGGAATATATTAGCTTAACCCATGGGCACAAATCTCAACCTAATGTCAGAGAAGCATTTTTTAGTTGCAGATGGTTAGCTCATATGTACTATCTTCAGTTTCAGGACATTCAATATTTACCCAGTGAGGCTGTCGCTCCACTTTTCAGATGCCACAGTGCTGAATACCTGTGGTGCTCTGTTCAAACCTTCATTTAAGCACAAACACAGCCAGAAATGTAAAAACAGGCACACAAAAGTTTGACCTAAAATCCAGGACAGAAATGCTCCAGGCTAGGAGAGTTTCTTCCATCCCTGTTTTCTGGCATGCTTAACAAAAGAAACAAAATAGATTCCCTTAACTTTCCAAGGGATTTGGGGGAGGTATTGAGGTATTCCACTGAAGTAAGGCACATGAGTAGTCACAGACAAAGAATTTGGTTTGTTATCCTGCTAGGTTTGCAATGCAAGGCAAACAGCACATTTAACACAGACCCAAAGTGAAATAAATGGGACACTTGAATCTCAGTGTGGAAGCTGGGATGAGGCTGAAGGCCACGTATGTTTGCATGGACATTTTGCTGAGTAGTTTTTTTTTCTGGGCTTTCTTTTTGTTTTCCCCACCACATGGCCTGGGGGTGGGGCCTAGAGGGTGGGGCTTTCTGCTTTAAACGAGTGTGTCCCAGGATTCTCAAATTCTCTGATTCTATCTCTGGCCCTAATATGGTAAATAGGAAAGCCAATTAGATTTGCATACACCTGGGGAGGCAGGAATGTTTTAATGTTCAGATCATACTTCCTCACTATTAAAGAGCAGGCCGGGTAGGTGGGACTCATCAGCCATGGAAGGCAGCCCATCTAGGAGAAGGAAAACTCCGACTTCAAACCTCCACTGCCTTGTGGCTATATCCACTCATAGAGAAGGCTTCAGGAGAGGCAAAATCCGGAGCTGGAGTCCTGAAGGCAGTTCGTGTCATTCTGCCAACTCCCGCGACATTGCTGGAACCAGTTGTATCGGCTCTTGCCTTTCCATTGGACCATTTCAGCAACGTGGAGAGGGGGGATCTGCTGCTTGGGTAACAGCCTATCCTCCATCTTTACCCAGGCTTCATGCTCTGGAGAGGACACTCCTTGATTCAGAGCATGTTACCATAGTCTCTCGAGACTGAAGGATGCCTATGCCTATGCTGCTGAATCTCAGTACTCTGTTGTTAAAGATCAGGAAACATATTTAATATATATGGATCATTTTCTGGAAACATATGCCTGGGCACCAAAAATGCACTGTTCTGTAAGTTCTCCTTTAAGCCAAAGATGGAGTTCAGAAAGTCAGCTTTAGAGAGAATGAATATAATGGCATAGTGAAGCCATCAATGGATTGAGGGTCAAACTAGGGTCAAATTGTATTTTTCGCAGAGCAACTCCCTAAGTGGTAACAGACATCACTTTGCCTTAAGTGCTGAAATGTGGTAAGGAGACCATCACCACTGAACTGTATGAAATCTTTTGTCTCTGCTGGAGGGAAGGTGGAGTACCACAGGACATGAAGGATGCAAACATCATCACATTGTACAAGAACAAAGGAGACAGGGCCGACTGCAATAACTACTGTGGCATCTCTCTTCTTAGCATTGTAGGGAAGCTGCTTGCCCGTGTGGTGCTGAAGAGGCTTCAGGTGCTTGCAGACAGAGTCTATCCAGAATCACAGTGTGGATTTTGAGCTAATAGATCCACCACTGACATGGTATTCTCCCTCTGACAGTTGCAGGAGAAATGCAGGGAACAACAACAGCCACTCTTAGTGGCCTTCATAGACCTTACAAAAGCATTTGACTTGGTTAGCAGGGATGGCCTTTTCAAAATACTTCCCAAGAGTGGATGTCCACCTCGTCTCCTTAACATCATCAGGTCCTTCCATGCGGGAATGAAAGGCACTGTAGTTTTTGACGGCTCAACATCAGACCCCTTTGACATTCGAAGTGGAGTGAAACAGGGCTGTGTCCTCGCACCAACCCTTTTTGGGATCTTTTTTGCTGTCATGCTAAGGCATGCCTTTGGAACTGCAACAGAAGGTGTCTATCTCCGGACTAGATCAGACGGAAAGCTCTTTAATCTTTCTAGATTGAGAGCAAAGACCAAAGTCCAACTGAAATGCATGCGGGACTTCCTCTTCGCAGATGATGCAGCCATTGTTGCCCACTCTGCTGAAGATCTCCAACAACTCATGAATCGTTTCAGCAAGGCCTGCCAAGACTTTGGACTAACAATCAGCCTTAAGAAAACACAAGTCATGGGCCAGGGCGTGGACTCACCTCCCTCTATTACCATCTCCACACAAGAATTGGAAGTTGTTCATGACTTTATGTACCTTGGCTCAACCATCTCTGACACCCTCTCTCTGGATGTCGAGCTGGATAAACACATTGGCAAAGCAGCTACCATGTTCTCTAGACTCACAAAGAGAGTATGGCTCAATAAGAAGCTGAAGACACATACCAAGATCCAGGTCTATAGAGCCTGTGTCCTGAGCACACTCCTGTACTGCAGTGAGTCCTGGACCCTTTGTGCATGGCAGGAGAGGAAGCTGAACACCTTCCATATGTGTTGCCTCTGACGGATTTTTGGCATCACCTGGCAGGACAAAGTTTCAAAGAGAGTAGTCCTATAACGAGCTGGAATATTCTGCATGTATACATTACTGAAACAGCAACATCTACATTGGCTTGGGCACGTCGTGAGAATGGCTGATGGTCGGATTCCAAAGGATCTCCTGTATGGAGAATTAGTGCAGGGAAATTGCCCCAGAGGGAGACCACAGCTGCGATACAAGGATATCTGCAAGCGGGATATGAAGGCCTTAGGAATAGACCTGAACAGATGGGAAACCCTGACATCTGACCGTTCAGCCTGGAGGCAGGCAGTGCATCATGGCCTCTCCCAATTTGAAGAGACCCTTGTCCAGCAGGCCGAGACAAAGAAGAAGTCACAAAAGCAGCAAAACCAGGGAGCTGGACAGGGGACAGATTGGATTTGTCTTCAGTGTGGAATAGACTGTCACTCTCGAATTGGCCTCTTCAGCCACACTAGAGGCTGTTCCAAGTCCTCCATACAGAGCACGTCACCATAGTCTTTCAAGACTGAATGATGCCTAACAGACAACATTTTCCTCACATGTGTATCTTGCATTTAGTGTGCTTTGTTTTGAGATTGGTCATATGGGCTTAATTTGCAAGTCTGATTCCTGAGGCAAACATCAAGAAACTCCTGGGGGGATTAAAACAGGTTGATATAATACACATCCTCCTTAATATCCAGGTTGGCCCTGACTGGTGGTATGGTGATACTTTGGGCCAGAGCATCATCCTACCCTGGTCAGGTATGCATGACTTCACCAAGACATTATATTCATTATCTTTAAATACAACTTTCCAAGCCTTGGACTCTAAAAAGAGCATTTCTGTTTCTTCACATGGGGTGCAGTCTCATAAATGGCCACTAAAAGCTAGAAGTTTCCTCCCTGCATTTACAGTAATTTGTCAATCTGTGGAGAAAATCATCAGTGGGGGAGGTGTATAATTCATATCTTCAGCTCATTATTTAAGCACATTTGAAGCAAGAAATAAAGTTTAGATATCCTGTGGGTATAAGACCTCTCTGTTTTATTAAGCTCTGCCTCTATAGAAACTCTTACAGCCCAAACAATCCATGGCCAAGGTTTGGATTTGAGAGATGTCAACTTCATGTCCCTTTATCATTCTTTTCCTTTCTTATTTCAAGAGATGTTAAGACTGTGTCTTTGCCTTGGGCTGAGATGACAGCTGACCCCCAGCTGTGTTAATCTATGTCATGACTGGTTTAGCTTGTCAGTAGGAAACTAAAGGAACTGCTGTGTCCAGCTCTGGTGACTTTGACTGTAACTTTGCTCAAGAAATTCTGTAGTCTGCTTTTCAGATCAGCCAGAGCAATAAACGTGCCTGTTAATTCTGTTTTCTTCTCTCATAAGAAACTAAGTACTTACCTCTTTATTTTGCTTTGGAAATTCTAGATGACGCAGATCATAGTCTGCTGAAGTCTTGCCCAGCCACTGATGCTACTAGGTTAAATAATGAATAAATACTGTAATTAGAGGAAGCATCCTACTCATACATTATGAAATAGCCCTTAATATGATCAAAGCTGAATGACGTCACAACCAGCAGCATCCAGAAGCATGGTTAGTGTCATAGTGTGAAACTATTGCTCTCGGAGAAGGTCTGTGCACTCCATGCTTGGTGGAGCACTTTGCCACAGCAGGTGAGACAGCCTTCTTACCCTGCTCTTCAAACAAATTCCCCAGCTACAAACTGTATTGACCAAAACGTTTTGTGTTGCCTAGGGAAGTCTGGCGACTGAAGATGGTGCTGCATACTAAGATATTTCATCGTTTAGTCATTCAGTCGTGTCCGACTCTTCGTGACCCCATGGACCAGACAACGCCAGGCCCTCATATCTCTATCTCTATCTCTCCCTCTATTTCTTTACATTGTTCATTTAAGAAGGCCCTCCTTGCTATTCTTTGGAAGTCTGCATTCAATTTTCTGTAACTTTCCCTGTCTCCCTTGCATTTTGTTTCCCTTCTCTTCTCTGCTATTTGTAAGGCCTCGTTGGACACCCACTTTGCTTTCTTGCATTTCCTTTTCTTTGGCATGGTTTTTGTTGCTGCCTCCTGTACAATGTTATGAGCCTCTATCCAAAGTTCTTCAGGCACTCTTTCCACCAAATCTAGTTCCTTAAATCTGTTCTTCACTTCCACTGTGTATTCATAAGGGATGTGTAAGTGTGCTACTGGACTGTTGACCAGAGATAGTGCCCAGGGATGTGCATCTTCCTTGTTACCATAGCTTCATGTGGTACCAGTCTGTTTCCAGGTACATTGAAAGCTCAGTATGACTTTGACACTACCTGGAGGACCATGTTCTGAAGGACCACCCAAGTCTGTCCAGGCTCAGAGAGGAAGGCCACCCTCTCTGTTCTGGTATTGTCATGGGCACATCTGATGAAGACAACAGAGATGGCGTTTTCCGTGACTGCTTTCAATCTGTAGCTCCCTTTCTGTTGGACTTACACCAGCAGGCAAAGGTAATTTTATTCAGGTAGGCATTTGACACTGACTAGCTGCCGAGAAAGGGGTTTTTAATGGCTGAGTGCACTACTTTTTAAAAAATCAATGTATGTTTAAAGGTAATTGTGTCTTAATCTTACGGTTTAACCATATTTTAACAGAAGGACTCCACTTTTTATCAGAATCCCTATTTTGGGAGAAACGTAGGATCTGCTTTGGTCAGATCTCACCTGGAGTATTGTGTCCAGTTCTGGGCACCTCAATTCAAGAAGGGTGTTGACAACCTGGAACGTGTCCAGAGGAGGGAAACCAAAATGTCAAAGGTCTGGAAGTCATGTCCTATGAGGAGTGGCTTTTTCCGAACTGGGAATGTTTAGCCTTACAAAAAGAAGGTTAAGAGGGGACATGATAGCTATGTTTAAATATTTGAAGGGATGTCATGTTGAAGAAGGGACAGGTTTGTTTTCCACGGCTTTAGACACTATGACAAGAAGCAATGGTTTCAAACTACGGGAAATGAGATTCCACCTGAATCTCAGGAAGAACTTCCTGACAGTCAGAGCTGGTTGGCAGTGGAATAGGCTGCCTCGGAGTGTGGTGGAGTCTCCTTCTTTGGAGGTTTTTAAGCAGAAGCTGGATGGCCATTTGTCGGGAGTGCTTTGATGGAGTTCCTGCATGGCAAGGGATTGGACTTGATGGCCCCTGTGGTCTTTTCCAACTCTGTGATTCTATGATTCAATGTAAGTCAAACAAACAAACAAGACATAATATATAGGCAGCTCACATTGTCCGATTCCTAAAAAAATAAATTGATTTCTAGAGACTAGACCAAGGGGGGAGGACATGTGCTAGCCAGGGTTGCAGGCCAGCTGGCTTTTTCCTTGGTTTCTCTCAGCATCTCCTCCTCCATTGTCCAAAATGAGTGTTCAGGAAGATAAATAGCCAAGACTGTCCTGGCGTTCTCTTATCATCAGGACTCTTGTTCTGATGAGCAAGGATGTTTTATTCAAAGATATTCCAAAGTCATGCTTATTCATTAACATTTGCTCTCATCTTCATTCTGGTTCTCATTCTTGGTCCAGTATTATGTGTACAGTTGAGGGCAACATGACTACTGTGGATGAGTTCAGGGGCTTGTTTTTTAATAGGGTTGGCTGAATAGCTCCGTAGTTTAGGTATCTGCCTGCAGAACCAGAGGTTGAGAGTTCAATTCCCCACTGAACCTCCAGTGAGAACAGCCAGCCTGTGTGGCCCTGGGCAAGCTGCATAGTCCCAGAAGAAGGAAACTGTAGGCCACTTCTATTTATTCCCTACCTAGAAAACCCCCCTACCTAAAAAAGCCATAAGTCAGAATTGACTTGATGACACAAAATTATTACAGTACTACTAAATTATGAATCTTCCTGGAAAAATAAATTCTAGAGCAATGGATTACTGTCAAGGCCAGGTAAGTAGTATCGTGTTTGGTTATGTCATATTTGCACTCCATTTTTTCTCAAAATAGATCAAGGCAGTGTTACACATTCCTCCTCCCCTTCTACATCCTTGCGATAACCCTGTGAAGTAGGCTAGGCTGCATGATAGCGATTGGCTCACTGCCACCCAATAACCTTCATGGTCAGAACGGACAATCCAGACTGTCTTAATCCCGTTCCAACATCTAACCTCTATGTACTGTGTTTTGCCAGAGTCCAGATACACTAATCTAATATACATATTCTCTAAAGTACATGCTATCCCTCTGTATGAGGCATGCATGGAGCTCACCCACCAGAATTCCACCTACGCTATGATTTCTGCCTCCATGCTTGTAAGAGGATGGATGGCCAAACCCAGTCCCACGTACAACATTTGAAAACACCATCTGCCACGAAAGGTCTCCGATTCTCCTAGACCTCATTTGAGGCCCTCTGTTGTTGACCACAGATATTTTAAAGCCACCGTGGGAAGTACTGCCAAGCTCCATGGCCAAAAATAAAAATTAAAAAAGAATTTAGATATTGGCTGCACTCCAGTCTCAAAGAGTTTCTATTAAAAATGCATGAAGACAGAAGCAAACACACTGGAAATTTTAAAGGGCATTTTTTAAAGGAGGAAGGAAACCCACAAACACACAAGACCTGTGCAGCAGTCACAATGTTTTTCCTCTTTCCTGGGGGTGTGTGGGTGGGCAGAAATACATATCCCGAACAAACACTGCCACGTGTCGGCAGATAGCTCTTTTTAATTAGAGGACTATGACATATTTTCAGAGCTTTTCTCTCAGTCAAAGAGAAGTCGTGTCTGTCATTAGCTTCAAAATAAGCAAACTGAAACAGAGAGACATCAAAGTTTGACACGAAAGGATGCTTTGAAAGGACTCCTGAGTGTTTGCTCTTCCCCACGGGAGTGCAAAACTACAGTCACTCCCCTGTTCAAGAGGAGGACAACAACTAGGCTGCCGGGAGACAGCAAAGCACCCAATATCTGCGGCTCTGAGAAAGGCTGACTGTTGAGACATGAAGTGATCATCAGGAAGGAATGCAAACCTCAGAGTCAGCGGTCCAGCCACAGCACCACAAGGCAAGGCAAGGCAAGGGAAGGGAAGACAGAACAGAAGGGCCACTGTGTGGACAAGGGCAGACAGGAGGGGTGCTTTATTCCTATTTCGGGCTGATGCAGTCACTTGTTTAAAACCATGAGCTCAGTTTTTCTTTCCCTCTTTTCCCCACATCGCAGACCCTCCCAGGTTCCCCATTGCCAAGTCTCCTGCTAAGGAGAGTGCCAGGATTCCTGTTGGTTGTTTGATTTCTAGCAGAAAGCAAACCTAGGGCAGCAGAAAAACAAAATAAAAGGAAGGTGGGAGAACTGCTTACCTGTTCTCTTTCCTGGCATTTCCTCTACAATCTCAGAGGCCTGCTTGCAAGTACAGTAAGATCCCATGAAATTCAACATGACTTATATGAAGGTCATGATGTACAAGCTTGTGACCTAAGTTGATTTTTTTCCATCTATTTGGGGGGGAGGAAATAATAGGGAGAACAATTCTGGTTTACTTCACCAAATTTTGTATGTTGCAAAAACAAGTTATAGGTTGACACGAGACAGAGGTGAAGCAAATTCTCCTTCATAGAATCAAGGGGAATCAAAGGCTGCTTCATTTCTTTTCCGTTCATGCCTAATGCTAAGGAAGAAGTAGCAGGTGCTGGTGCATTTCCACTGTAGTGCAAGACTGTGAAACTGAAAAACCTAGGTAGCCTCCTATTTTACAAGTGTGCAAGTGGAATTACAGAAACCTCAGGTAGTAACTGATAATGTTCTGGTCTCAGGTTGGTCATATCTCTGGTAACATGCCTGGTCACTAGTTCAGTAAGTTCCCTGCATTTCATAAATTAACCCCCAAAGTCACAGCAATACCTGCAGTTCCTTTTGTGGGTACAAAAGGAAATTGCCCACAGTATGATTCCTCTCCTCAAATTTGGTATGCATACTAAAAGGTGCACCTCAAGCACTCCTCAGGGTTGTTTGTTTTTCAAAAAGGATTAATTAATTGTAATTATTTTAAATCTTTCTATAGCATGTAGTGTTGTCATCATTCAGTAGGGGCATTATTCTCCAACTATCAGAGAGGAAGCTGCATTGAGATACAGCAAATTAATTTCTTCAGAGATCCACGTGGGCCAGTGCCATAGGACAAAAAGCAACTACTTGCTGCATCAGGCTCTCAAAAAAGTTAAGGACAGAGGGAAGGTTTTCCCACATGGTAATGTGTGGACGGGAGGCAGTAAGCAGAGGGAAAAGCAACAGCATCAACAGTGTATGGTCAACAGATGAACAGGCACATAAGTTAATCTGCCTTATGGTGCAATATGTTGCATTTCTGTTTGAATTATGGTAAATATGTCTAAATTTCTATCCATAAATATGAGTTAGCATATATAAATAGTATGCAATCTCTCTCTCTCTCTCTCTCTCTCTCTCTCTCTTTGTCACACATACACACACACACACACCTTTAATCATGTATGTCATCTTTCTTGATAATTAAATCATAGGGCAAGGCATTTAGAAGCTGTCAAAATGAGTAATTCAGTGGCTTTGAAATGTTTATCTTGCCACTCATTTAGTCCCCCAAAAGGTTTATATGGTATTAGTTACCCTTAGACTAAAAATTGAGGGTCATCTTATACACAGAAATAAGCCGAGGAGAGAACAAAAACAAGCAGGGATCAAAGCAATCCTGCAGCGCTTTGATCTCTTTCCCCCTACACTTGCTAAGCTCCACTTATTTTTCTTAATTTTGAATTAGAAAAGTGGGGGGCATCTTATACATAGGGGCATCTTTTACACAGAAAAATACAATAATTTCACTTCTCTTGACCCTCTGCAGATGATGAAGGGAAATGCTTAGATGACAGCAGATTGAACTACAAAGGGTCATTTGGCATTTGTATGTGGGAGCAATGCCGAATGGCACATTGCTCTTTTCCCCAAAAAACCCTTGTAGTGCCAAAACAGCCAATCTGGACAGGCCCTGTGATGACTAAAATTACCATTTTAGTTCTGCTGGACTTAGGGGTCTTGAGTTCCTCCTAAACCTTTGGGACAATGTGGTTCTAATACTGACTATAAGCTGAAAACAACTTCCTGCACTAATGTAGGAACAGAGAACTCACTGGAAAGAAATACGCAGCAATATTTTGTAAATTCTCACTCAAAGCACATTCTAGAGTTAGAGATGTCTCAAGTATGAATCATATGTAAGAGACATATTTGGACAGGAGTACCCTCCAAGCAAGCCCTTTGGTGTGCATGCACAAACTGAAAGTGCTTTAATCAAAATCTCTTTATCTGCACCCACAATGTCCGCAGGCCACATAGTCCTAATGAAGCACCTTTCAAAAACAGAAGAGTATTTTGAGAAACAAAATCCCATAGCAAGGAAGCAAGCAAGCAAAAAAAAAAGTTTAAAAAGTGCTTGTTGGAAAGAGACGTGCAAAGCAGCTACAATCATCAAAGATTGAACAACTCAATCTCTCCAGGGATGATGGTGAGATTAGAACCTGCAGACTTTAATTATAACCTCACATGGCAATGCACAGATACAACGAGGCACACACATTACTTATTACATTAATCTCCTCCCTTTCTTTTTTAAGTTGCTCAAGGTGTTCTTGTAGTTTTCCTCTTTCCTCTTCACAACAACATCAGGAAGCCAAGAAAGCTGAGAGGTAGGGATTGGGCAAAAGGCACCACAAAGACTATTCCTTTCATGCCATCTCTTCTCTCTCTAGATAGTCAGGTATGCACACTTCTGGTCAATCCAACAGTGACACAACACAGGATTCACTTTTTCCTCTAATCTATGAACAAGGGATAGAGATGGGATACTGATATTCCGTTATGAATACGCTGGACCCAGGTGAATGGGCAGCCTAGTCCTGCCTCACTGAACCAACCCGTCTACTTATGGGTCGCCACATGGTGCATGCAGCCGGCATCCTGCTCAGTGTGCCCATCCAAGACCTAGCCCAGTTGGGTCTTTTCCACCTCCCTACACTGCTAGCGGCTCCAGCCAGGGGGCAGGATGACGCTTCTCCCCACCCAGCTGCTGAGTGGCCAGCAGCACAGGGAAGCAGAGAAGCACCAGCCAGGCTATGTCTGGGATTGGCATGATGAGCAGGATGCCGGCTGTATGTGCCGTATGGTCGGTTTGAGGAGGCAGGACTGGGCTACCTGGCCACCTGTGTCTGGGATATCCAAATCCATATACAAATATGGATATTCCATCTCTAATAAGGGGTAGTCCAAGGCTTTAAGACAGCTATTTACCTCGGGTAAAGTAGTTCCAAGGTGATCTCCTATCATGTACAGGTGAATGGTTTTCCTCCACTTACTTACTTCCTAGAATTGAATCAACATGATAGTGAAGCTTTAGGTGAGTAAGATGGGAGAAGCTTCCCGCTTGAATGGTTCATGAAATCGATACTTGAAATTTCCAGTCCAAATTCTAAGAAAAGGTTTAATAAAAGCATATATATAAAACCATTCAAGGGGAAAGCTTCTCCCTTCTTACTCACCATGTACAGGTGAATGGTTTTTCAAATATATATATATTTACCTGAGGTAAAGTATTTCCATATTGTCAGGATGATGTGGCAAAAAGTGGGCAATATGTGGACTGTGGGCTATATGTAGACCCCAGGAGCCCACTAGCTTCCCATTTTTTAAAAAATAAAATGGCAGAGCTATAACTAGGGCAGAACAATCAGGGAAATGCTCTAGGGCAGTGGTCCTCAACCTTGGGCCTCCAGATGTTCTTGGACTACAACTCCCAGAAGCCTTCACCACCACCTCTGCTGGCCAGGATTTCTGGGACTTGAAGTCCAAGAACATCTGGAGGCCCAAGGTTGGGGACCACTGCTCTAGGGCACCGAATTTAGCAGATGCAATGGCTTCCTGTCATGATATTATGCTGTTTTTATCTGTTCACACTTATAGTACCAGTAGCAGCCAAACGTCAGTGTTGCCTTCTCTAGGTTCTTTTTATCCCCTCCTCACTTCTACACCACCCCCAATCTGTGAAGGCTGGTCAGGACTGGCAAACTGTCCCTAACACTGTGACATCGTTTCCCCAAGTAGCTCCTGGTTCCCACTAGCTTCTTGTTTTTAGAGAGAATGATGCCCTGCCACAAATATTTGCATCAGAGGGAGACAAATTTCTAAAATACTTGTGAGCTGCTTCTTCGTGTGTGTGTGTGTGTGTGTGTGTGTGTGTGTGTGTGTGTCTGTCTGTCTGTCTGTCTGTCTGTCTGAGGTGTGTGTGTCTTGGGGGTGGGTGGGTGGATGCTTCATGCCATACAAACCAGAGGAAGACAAATGTGGAGGTAGCTCTTCACAAGTCATCTGTCCTCGCCTACTCTGCCCTCTCTGAGCTTGCTAAACTTGTTCTCTTCCACTCTTCTCTTAAAATTCTCTTTCACCTCTTGGAGTTAGTAACAGCTAATGAAATTGAACTGGCTCCAAAATAGGTTTTCCCCATTTCCCTGGGTGCAGTGCTGGAGTAGGAACACTTGAGGTGCTGGGGCAAAAGCTGTTGTTTCTTACTTCCTTCTAAGCTTTTCATTCATGTTTTGTTCAGTAGTGTTTTGTTGTCTTTAAAGACATGCTATCTTTAATTGTTAACTGTGCAGTTAAAAGGTTGGCTCTAAGGGGTGTTGATTGTGCTTCTTGCCCTGGTGCTAGAGTTGCTAATTATGGCTCTGAAAATGACCTACAAAATTTCTTTTGCACCCACCATTCTGTGTGGGGGACACTAAATATATTGTGGCCAGTAGCACAAGCACAGCTGATGGGGACACGGGAGAGGGCCTTCTCGGTGGCAGCTCCCAGGCTATGGAACACTCTCCCTCGGGAGATCAAAATGGCCCCTTCTCTTTGATCCTTTTGAAAATAGCTTTTAACAATTACAACAGAATCCCTGAACTCCATTTATTTTATTTTATTTTATTTTTATTTATTATTGGATTTTAATCCCACCCTTCTAGACAGGAGTCTACTCTATTTTAGCAGATAATTTTAACCTTTTCTATGTTTCCATGTTTTCATCTTTTAATTGTATTTTAAATTGCATATTGTTTAATTTATATTTTAATATTTAACTTATTGTGTTTTTAAATTGTGTGAATTTTAATGTTGTGAGCCACTTTGGGTCCCTTGTTGGGAGAAATGCATAATAATAATAATAATAATAATAATAATAATAATAATAATAATAATAATAATAATAATAATAATAATAATAATAATAATGATGATGATGATGATGATGATGATGATGATGATGATGATGATGATGATGATGATGATGATGATGATGATGATGGAGAGGAGAAAGGAACTTTTTTGTTTTTGGTAAATAAAAGTAAGAGAAAATGTTTGTCATAGGGATCATGGAAGCATCCATGATTCAGGGATGATTGTGTGGAGTTCCCAGACCTATGGAGGTTACTCACTCCTCAGTTCTTCTTACTATGTGCTATCTTTATTAGGTTTTTTAAAGGGAAGACTGAATCCACAAATTAACTTAGATTGGAATCAGATGGCTTCCAAGGCCCTGGAAAGGGTCAATTTCACTGGAGCAATGTCCCTTAAAGCAACCCTTACATCTAATGAGACATTCATTTGGCCCAGCCCCCCAAAGTAGAAGCCCTAGAGCTGGACCAAAAAGGTCCAGTTTGGGCACAGATCAGGGTATGGCTGAAGTGCATGTCTCCACGCATCATGTGATTGCCATCAGAAAGATCACAATGGACTGCTACATAAGCAGTCCAGATTGCCCTGCTGGATACTGAAGATGACGTAGAACTCCCCAAACATGATCGGGGGGAATGGGAAGATCCTGTGGACCCTTGGCTTACAAGGGCTGCACTCCCACTTTTAAAGAAATTGAATAGGGGCAATATTCAGAGTTGTAACAAGCAGTTTTAGGTAAACACCCAGCTGAAGTGGCTCCATGCTTGAGACAGAGGAGAAGGCAGGATAAAGACATGAGCCTTGCTAGAGGCCTCCAAGCAAAGGGCTCGACTAAAGGAGAAGAATCCTCCCTCCTTGAGAACAAGAGGTCTCTCTGAGGGGAAAGCTCATCCTCTCAAAAAACCTCAGAGTGTTAACAGGCCACCGAGGGATATCCACCTCCCTGGGTGCCTCCAGATGGCTGCTTCCATGGAGTATGACTGTTAAATGGGAAGAGAATGAGTACCTTGTGAAAGAGATAACAATTGGTATGGGAATTTGATGCTATTGTCATTATTCAGTCCCCAATTGCTATTACAGCTTCCCTATCGCGTTTGCCTAGGCAGAGAAGCGGTAATTGGCACAGTCCTGATTTAAGAGACTGTGTTTCCAGAAAGTCTAAGGTTCAATTTCTGCATTTTCAGTAAGTGGGCGAGGAAATCTCTTGCCAGGATATAAGGGCTCCTTCCATGGCTTTCTTTTTCTTTTAATTTGGTTTTCAAGAGGAGAGGGAGGAATCCATAGAAAGAGTGAAAGACCAAAATCCTTTTTAACACATTATTTTTTAAAATCCTCAACAGTTTGCAGTGTATGCAGCTGTCTTTTTATTCTATTGTATGCAGGGGTGCCGGCGATATTCACCATTTTGGCTTAATATGTCCATCATGTACAGAAACACATCTGTATAAAGTATTCTTACCACAATAATTCATTTCTATTAATCATGGCATTAATTTATATTGCTTTTAATGCATTCTAATATGGTCCTCTCAATTTTCTCCTGTACTGATGAGATGCAGATCACTTGCTGATATTTGTCTTCAGATATGTGAATATGATTTATTTAAAGCAATTGTCAAATTTCCTAGCCATGATAGTCTTCTAAAATGTCTCTGGTGGAAACTTGTCTATGGAGCATTCCCAGAGTTGCCCAGCTCATAGCTACACATCTGTTGTCTTTTTTGGTGTGTTTTCCCAAGAAAGAGATTAAAGACATAAGAACCAGTCCTGCTGGATCAAACCAAAATATCTCACCAGCTCAGCATTCTTTTCCCAACAGAGGCCAACTGGGGCATGCTTACTGGAGGCTAACCAGGAGGACATGAGAGTAATACCTTCTCTAGCAGTTGGTATTATATGGCATAATGAATATGGATTCACGTATTCTTGAATAAGTTTGCACAACTGTGGAGAGAATTCTCCACCTAGACGCCCTAGCTTTTTAAAAAGATGGAAAAACAAAACCACATGTACTGCATCCTGATTTTTCTATCATAAGGCATTCACTACCCACTTAGAGAAGTGGAAAATCCCGTTCTTAGAACAGGACAATCCCCAGCTTGCACCAGCTCGTGCCTGACATCACGTGGAGTGCCTCACCTGTGGAAGCTATGTGCTCTGCAAATCCCAACAGGATACTTCCCCTTCTGTGGGATCAGTGGGTCTTATGAGGCATATTTGAGCTCTACCTTCATCTCATTCCAACCTTCATATTTGTAAACAAACACAAATGATAATAAGCTTCTAGTTTCCAAGGGAAACCAAACCTGGTGAGAGTGGCAGCCTTAGAATTCATCATCTGGCGAAGTGGGACGAGCATGAGAATAAGGGTTCCATCAGATGGCTGCAAAAGAGTTGCTTTAAAGGGAGTGATCCTCCTTAAGTAGTAGTCTATTGACTAGATGGCGGGATATAAATGCAACAAATGAATGAATGAATGAATGAATGAATGAATGAATGAATGAATGAATGAATGAATGAATGAATGAAGCACACCTTCTGTCTCCTGGGGAATTGCCCAGCTCCACAAAGGAAGAGCCCTACAGCTGGACCAAAAAGGTTCAGGTGTGGATGGATTGGGGTCGAGCTGGAGTGCATTTCTCCATGTGTGATTGCTGGGGAAGAGATCACGCTGGACCACTTGACAAGCAGTCCAGATTGCAATCTATTTGTGTGTCTGTGATCATGCCCTAATGAGAATAATGACCCGACTGTTTCTAAATACAGTACATGTTTGCAGCACAGTATGTGGAAATCTTGTTCAAACTGATATAAATGGCAAACTGTGTGCTATCCCATTTCCCATCAAGGTGATTCCAGTACAGTCAGAAATGTCGTATTACTTTAGAGATGTCTGGTAGCAGACAATTATAATACAACGAAGTGAAGCAAAACAAATATCATTAGAATTAAGAAACATTTCTTCTGATTAGCATTTGCAGAACAGTTTTTCTTCCCTTTGCTATGCTCAGTATCATCTACAAGAAAGAGGGAAGAACCTGCTTTATTTGATACATGTAGAAAGATTTTGAGATGAGTGAAAAGGGGAAAGAAGCAATAAGAAGTGGAGCAACATGACTTGCAAACAGATAAATGCTTGAAGTCCTCTAAGAAGGAGAAGAAAAAAGTCTTATGTTATCACTGAAAGTTGTGGACTCTTAGTTGACAGGCTGCACTGAGAATTTACCAAATACAATAAGACCATGACATCACTACCTGTGGTTTCACTTATCTGCTGCCTGAAAATATTAAATAAAATACCCCAGAAATATACATTTCTAAGGTGTATTACCAAAACTGGCCACTAGAAGGAACCAGAGACTTTGCTATATAGCAGCAAATGCAGAGTCCTTTTTGAGGGCATGTGAGCCATAAATCACCGGATTGCTAATCCTTCCTGGTGGCCAAACCTCAGGAGGTGGCTGCAGCCGCGGTGCTGGTGTTTCGACTGGTGGCAGATCTGGAGTGGGGTCTCGAAGCACCTCCGTGCCTGGGATTCCCCCTTCTGTTGCCACTTCTGGTGCCGCCACTCCCTGCCGCCAGCTGGTTTGCTTTTTTGTTTTGATTTGTTTTTTACAGTTTGGGCCCAAAAAGGTTCGGCACCACTGATATATAGAGTTTTTATATTTGCACTTTTCAGCATGTGCAGGGGTCAGGGCTAGAACTGATTCCCTGTATATTCTGTGATCCTACTGTACTGAAGTGACAAAAAAAAGTGCCTGAAAACTTTTGTTATCGCTTTAACAAAGAATGCCAGAAAAAGTGCAACACTGTCATTTCTCATTTGTAGCTTTGAAGGGGTGGTGATGAGAAAATCTTCACTTTTGGAAAACACAGTGTTCTTCTGATGTTGTGGTTCTCTGAAAACCCAATTACACTGGTCACTGTTTTGATCCAAGGTATTAGGCATGCCTCAGTGATTATACCACACCATTGTAATTCCATCTGCGAGAATTTTCATTGGAAAAGCCAGCCTCTAGCAAAAGAAAGAAACAACCAGGAAGTAAGTGGAAGCAAAGCTATACCATTTAGGGCCAATGTGAAAGACTATTTCCTATTATTAACAGTAATACTAAAAATACTAGACTCCAATAGGCATTTTAGAAATAATCTACATTGGTCAAGGATAGCAATGACTGTAAAGCAATTGACTGGCTACAGGGAGTCATAAGCAAACAGCAGAAAAACGGGAAGTTGGGAGAAGATCAAGCCTTATCAGCTCTCCTAACCTCTTTTATAGGTTCCCATTGGCTTCACCCCATCCACTCAGAAATCAAAGTGTTTTGAGCATCAGGCATTTGCATCTGGTTCATCTTCGTCACTGCCAGCCACATCTCTGCAATTAAAAGAATGGAGGAATAAGGAGCTTACAGATTCACTTTCTCTAGCTAAGGCCAGGCCTTGCTGGACGGAGGTATTGATCTGCAGGTCTGGCCTCTGTCGATAACTACATGCCACGGGGGTTAATTTAACTCCCCCTTCCATTTGGCACTGCCTCAGAAGCTTGGCAGAGAGAGGACATAATTTATCCAAAGACAGCAGTACATTTCCTTTTGTCCTCTGTCTTCCTATTTTCCTCCATGCAGACTTGTTGAGCTACTTACAAGCTCTGTTTGTTTTCCAAAATTATTTTGGATTCATCTGTCCAAATGGAAATAGATCTCTGGAAGTCATACTTGCCGCTAGCTTTTAAAAAACCTGAAAATTTCAAGAACCTTACAAGGTGGCTAGTTGTTTTATTATAAACATAGATACATAGATTGTATGCCATAGTTATGGAGCTTCGTTGTCATTATGCCATGCCCTGAACACAGAAGCCTCCCCAAGCAGGCAGAGATTATTTGGTCATCAAATGGCTGGAGCATTAGCCCAGGCACTGTTCTTGAAAGGGATAGGTTACAGATAGGACCCATGAAGGGCCCATGATTTCTCTGGTGTAGTCAGTGGGTGCAGATCTATGATCTGACAGTAGTTTAGGGAGGATAACATCCTTCATGGATTGCTGACCCCTTCATGGATTGCTGCCCCCCTTCATGGATTGCTGCCTTGTCGTGACGAGGGGGCTTGAGTAACTCAGAGAAGCTATGGGCTATGCCGTGCAGGGCCACCCAAGACGGACAGGTCATAGTGGAGAATTCTGACTAAACGCAATCCACCTGGGGTAGGAACCGGCAGTTCCACTCCAGTATCTTTGCCAGGAGTGCCCCATGATCAGAAACAAAAGGCTAAAAGATATGACGCTGGAAGATGCGACCCTCAGGTCAAAAGGCGTCCAACATGCTACTGAGGAAGAGCGGAGGACAAGTACAAGTAGCTCCAGAGCTGATGAAGTGGATGGGCCAAAGCCGAAAGGACGCTCAGCTGCAGACACGCCTGGAAGTGAAAGGAAAGTCTGATGCTGCAAAGAAAAATACTGCATAGGAACCTGGAATGTAAGATCTATGAACCTTGGGAAGCTGGAGGTGGTCAAACAGGAGATGGCAAGAATAAACATCAACATTCTGGGCATCAGTGAACTAAAATGGATGGGAATGGGTGATTTCAACTCAGATGATTATCATGTCTACTATTGTGGGCAAGAATCCCGTAGAAGGAATGGAGTAGCCCTCATAGTCAACAAAAGAGTGGGAAAAGCTGTAATGGGATATAATCTCAAAAATGATAGAATGATGTCAATACGTATCCAAGGCAGACCTTTCAACATCACAATAATCCAAGTTTATGCACCAACCTCCATTGCTGAGGAGACTGAAATTGAACAATTTTATGAAGATTTACAACACCTTCTAGAACTGACACCGAAGATGGATGTTCTTCTCATTCTGGGGGACTGGAATGCTAAGGTAGGGAGTCAAGAGATAAAAGGAACAAGAGGGAAGTTTGGCCTTGGAGTTCAAAACGAAGCAGGGCAAAGGCTAATAGAGTTTTGTCAAGAGAACAAGCTGGTCATCACAAACACCCTTTTCCAACAACACAAGAGGCGACTCTACACATTGAAATCACCAGATGGGCAACATCGAAATCAGATTGACTATATTCTCTGCAGCCAAAGATGGAGAAGCTCTATACAGTCAGCAAAAACAAGACCTGGAGCTGATTGTGGCTCTGATCATCAGCTTCTCATAGCAAAATTCAAGCTTAAACTGAAGAGAGTAGGAAAAACCACTGGGCCACTCAGGTATAATCTAAACCAAATCCCTTACGAATACACAGTAGAAGTGAAGAACAAATTTAAGGAACTAGATTTGGTGGACAGAGTGCCTGAAGAACTTTGGACAGAGGCTCGTAACATTGTACAGGAGGCAGCAACAAAAACCATGCCAAAGAAAAGGAAATGCAAGAAAGCAAAGTGGCTGTCCAAGGAAGCCTTACAAATAGCAGAAAAGAGAAGGGAAACAAAATGCAGGGGAGATAGGGAAAGTTACAGAAAATGTAATGCAGACTTCCAAAGAATAGCAAGGAGAGACAAGAGGGCCTTCTTAAATGAACAATGCAAAGAAATATAGGAAAATAACAGAAAAGGAAAAACCAGAGATCTGTTCAGGAAAATTGGAGATATTAGAGGAAAATTTTGTGCAAAGATGGACATGATAAAAGACAAAAATGGAAGGGACCTCACAGAAGCAGAAGACATCAAGAAGAGGTGGCAAGAATACACAGAGGAATTATATCAGAAAGTTTTGGATATCCCGGACAACCCAGACAATATAGTTGCTGACCTAGAGCCTGACATTCTGGAGAGTGAAGTCAAGTGGGCCTTAGAAAGCCTGGCTAACAACAAGGCCAGTGGAGGTGATGGCATTCCAGCTGAACTATTTAAAATCTTAAAGGATGATGCTTTTAAGGTGCTACATTCAATATGCCAACAAGTTTGGAAAACTCAACAGTGGCCAGAGGACTGGAAAAGATCAGTCTACATCCCAATACCAAAGAAGGGCAGTGCCAAAGAATGCTCCAACTACCGGACAATTGCACTCATCTCACACGCCAGCAAGGTTATGCTCAAAATCCTCCAAGGTAGGCTTCAGCAGTATGTGGACCGAGAACTCCCAGAAGTACAAGCGGGATTCCGAAGGGGCAGAGGAACTCGAGACCAAATTGCTAACATGCGCTGGATTATGGAGAAAGCCAGAGAGTTCCAGAAAAACATCTACTTCTGCTTCATTGACTATGCAAAAGCCTTTGACTGTGTGGACCACAGCAAACTATGGCAAGTCCTAAAAGAAATGGGCGTGCCTGACCACCTTATCCATCTCCTGAGAAACCTATATGTGGGACAGGAAGCAACAGTTAGAACTGGATATGGAACAACGGATTGGTTCAAAATTGGGAAAGGAGTACGACAAGGCTGTATATTGTCACCCTGCTTATTTAACTTATATGCAGAATACATCATGCGGAAGGCTGGACTGGAGGAATCCCAAGCTGGAATTAAGACTGCAGGAAGAAATATCAACAACCTCCGATATGCAGATGATACCACTCTGATGGCGGAAAGTGAGGAGGAACTAAAGAACCTTGTAATGAGGGTGAAAGACGAGAGTGCAAAAACGGTCTGAAACTCAACATCAAAAAAACTAAGATCATGGCCACTGGTCCCATCACCTCCTGGGAAATAGAAGGGGAAGATATGGAGGCAGTGACAGATTTTACTTTCTTGTGCTCCATGATCACTGCAGATGGAGACAGCAGCCACGAAATTAAAAGACGCCTGCTTCTTGGGAGGAAAGCAATGACAAACCTTGACAGCATCTTAAAAAGCAGAGACATCACCTTGCCAACAAAAGTCCGAATAGTCAAAGCTATGGTTTTTCCTGTCGTGATGTATGGAAGTGAGAGCTGGACCATAAAGAAAGCAGACCGCCGAAGAATTGATGCCTTTGAATTGTGGTGCTGGAGGAGACTCTTGAGAGTTCCCTGGACTGCAAAGAGAACAAACCTATCAATTCTAAAGGAAATCAACCCCGAGTGCTCATTGGAAGGACAGATCCTGAAGCTGAGGCTCCAGTACTTTGGCCATCTCATGAGAAGAGAAGACTCCTTGGAAAAGACTTTGATGTTGGGAAAGTGTGAAGGCAAGAGGAGAAGGGGACGACCGAGGATGAGATGGTTGGACAGTGTCATCGAAGGAACCAACATGAATTTGACACAACTCCGGGAGGCGGTGGAAGATAGGAGGGCCTGGCGTGCTCTGGTCCATGGTGTCACGAAGAGTCGGACACGACTAAACGACTGAACAAACAAAACATCTAAAAATCTAAGAGTAGGTCTGTGATGCTAATGGGAGTGGGATACAAATTGAATAAACAAACAAATAAAAAAATCATATGAAATCATGTGGATCCATAAACATATGAGTAAACCGGGTAAACTTACTCATGGTTAACTGGGTAAACCTACTCACAAGTAAGCCATGTAAAACATGCTTTAAGATCATGTAAAGCCACATAGGGAAGAAACAGTAATTTCACAGCTTAAATGAGTGAGCTGCTGTATTTTTTAAAAAATAGCTTGAAAGATATTTTCACAGGCAGAAGCTAAAAATGTGTGGCTAGGAAGACGTTAAATGCTTTCTTTCACTCTGAAGGCCATGGCAGAATTAAAAGTGACAGACACCTGCCCTGTGAGCTGACTAGTCACATTCTGATTGGTCAGAATGCTATGCTGTGCAAATAGTTCCTTTGGAATTCTCAGAAGTTATCTACAAAAGGAGCAACTTCAGATGATTTATGGCTAATTAAAAACTCCGAATGAATGCACAAAAATGTGGACAAAAAAAGAGGTTAAAATGGAGTTTTCTCCCCAGATATGCAAATTTTGTATGATCTATGTTGTTCATCTCGTTTCAATTAGCTGTAGATTTATGGTGCTTGTGTTTTTATGGGGTAAAACATTGTTACTTTTTAAAAAATCACAACTCAAAACCCCTTTGTTCAGATGTCCCCAAATTTGGCACGGAGCAGGAGCAGACTTTGGTGCTGATCTGAGGTCCAGTTTCATAGTTGTAATTTTTTTGAGGGGGCACTCCACCTTTTGAATTTGCTTGTACAATACTTTTTGCTGTGCTTCTGCAAAATATCTGGCTATACGGGACAACAATAATTCACAAGAACACACAAACCTAGCATATATTCCACAATCACCATGTAAATGCCACTTTACGTGGCAGGGAACATAGAAGAGAACAGAAGAAGCTGAGACAGGCCATTGATCCATCTTGACCAATACTATCAACATTAATAGGTAGCAGTGGCTTTCCAAGATTTTTTTAAAAAACATTTTATTAGTTTTTCAGTCTATCTACATTCAATTCGTGCTTGTTAAACATTGTGTTACACAGGTTGCTTATAATTATTTGTTTTTTGCGTCTTAGTTGTCTCTTCAAAATCTATACATTTTTTAAACATTTAAACCGTTTGTGTGCATATTTTAGTATACAATATTGGCTACTATCATAATATTGCTCTCAGAGTATACAATGTTCCCAAAATCCTGTAATAACATACCTAATAAAAGTAATTCTGGTTCCAAATCTATATAATTTTCAGGTGATTTAACCAACGAACTTTGTATTTTATACCAATAATAACAGGAGGTTCCTAACACATAAGAGATGTTTGTATATTTTATACAGATTTTCTTTATATAATTATTTAGCCATTTCTATCTCCACATTTTCTATCATGTCTATATCAATATCATATCTAATGTATATTCATTAAGTACTATTTGTTTGGCCCCATCCTGATATCTAGCTTCAATTTACCTTAAAAACCACCGTGTTGTGCCTTTACCCTGATTAGTGATCCCTTATTTCAGTTTAATTCCCTTTTTTAATATATAAGATATGCCCCTATACAATTCCAGAAGTTAGATATATATATGCTTTCAACATTGAGGGCCACTTTAATATTTTTCCTTTTTATCTTTCTAAGTAACTCCTTCTCTTATTTGTCTTTTCCCAAGCTTTGTTTCTCTCTCTCTAAACATTCTGCCATCCCTTGTGTCATCTGAAAACATTTTATACACTTGATCTATCTCCAATAGATCTTTATCCACTTGATCTGTCTCCAATAGTTCTTCCAGGCTATTTTTAATTAATTCTCCTGATTTTCTCCCCTTATCTTCCCTTAACACAGCTAAAATTCTCCTTGGCTCTAGGGTTAGAATTAAATCTCCTAAATTTTCTCCTCTGATTTCCTCCAGCCCTTCCTTTGGTTGGCATACATCATCCATCATCTTCACATTTCCTTGTTCATTATTCCCTGTCTCCTGTTGAATATAGTCCTTATTTAATTTCTCCTTTAATGATTTCACCTCTTCGTTATGGGATCTCACTATTTCTAGAATTGCTTGAAGAGTAGATTTTGTTTCATCCCCAAATTTCCCTTGTTGTAGCATTATGTCCCAACATTCCAAGTACTTCTATTTCAAGTGAAATATGTCCAGTAGCTTAGAGCAGTCAGTCCAGTGCCATCAATAATTGCTTTCAGAAGTCCATTTTAGTACATTCATCACCTTTAGGATTAATTTTGAATCCAGTCTCTGATGTAAGTTGACAGCCCCGTTCACTCGATGTTTGTATTAGACTTTCCAAAGTTAAATGTCAATGTTTTAGTCAGTTCTCAGGAAAAAAAGGAAAGTCAAAACAGAGTTCCAAGTTTGAGTATTCAAGGTCATGTTCCAGGCTTTTTGCCAACATTATAGATAACCATAACAAACAGTTTAACTCCCAGCGTTGTTTGGCTAAAATAATTTTAAGAGGAAAATTTCTTATGTTTAATGCCCAAGTAATACCAAACTTCCTACCTTGAAGTATAATTAAGTGTTTAATTAATGTCCAATTTATTTTCTTTGCATCTCTTTCCCCTTCTCCAGATCCACCGCTGCTCTATTTAGTGGTGGGGCTAAGAGACGCTTATTTCTGTTAAAGGGATTATTCCATCCAGGGATAATCATAGAGCAGTATAGTTAAGATTTTGTATCTTACCCAGTGGTAACGATTATGTTAAAACTGGCTGATTTATTGCTTCTTCATTTGCCGGATGCCAACGACTTACAAGCAAGGTAATTCAGCTGCTTATTTCCACCTGCTGGTTGATTGGGGAATTCCCTGGATCAAACATGGGTAACCACCATCACCCCCATGATCAACAGGCTTCTCTCCCATTTCACCACCTCTTTGACGTGGTTTTAACCCCCTGGGGGCCCCCAAACAGGTCAGAATTCAGCTCAGGGAATGGAGCTGTCCTCCTGTTGCTGTCTCATCGCAGCGTCAAGCCTGAAGTCCTGGCTTTCCAAGATTAACCATATAGCTCCACCTGGAGATCCAGGTATTTCCTGGTGGTCTTCTCTCCAAATAGTAACCTTGGATCCCCAGATGTCCTTGGACTAAAACTGACAGAATCCTTCATTACTAGCTGTGCTGGCCAGGATTTCTGGGAGTTGTAGAGGCTTGACAAGTGCTGACACTGCTCTTATTTTTGTTCCAAGTTACAAAATGGTTATTCAACAAGGCCTTCAGGGATTAAGAGTCATTGCTTTAATAGGCTTTGGGGTCTTTTGTACTGTGATTTGTTTTAATCTATTGTGTACTTTTCAATGTTTTAAAATGGTTTTAGAATATTCAATGGTTTTATATTGTTTTCATTGATGCACCTTGGGCTCTTAGGATATGGTATGGAATACAAATGTCACAGATAGATAGATAGATAGATAGATAGATAGATAGATAGATAGATAGATAGATAGATAGATAGATAGATAGATAGATAGATAGATAGATAGATAGATAGATAGATAGATAGATAGATAGATAGATAGATAGATAGATAGATAGATAGATAGATAGATAGATAGATAGATAGATAGAGATGAACCTTTTGAAGCCTTTAAGGTGCAACATATAAATCTGAGGTTGAACAAAACTCCAGGCAAAAGAAGCTTCGTGGTTTCTTTTCCCTAAGATCATCATAATGTATTTAGTTATTATATAAGTAAATATTTTTAAATACCACATTCATACATCTCATCTTCAAACTCTCCCTTCATGTAATTCCTTTGTCAATTGCCCAATTACCTATAGTTGCATTAACTTTGCACTAACAACAAAAATTAGATAGAACTACAATTCTGCATTCAATCAGTACATGAGAATGTTATACTTCTCATACTAACTTGTACAGTAATTCAGCGATCTGTAAGAGTTTCTCTGTTACTGTGTATCAGAATTTCTTATTGCACTGGTACCTATGGATAAGGGAAATTGTTGGTGCAATTTTAGAAACCCTTCAAGAAAAGGCTGTCTCCGTACAAGCAGTCTTACCTGCACTGTTGACCAGTCCAATCTAATTTTGCTGTGCCAACATTTTGCACCTCAAGAGAGCCTGTATGTTGTACGTCTCCAAAGTGTCTGAAGTTGAGATCTTGAGTCCTAAAACTAACGATTATAGTCCAAAAATTGATTCCAAGGACAGCTACTGTATTCCTTCATTTTCATTATTTTCTGGCAATAAACAAAACAGCAGGTAGCAATTAAATTTTTTTAAAAGGTATATTGCACAACACCACTGTATGTAGTCTAAAAATTGGCATGTACGATTCCTTTATATGAAGTGACTAGGCCTCTTTCTTGTGTCAGAAGCATGACAGCACAATTAATAAACATATCAGATAATTTTCACCCAATAATGTGTGATGCTAAGAGCATTTGAATACATATGCTTATAAAACCATTGTGCTCTGACAGAAAGGGGGGAAATGGAATAATTACCGTATATGCCGGCGTACAAGACGAGTTTTGGGCCCCCCAAATTTGTTGATTTCCAGTGACAGACATGAGGATTTTATTTCTCAACAAGACTGAAATCCATGTCAACTTAGACAGCTATTGGTCTGGAGTAAACTGTGTTGTCTTCTAAATCACAGAATAAGACTCCTGACCAAATATTGGTGGGAGTAGTTGCCCTTAATGCTTAGGTCCATGTTAATATTCTACAGTGGGGTCTTGACTTGAGAACTTAATCCGTATTGGAAGGCGGTTCTCAAGTCAAAAAGTTCTCAGGTCAAATCTGCATTTCCCATAGGAATGCATTGAAAACCATTTGATCCGTCTTTTCCGTCCATAGAAACTAATGGGAAGCTGCTATTCCGCCTTCGACCACTAGAGGGGGATATTTTGTTTCTTTTTTCTTAGGTCAAGAAAGGTTCAGGGAAGGCAGGGAAAATACAGTCCAGGCAGTACTAGGCAGTCTGAAGACTGTCTCCCAATCCACTCTCTAAACGCTGGGAGGAGGGAGGAAGCAGACAGGCATCATTTTCACTGGCCAACAGTTAACTGAAAGTTCACATTTTGCACTTTCCCTGCCTGCCACGTGGGTTTTTTTCAGTTCTTAACTCAAATCTAAGTACTTAAGTCAAGTCAATATTTTCCTATGAGAGTGGTTCTTAAGTCAAAATGTTCTTAACTCGGGCCGTTCTTAAGTCAAGACCCCACTGTACATCATATAGTGTTCCATGTCATTCTTCCATGTCCCATTAGTGTGATAACATTTTAGACTGCCATTTTAGGGTCCAGATTCAGAGTATATGCTGACTTCTAGGGATTTATTTCATTGATCTCAATATTCTATTAGCACAATAGGCTGATTTAGTTATTCAGCCATTTTATTGAGTTTTCCCAGCCCATGAATTCAGAATAAAATTAAGATAAGTGGTCACAAAAACAATAGTTTCAGACTTAAGAAACTGATTGTTATGACAAAAGAAAGTTTCTATGAATCACTGTTAATCTAAAAAAGAAAGAAACATAATTGGATTAAATGAAACAATAAATTTAGCACGTAAAGGATTATTAAAATTTTGAATGTAAATTTAAATGAATAATTATGTGGTTAAAATATTCTCATCTATGCCATATTAGCAAAGAGACATTTAAAAAGAATTTTTTAAAGGTTTCCAACTTCTTATGAAATTGTCCAAAGTTACCCATAGGACAAGATTTTACACTAGACAGGTTCGGAAATTACTATTATCCTGAATAGTTTTAATAGGTAAGAATCACTAACTGATTATTTATAATTTAGAACATGAAATGTGTTTTAGCATTAAGTGTCAAAAAGATCGTAAGGATAGGCCTTTCTCCTGGTTCCACTATCATTTTCAAGGTGTGTTTGGTGGGGGACATGGGAGAGGGCCTTATCTGTTCCTGCTCCTAGACTTTGGAACTCCCTTCCACAAGAGGCCAAACTTTGCTGTCTGTCCACAAGCAGGCGATGACCTTTATCTTCAGGCAAGCTTTTTTTTTCAGTGGCTACCTGCCTGAGTGGGGATTATTAATGGATTGTTGTGCCTCACTGGTTTGAATGTGTTTTTGTTATTGTTTTTGTTTACCATTACCAAGTGGTATTTATTTGACCCTTTTTAGTATTTGCACACTTAATGTTTTTAGCTTCAAAACTGTGTTTAAAGCTTGGGTCTTTTTTAAGGAGAATGGTGAGGTAAAATATTTTAAATAAATAAATAAATAACAACATTTTATTATTTGGTATAAGGCACCTGGTATATAAGGTATCTGGTATACTCCTGCAGTGGTGAGGGGGTCCTTTTTGATCTTTTCTCATTGTAACATTTGTTGTATTTTTGTGGTGGGCCTGAATACTCTTTGCAGGTTGTGTTTTTTCAAAAGTTTCCCCATGTGGTCCATGACCGCTTTGATGTATGGCAGAAATACTTTATTTGTGGATGGCTGTTTTTCTTCTTCAGTTTGGTGTTGTTTTCTTGGTTTGATGACTCTTGTGATTTCATTCTTGGAATAGCCATTCGCCTGTAGGGCACAATTCAGATGGTTGAATTTGGTACTGAAAAATTGAGCTTCACAGTTCCAATTTGCACGGTATACCAGTGTTTTGATTATGCCTCTTTTTTGTCATCAGTGGTGGTTGGAGTTTTTATGTAGGTACCAGTTTGTGTGGATGGGTTTTCTGCACACCTTGTCTCCCAATAGAAGGTCAGGTTTGCGTATGACAATGACATCTAAGAAAGGGAGTTGGCCTTATTTCTTTTTCCATGGTGAATTGTATATTTGGGTGGATGCTATTGAGATGGTTCAGAAATTCTTCCAGTTTTTCTTCACCCTGGTTCCAAATTGCGAAGGTCTCATCCATGTATCAGAACCAGACTTCTGCAGGAGTATACCAGATACCTTGCAGTTGTGGCCAGGTATATATTGGGACCACAAAATGCAGCATCCACACCAGAAACAAATAACATGAAAGGCACTGCAGACTAAAACAACCAGAAAAATAGGCAGTAGCTGAACATGCCCTGAAACAAGCTGGACATGAAATCCTATTTCAAAACACAGAAGTACAGGACAACACCAGCAATCATTATGTTAGACTACACAGGGAAACCATTAAAATCCACAAACATCAGCACAGCTTCAACAAAAAAGAAAGTTTAAAAACTCAACAAAGCCTGGCTCCCAGCATTGAAAAATACAGCCTGCAAAAAGGTCAATGAACTACCCAGCCAAAAGGACCGGTGATCACTGCACACAAAAGACTAGCTAACAATGCCCATCAGTCACAGTGACAGATCATCTCCCCACTTATCACAACAATACACCTATAACAAAAAAAAAAAAACCATGCTGATCACCATAATCACCCTATCTCCTGAAAGGACAAAATACTCAACTATCCCACACACTACACCAGAACACAGACAGAGTTCTAACTCCTGTCCTCTGAAGATGCCGGCCACAGAGACTGGTGAAACGTTAGTAAGAAAAACCTCCAGAACATGGCCAAACAGCCTGAAAAACCTACAACAACAATCAGATCCTGGCCATGAAAGCCTTTAAGAATACAAATTAATAAAGTCTTACCGCCCTAAATACACCAGATTAATAAGATGTCTTGTGATACTATCATAATATTATCTATAACTATCCTCCTTTTTCTGTCCTAAAAAGTGAAAAATCCTCCAGAATTGGCTTGCTAATAGCAATTCCCACCCACACCCCCATTATAGTCTCTCCCTGGGCTGGATCCGTATTTTAGAGCTGCACCTGGCTCCTTCTATAGACATAGACAAGGAATCACATTCAGCCACAATTAACTGAAGGGTTGTTGAAGCAGGTGTGCAAACTTGATAGGGTGACAGACATCATGTCCCACTTTGTGAGAGAACGGTTCCTCTAATGATTATATGACAATAAAGATAAACAGAAGAAACCAAACAAACCTGATCAGGTTTTGAGAGGCAGAACAAGGGGCGAAGGAAGAGACGATTAAATGCCATTTATAAATGAACAAAAGTTTGACACAGCCTACAGGGACAAGATGACATTCACTCTTCAAGGTCAACAGGGACTTGTTTGGCTCTTGAGCAAAGAGTGGGGGTAGGGCAAAGCAAGACATTTATCCTCATACCAACAGCAGACTGGTGAACGGAGCTGACTATCACCTAAGGTGTATTTTATTAACAGAAAACATGCATACAGGCCAGAGAGAATGCTTATGAATAAGGCAAACTCTTTTAGCCAGAGTAATTACTTTTCTGGACTAGAATTCCCAGAATCCTCAGGCAGCATTAGAATCTCTCTGTGAGATACACTCCTTGGGTTTTCTTAGTCTAGGCTCTGGAATCTATGGAAGCCCAAATTCCCACAGTTAATGTATACTTAGGTTTGCAAAGGAACTGCTATTTCAGCCTGACAGATGAGACTCTCTTTTCAACAGTCTTGTGCAGACAGTGTACCTAAGATGCAATATAATGGCCTTTTTTGTGCCATCATTCACGCCTTCCAGTGCAGTGCTTACAACTCTAAGTAGGACAATTGTGCATTCGACGATTATAATTTTATTGACAGATGGGGATATAACAGTTATGCCTAATGCATCCCTAAGGATTGATAATTGAACATAGACTGTGCTCTAAAATGGGGAGATTGGCCTTAAATGCATCTAAATCTTTTAAATGGACTGGAAGGTGATGGGCTGGAAGGTAGAGGAAGGAGAATTATGTATCAGGTATGTATATAAAATGTATTCTCATTTTACCAGCCCTAGTAAAATGTAACCGCTCTAGAGCAAGGCATTGGCTAGAGTACAGCAAACAAAAAATGGAATGAACAAGAAGAAGCTGAGGGTTTCCAGAGCTTTAGAATCCCTCACTTGCTTGTTTCACCTTCAAAGCATATTGCTCCATGAACTATACCTCAGGCCCTGGTCACACGAGGGAAATGTTTTCTTCTTCTTCCGATACTTTCTGTACTTCTGTTGTACTGAATTGTAGTCATGTGGATTATATCCCAGGATGAACGTCTGAAGAAATTTTAGCAGTATTGATTTATTTCCTCCTATATGAATCATTATGTCTGGCTACACCATGGTACTGGTGTATTTTATCTCTTGCTTCAAGGGGCAAGTTAGCCTCTTGATTTATATCCCGCGCACTGGATGATTTATATATTTATAATTTATCTATCTATCTATCTATCTATCTATCTATCTATCTATCTATCTATCTATCTATCTATCTATCTATCTATCTATCTATCTATCTATCTATCTATCTATCTATCTATCTATCTATCTATCTATCTATCTATCTATCTATATAGATGTAGATGTAGATGTAGATGTAGATGTAGATATAGATATAGATATAGATATAGATATAGATATAGATATAGATCTCAATAAATAATAAATATATAAATCACCTAGTGCGCGTGCACCTCCACCCCGTGGCTCCCTCTAAGGTGTGTGACTGCGTGTGCACGGTTGCCTCCACCCCCCTCCCTGGACAGCTTTCGTCCTTCCCTGTGCACCCACAGAGATTGTTTTCAGCCCCTTTCATACCAGTCGCAACAGAACCTCACACAAGGATGGTGGTGAAGTGTGTGGGGGGGTTTTGCAAATTAGAGGGAACATTGATTGGGAAGGAGTTTCTGTTTAGGAAATTGTCCCTCGATTGCACTGGCTGATCTTGCAGAAATGTATTGCACACAATGGACTTGGGAAATCCGTGCAGCAGTACTGGCAGTCACACACACACACACACACACACACAGAGAGAGAGAGAGAGAGAGAGAGAGAGAGAGAGACAGAGACAGAGACAGAGAGAGAGTGTGACATTGGCACCTTCCTGACTTTGGTTATGAAAAGAAGCGGGACAGGGTGTGCACACAGGCAATCCCGGTAAGGGATGCACCGGTCCAACAAAGGTACAAAATAGCACAACACCTCTTGGCACCTCTTATACAACTCACTTCCCAAACTAGGTAACAACCAGCAACAGCTATGAATATTTTAATATAAGATCATAATAACAGGAAGTTGGGGGGGAACCACCCTCTTGTCAGCCAGAATCAATGACCAGAGTCTTATTGGTGTTTGCATATGGGTTGAGTAACTTGCTGTGCCTAATTGCTGGTAATTGACAATTAGCAAGGTTGCAGTTTGGCTGTGCAATCACATGTAGGACCAGGCACATGACTGAAATGCACCCTGACATCTTGTCAGCTAGTCATGGAACACTGTATAGACTGTACACGAGCAACAGTAGGAATCTGGCCAGTGCTTTTAAAAAGTAATATTTGAACTTCAACTTCAGTTATTCTGCTAGAGCCAGAGAAGTATATTAGGATGATCTGAGGACCATTTTCTTTCCCTGCTCTTTCTGCTTCCCACCTCCCTTCCTCCTCACTGATTTAAAATAATTCATGGCCTGACAGGCGTAATGCAGAAAAAGTACAGTCAATGACTGGAGAGAAAAGCATCTTGCTTTTTGAATGGGATTTTCGCATGAACGTAGGTAGAAGTTAAAAGGGAAAGGGAGCATGTGATGATGATAGAGTGATGGGAGAAATTTTAAGGGCCCAACTTCCATGAGGTTAAACTAATGGACCTGTCCGTTTTTGCAAACAGTCATGATTTTAAAAATACACAAAAAGCTAGTCATGACTTTTCAGTCTGCTCCATTTCTTTGTTTTATTATAACCCATCCCATCCAGAAGCATCAGCAACAATAAAAACATAAAACCAAGGAGTTACAGTGGAAGAAAACCAAATAGTAAAATGGCCAAATCCTTAAAACACTACATGTATAAAAGCTCAGTTTCCATATCACATCACATCAGCCAGTGGTGATCCAAATCTAACGTTAGCATTACCCATTGGCAGTGTTAACCTTGGCACCAAAACAGTCCACAGTCTGTGTGATCGCCTAATCCAAACAAAAGTGTAAAATACAGTGGGGTCTTGACTTGAGAACTTAATCCGTATTGGAAGGCGGTTCTCAAGTCAAAAAGTTCTCAGGTCAAATCTGCATTTCCCATAGGAATGCATTGAAAACCATTTGATCCGTATCTACTCTTTTCCATCCATAGAAACTAATGGGAGGCTGCTATTCCGCCTTCGACCACTAGAGGGGGATATTTTGTTTCTTTTTTCTTAGGTCAAGAAAGGTTCAGGGAAGGCAGGGAAAATACAGTCCAGGCAGTACAGTACCAGGCAGTCTGAAGACTGTCTCCCAATCCACTCTCTAAATGCTGGGAGGAGTGAGGAAGCAGACAGGCACCCTTTTCACTGGCCAACAGTTAACTGAAAGTTCAAATTTTGCACTTTCCCTACCTGCCACGTGGGTTTTTTTCAGTTTGTAACTCAAATCTAAGTACTTAAGTCAAGTCAATATTTTCCTATGAGAGTGGTTTGTAAGTCAAAATGTTCTTAACTCGGGCCGTTCTTAAGTCAAGACCCCACTGTACGCTGCAAATCCAGCCCTCTGATTCAGGTTGTCTGTGTAGTTGCAGCCTTACTGTACTCACCCAATGAGAGGCACCAATCAGTTTTGGAGTTTTTGATAGGCTAGGAGAACAAGAACAAGCATGCTCCAATGCAACTTCAAGTCTTTGCTGCTTTCTGCCCATAATGGTGTCATCTGCATATCTTAAATTATTGATATAGCTTCCACTAATTTTCACTCCCTCTTGATCTCAATCTAATACACCTTTCAATATGACATATTCTGTGTACAGATTAAACAGATAGGGAGAGAAAATACTGAGGTATACTCACACTCATTTCTTTCAGAACAATCCATAGCTTCTTGTGAAGCTTTGCTGTCATCTACAAAACATAAACTGAACTCAAGTTCTTTGGTGTGTTCTGGTAGCCAGTGCGTATTTGCTATATGATCTCTAGTGCCTCTTCCTTTTCAGAATCCAGCTTGAACATCAGCCATTTTTCATTCTATATAGGGTATAGTCTTTTTTGCAACATCTTAATCATCACTTTGCTTACATGGGAAATTAATGTCCTCCTTGGTGTCTCCCTCCTTGGATTTTGGAAAATATGTTGAACAGTTCTAATCTGTAAGCCATTAATTTGTTTTCTATATATTTTGGCATACTCTTGTTAGGATTTTGATAGATTGGAATAGTTTTATCAGTGTCCCATCTACTCTTGTATTTTATTTCTTTCAGGTGCTTTCAGAACAGCTTTCACTCAATTTCTAAAATTGCAGTTTCTTTATCATTCGATTCCTCTTCAGAGGAATCTGTTATCCTTTTCTCTGCTTTGTATAGGTCTTCTGTGTATTGTTTCAACCCTCTTTTCATTTTATCCTGATCAGATAGTATGTTCCCCTGCTGGTCTTTTAGCATTACAAGTCTAGGCTTAAATTCCCCTCTGATCTCTTGGATCTTCTGGAAGATATTTCTTGTTCTTCCTCTTTTGCTGTTCTCTTCCATTTCTTTGGTCATTGTAATAGTTCTCTTTGTCTCTATGTGATAGATGCTGAAAAACTGTATTCAGAATTGTGACTCTATTTCTGTTGCCTCTAACTTTTGCTTTTCACCTGTCGTTTGCAATTCAGTTTCTTCTATCACCTTTCTGTGTTTTTTCCCCTTTCATCTAACAGAATCATTTTTTATCATGTTTTCCTCATAATATCTCTGGTTTCAATCCATATTTCCTTTGGTTTGCAGTCAGTTTAGTAATGCACATTTATTCCTTATATAGACATTAAATTAAAAAAATGTTATTCGAATTATATTTGGGCACTAAGATGTTTTTAGTAGCTTTTTCCACCTTTACTCTAATTTTTTATATTAACATTTTTTATGTCTTTATTGTGATGGCTGTTACATACAGCACTGGTGTTACCTGTCTGTCATGGGTTTGGAGGGAAAGTTCCATCCTATGGGGAGTGGAAGGCGGGACATCAGGAGGAGGGGCTGTACTGTATAAATATGTGATGCGTGTGTGGTGAGAAAGAGAGAAGCTGGGAGACACTGGGGTGTGACGAAGCAGCAGCTGGGAAGAAGAAGCTGTTGTGGGAGTCTGTGTGTCAGACAGGGTACTACTGTGTGTCAGAGTACCAACCTGATAGGTTCAGGTGTCTGTTGGTTAGCCAGAACTGATAGGTTCAGGGTCTGTGCTACACGTTAAGGGTTCTGTGTGAACCAAACTGTATGCTTGTATGAGTGAGAATAAGCCACGTTACTTTATTTTATTCACCTGATTGTTTATTTTTCCCTGTGTGTATTTAAAATAAACCTTATTCTTTTTATTGTTTAAAAATCCATCCCTAGTCTGTGTGACTTCTTACAGGGAATGGTTGGTGGCAGCTTAGTGAAAGTGTGGCAGATCCCAGTAGGTCTGGGTTTGTCACATTGATTGGTGTCCAGCGTGTGGGATACGACTGGTCCAGTTGTCCAGCGGTCCAGCAAAGCCTTGGCAAGTGTGCCCAGAGCAAGGGGGGTCTAGTCAGGGACAATCTGAGGCGCGTAGGTAATCTTCTAGGTGTACCTCACGGGGAGGTGCGCTAGTAGAAGAATGTGCCAACTGGGGAGACTTAGATTAAGGTGCTCTGAGGCAGCCTAGTTTTGGCGGGAAAAAGCTGAGGCAAAACTGCGTAGTAACAGCGAGCTAGCTTGCCAGCTGAGAGGCCCGGCAGAGGGGGGTAGGCTCTGACTCGATACTGTTGCAAGTTAGTGCTGAAGAACAGCAGCAATCTCTAGGGAAAGCTGGTTCTGAGGCAAAAAGGAAAAAAAGTGGTCGTTTTATTTTGAGGCTTGACTTTTAAAGCAGCCTGTTCTGAGGGGGGATTATGCCCTTGACTCGAAGCCAAGTAGCAGACATGAGTGAAGTGAAAGACCCCCAGATTGACCAAGGTTCTGAGGATGAATTTGGCTCAGTGCAAGGTGACAGCACAGGAGAGCAGAACCCAGAACTCAGAAAATTGCTCATAGTCCAACAGCATGAACTGAGGATGAGGCAATTTGAAATGGAGGAAAGGGAAAGAGAAGAAAGATTAGAGAGAGAGAGAATGGAAATGGAGAGGGAGAGAGAGAAAATTGCTCTGGAAAAAGAAAGAATGGCCTTTGAATTAAAAAAATTGGAACTGATGAACCAGAACAATAATAACAATAGGGATTCTGAGGGAGGCCAATTGTCTAAGGCTGACCTGAAGAAATTCCCTGTGTACCACAAGGGAGATTGTCCTGAGGTGTTCTTTTCCCTAGTGGAAAGAGCGTTTGTGGACTTCTCAGTGAGGGAAACTGAGAAGATGACCATCATGCGATCTTTAATCAGTGGTAGCCTGGCTGAGGTCTATGCCGAGATGCCTGAGGAACTGATGAAAGATTTTGCAGAGTTTAAAAAACTGGTGTTTGCCAGACATGGGATAAATGCAGAGCAGCTGAGACAAAGATTCAGGTCCCTCACCAAGAAGCCAGAGCAGACTTTTACCCAAGTGGGGGCCCAATTGGTGAGGCTGCTTGAGAAATGGCTATCGCAGGAGGGGACAGAGACCTATGAGCAGCTTAAAGATTTGATAGCACTGGAACAGTTCTATTCAGTCCTGCATGGGGAATTGAAATTCCAGGTGAGGGAAAGGAAACCGAAGTCTGTGGCAGCAGCCGCAGAGATCGCAGATTTTATTTCCCAAATAAGAAAGCCCTTGGGTGAGGGGAAATCTGTAGGTAAACCCAAAGAAACCTACAGCAAGTACTCTCAGGGACCAGGGAAAAGCCAGCAAGGGGGAGGGGCCCATGGTGAAGGGAAGCCCTCAGACATGAAACCAAGACCTCAGATTTTGGAGGGAAAACCAAAACAAGATGAGAGAGAATCAAAATACACCAGAAAATGTTATTTCTGTCAGGGAAAGGGTCATCTAATCTCAGAGTGTCAGAAATTAAAGCAGCTAAAAGGAATGGTGCCTCAGGAGTCAAGTGGGACCAAGCCAAAAGCTGTGTTCTGTGTCCAGAAAGAGCAAGGCTCAGTGTCACTGAGGGAGCCTGTTGCCATGGCTACTCAGTCTGGAACAGCTACCTCTGCTGATCAGGCTGAGGAAAATGGTCCTCTTGTGGAGGTAAAACGCTGCTTGCTGGTGAAAACAGATTCTCAGTTGTTTGAGACAGCAGGGGTGGACGTAGGAATACTTGACCGTCAGTATAGGGGGCTGCGGGACACGTGTTCCCAGGTAACCCTGTGCCATCCAGATATTATTCCTGGGGAGTTTATAATCCCAAATGAGAGCATGAAGGTGGCAGGGATTGAGGGGCAGGTAATCTCTCTGCCAGTAGCAGAGGTGCCTGTCAACTTTCAAGGCTGGAGGGGAGTTGGAGGCTAGCGATTTCATCGACTCTGCCAGCAGCCGTGCTTGTGGGAAATGACCTGGCTGAACATGTGAAACGGGTGCTAGTGATTACACGCTCACAAGCCACCACAGGGACAGTTCAGGGGGGTAATGATGAGCCAGAGACGGAAGCAGAGGGAAGTTCAGAAGCTGTGGTGGAAACCTTAACCACAGACAGCAGATTTGGACAGGAGCAAAAGGCAGACGCCACTCTCCAAAAGTGTTTTGAACAGGTGACTGACGCCCAGCTAACACCTGAAACCCCAGTGAGATTTCTGGAGAAAAAGGGGATTTTATATAGAGAAACCCTGAGGAATATCTCAAAAGGGGGAGATGGGATCAGAAGTCAGCTGGTGGTACCTGAAAAGTATCGCCCCATGATCTTACAAAGGGGTCACTCTGACATGTTTGCTGCACACTTAGGGGTGAACAAAACACAGCAGAGAATCACACAGAATTTCTACTGGCCTGACATAGGGAAGCAGATCAGGGAGTTCTGTAAACAATGTGATGTGTGTCAAAGGCAGGGGAATAGCCGCGACAGGACCAAAGCAAAGTTGTGCCCTTTGCCTGTGATTGACACTCCGTTCAAATGCATAGGGGTGGATATTGTGGGACCTTTGCCCAAGGCCACAAAGAGGGGGAACAGGTTCATTCTAACAATTGTGGACCATGCCACAAGGTATCCTGAAGCCATACCCTTGACTAACATTGAAACTAACACAGTGGCCGATGCTTTGGTGGGGTATATGTCCAGGATGGGATTTGCCTCAGAGATAATCACAGATTTGGGCGCATCGTTCACATCAAAGCTCATGAAACGCTTATGGCAAATCTGTGGAATTAAGCACAAGGAAACCACTGCCTATCATCCGGAAAGTAATGGGTTAACTGAGAAGTTCAATGGGACTCTAATGCGCATGATTAGGGCTTACTTGGCAGAGAATCCAAACAATTGGGACCAGAAGCTGCAATCCCTTTTGTTTGCTTATCGATCAGTGCCACAAGCCAGCACCGGGTTCAGTCCATTTGAACTTTTATTTGGGAGAAGGGTGAAAGGGCCCCTTGATTTGATCAAACAAAATTGGGAGCAGATCACCCAGGATGACCCACAAGACGTTGTGACATACATAGACACCTTGATGAATGACCTAAGGAGAAATCTAGAGCTGGCAGCAGAAAACCTGCAAGCTCAGAAGGTCAGACAAAAAACATGGTATGACCACAAAGCTAGAGAGAGGCACTTTGACCCAGGGGAGGAAGTGCTTTGGCTTAGGCCCTGCAGAGAGAATAAACTGCAGCTCAAATGGGCAGGACCATACAGGGTCATTTCCAAGATGTCAGACCTGAACTACCTAATAGAGCAGGAGGAGAACCAAGCAAGGAGGGTGGTTCATGTGAATGCCCTAAAACCCTACTACAGAGGGGAACAGAGGGTTTTATTCGCGATAAAAGCAGCTGAGAGTGAGGAAGCTGAATTACCCTTCTGGGAGGGTAGAGGGGAAGTAAAATACAACCCAGAGGAGGTAAAGATCAGTCCTGCACTCACCCAAGACCAGCAGCAAGAACTAAAAATGCTGCTTAGTAAATATCAACAGGTGTTTTCCAACAAGCCGGGGATAGTGAAGGGAGTGATGCATCGGATCCACACAGGGGATGCACCCCCGCAGGCAGTATCCCCATACCGAGTAACGGGACCCTATAGGGACAAGGTGCGGAAGGAGCTGGACGAGATGCTGAGGGAGAACATAATCGTCCCATCTTCTAGTCCTTGGTCCTCTCCGATAGTCCTTGTGGACAAGCCTGATGGGAGCATTAGGTTTTGTGTCGATTACAGAAAATTAAACCGTGTAACCACTCCTGATGCCTACCCAATGCCCAGGCTAGACAACCTGATTGAAACCATAGGGGGTTGTCGGTTCATCTCATCATTGGACCTGGTAAAGGGATATTGGCAATTAAGAATTGATCCCAGGGATCAAGAAAAGACTGCCTTTTGCAGCCCTTTTGGTCTGTATGAGTTTCGAGTCCTGAGCTTTGGAATCAGAAATGCACCAGCCACATTCCAAAGGCTGATGGACCAGACCTTGGCAGGGCTCAGTGACTTTACAGTGGCCTACATTGACGACATAGGGATCTTCAGTAATACCTGGGAAGATCACCTGATACACCTGGAGTTAGTGCTGCAGAGGTTAAGTGCAGCAGGGCTAACAGTAAAGGCCAGCAAGTGTCAGCTGGGTAGCCCAGAAATAAAATACTTGGGTCACATGGTAGGGGGAGGAATGATAAAACCCCTGGAGGCCAAAATAGAAGCTGTTCGTGATTGGCCTAGACCCAACACCAAGAAAAAAGTCAAATCATTTCTTGGGTTGGTGGGCTACTACAGAAAGTTCATCCCGAGGTTTAGCGAGATTGCGGCTCCGCTGACCGATCTGACGAGGAAGAAGGCTGATGACCGCATCCCGTGGACCAGCGACTGTGAGGCGGCGTTCCAGAGGTTGAAGGAGGCGTTAATCAACTATCCTGTCCTGCGTGCTCCAGACTTCGACCGGGAGTTCATCATCTACACCGATGCGTCTAACAGCGGGGTAGGAGCAGTTCTGTGCCAGGAGGATGAGAATGGTGACCAGCATCCAGTGTCCTACCTGAGTAGGAAACTTCAAAAAGGTGAGAGACATTTGGCAACCGTGGAGAAGGAGTGTTTGGCAATAGTCTACGCGATCCAGAAGGCCAAGCCTTACATCTGGGGAAGACATTTTATTCTGTGCACTGACCATTCACCATTGCAATGGTTAAAGACAATGAAAACCCACAATAGCAAACTTATGAGGTGGGCTTTAAATCTACAGGACTATGACTTTGAAGTGAAGGTGGTCAGAGGGTCAGTGAACTGTGTTGCTGACGCCTTATCAAGAAGACCTGAAGATTGAAGACGGCGAAAGAACATGGACTATGTGTATATAATGAGGACAAAAAAGTTAAATGTACCTGTGTTTTTCTGAATTTGGTTTGTATGAATAAAGGTAAATTGATGTAATGTATATGGTAAATGTTTAAATGCCTATTTGCTATGATTAACTTAGAATGTAAGTATGAGTAAGTATAATATGGTATGTATAACTGTTGTTGTATGTTTTATACAGGTTGTTTTTTGGTGAAAAGCACCTTAGCTTTCCCCCTACAAAACAACTTATAAAGAGGGGAGGTGTTACATACAGCACTGGTGTTACCTGTCTGTCATGGGTTTGGAGGGAAAGTTCCATCCTATGGGGAGTGGAAGGCGGGACATCAGGAGGAGGGGCTGTACTGTATAAATATGTGATGCGTGTGTGGTGAGAAAGAGAGAAGCTGGGAGACACTGGGGTGTGACGAAGCAGCAGCTGGGAAGAAGAAGCTGTTGTGGGAGTCTGTGTGTCAGACAGGGTACTACTGTGTGTCAGAGTACCAACCTGATAGGTTCAGGTGTCTGTTGGTTAGCCAGAACTGATAGGTTCAGGGTCTGTGCTACACGTTAAGGGTTCTGTGTGAACCAAACTGTATGCTTGTATGAGTGAGAATAAGCCACGTTACTTTATTTTATTCACCTGATTGTTTATTTTTCCCTGTGTGTATTTAAAATAAACCTTATTCTTTTTATTGTTTAAAAATCCATCCCTAGTCTGTGTGACTTCTTACAGGGAATGGTTGGTGGCAGCTTAGTGAAAGTGTGGCAGATCCCAGTAGGTCTGGGTTTGTCACAATGGCTACAAAGAATTTCAGTAAAAATAGGACTATAAAGCTGGCTTTTCTTTGCATCCTTCCTACATATATCTAAGATGACTTAAAGGTTCATGATTAACGGTTCAAGTCCTTTTTTAAAAACATAGTATATAAAATAAAGAGCTGGATTCTTTGAAGAAAAATATTACTACTAATTTAATGGTCTAAAAAACTGATCACTAGCTGCAAATAGAAATTGCTGCTCTCTCTGAATGCCAAAGTTTTGTAAAAAGAAAATAGCCTTCCTCAGAATGCCACCTTTTTCCATGAAGCTGGGTTGCCAGCTTGTTCATAAAGTATAGCTGAACTATTTTTAAAAGGTCCTTGGCTTCATCATCACACTTGACTCAAAGTGTGGAATGCAGACAATTTCCTTGAAATTGTTTAAGTGCATTTAACAAGACAATACAGGTATTTTAGGACTGCCAATTGTGTTTGGGACATATATGTTACTGACACCTCATCTGCTTTACAGATGTTCAGAAGAGTAGGTGTAAGAACTTGGACATCTGAGTAACAGCCAGCTCTGCCCCTCCTCATTTCATATCCCTTTACATTGGTTGTGCACAGTAATATATTTGTAGGTTAGTTATTTGGGGTGAAGCACGGAAAAAATGAGGGTGTTTTCAAGAGCCAAGCATAAAAACAGGAGATATAGAAGATATAACAGGTAGGCCATCTAGAGCTTCTGTCTGCGTTAGGGAAGACACTGTCTGCCATTTATGCCAGAGGGTGAATGATGACACTAAAAGACATGTGTAGGCACAAACAGAAAGTTATGTTTCCTGCAGAAGCTTAATTTTGGGAAGATACAAATTACCTTCTAATTCAGCTTGACTTTACTGAAAGCTGTGGATGCTCTCTATCTCTAAAATCACATGCAACCGCCCCAAATCAATGGTCTCTTTAATGCAGTGGAAGGCTAGGGCAGGAGTTGACAGATTGTACTAGCAGGAAGATAACATTATCAGCTCAGCTACAGGAAAAGAAATACACTGAATCTTTGCCATATATAACAAATAGCGCTTTTAGCCATTCTAATTTTATGCTCTGCATCCCAAGTATTTCCTTAAAATATAAGAACAACGCACTGCTTCGTATATTTATTGAAAGGCATTGCAAACCCTGACAGCTAATTAAATATTTACTAAATAAGAATATTTACTATTTAATAATCATTATTCTAATAGAACACTAATAAAAAGGAATCACTGTGTTTTCTTGCTATTTACTTGGTGTAGCTAGATAATGTACTGCAGGCTGAGGCCCCAGAAATGCTACCATGTGGTTTAATAGCTGGGAAAAGAAAATGTCTTCATTGTTTCTTTAGCATTACTCTTTATTTGTGTTTTGGGTTGTGTGTACATGACAGAATGAGTGAATGTGTTTTAGATGTTGAATTTAAGTAAGTTCAACACAGTGAAGTTCAATAAAGCACACTTAAAAAAATACAAGGAGATTTTCTTCTCTAGGTTTAATAGGTTTGGGAAGTTATGGAAATGTTTATTCTCCACCTCCAAATGCAAACTGCTCTAAGGAGGCTATTCTAATATTTAACACAAAAGCCATATTTGTTGTTTACTTTTTTCAGTAATTAGATGCAGCGATCAAAATGAGATTCTCTCTTCTTTTCACTGCTTTCCTTTAACAGCAAAACCCAGTAATTATAGAGAGCAAAAGTACCCATTTCTTTACTCTCTTATTTTTGAAATAATAGCCATCAGGCAGAAGAAAACTAAGTATCCTGTTGGATGCAGAAACCAGGAAAGGTGCTGGTTTCACCTTTTTCCTTCCATTGATGAGGCACTGAGAAATGAGCCAGTGCTAATGTTTCACTAATGAAACAGATGCTCAACATAGCTCATTGCTTTCATGCATGACTGACCCTTTGGCAGTCTGGCTTCCCAGAAGCCTCCTGGCTTGGCTTGGCTGCCAAAGTAGTCTTGCTGAAGCACACCGAGCAACCTGTCATCTCTTTTGCTTGCATCTGAGAGCCACGTAAATTACACATTACACCTGGTGCTTTCAGGCTCAGCCTGAAATGGTGTGAGCGTTCTTCACTCAATATCACTATGGGGACAGATGGTTATGAGTAAAACATGAAGAAGAGTTTCATTTAAAGGCCCAGTGATCAATATTAAAAGATCAAGGCAGCCATATTACTTGCTAGAATCTGGGTTTAGTTCAGATTCAAGTACTCTTAAAATAGAGAGGGACAGAGGGAGAGATGTGGGCAAAAAGGACTTCAGTGCTTGCTCCACTGGACATTCTCCTCCCCAAACGATGATCTGCCACCAATCCTGGGAGAAGGATTTCAGAAGGGAACAAAAAACAGATAACAGCAGATATTTTGCCTCTTTTTCAGTATACACTTAACTGCAACAGAGCTTAGTGGTGGGTTTGGACTACAATTCCCAGAATTCCCCATGTTGGAAGGAAGATTCTGAGAACTGCTGGATAGCTCATTAGCTTAGGTCCCTGGCTGTGGAACAAGAGATTGGGAGTTCATTTCCCTACCAAGCCTCCATGACAGAGGCTGGACTTGATTATCTATAGGGTCCCTTCCAGCTCTGCAATTCAAAGGTGGTTCTTCTTCTTCTTCTTCTTCTTCTTCTTCTTCTTCTTCTTCTTCTTCTTCTTCTTCTTCTTCTTTAACAGTTACAAGTTTTAACCAAAAACCTAAGTATCTGTTAAATATCGCCCAGAGACCTTTGGGTAGAGTGGGCGGCATATAAATTAAATAAATAAATAAATATGCTGTTCCTAATATTTCCCCTTTTTGTAGCTCTGATGGTGTGATTTCTGAGATCTGCAACTGCTTACAGTACTGTGTGTAAAGTTTATTGCTATTGTTCCCAAAGCCCCAAGGGGACCACTGTAGTGTGTTTCTTCCAGAGGCAAGATGTTTTGATTGCCAGGCCTCTGTATCTGGTGTATACAGTAAGCAGGAAAGTGTGCTCCTCTGCTTTGATCATGAATCCTTATGCTATGGCATAGCATGTGAAGTGTGAGGCTAGGCACCTCCCAATCCAACTGATAGACATAATAGCAATAATAATATGGGAAAGCACAACTGAACATAACAAAAACGCCTCATGGATTAGAGTCATTTGTAAAGAAACTCAAGGGAAACAAATGGATAATATTGTAATAATAACTGAAATGATTAAGAGGCAAGTAAAGGCTGTGAACAACTGGAGTGCACCTGGCCCAGATGAGCTGCATGGATTTTAGTTAAAACATCTAACAAGTCTCCATCAACGTATAGCAGTGCAATTTCACCACTTCAAAATTCTACAACTGAAGACTGGATGACAACAGGCTGCACATTTCTAATAATAAAAGATCATCAAAAGGGCAATGAGCCCAGTAATTATTGACCAATTACAAGCCTTCCAACAATGTTCAAGCTCCTCACAGGAGTACTTGCAAGATCAGTATGTAATTACTTAACTGAAAATTCCCTGTACCAAACTGAACAGAAGGGGAACTTTAAAAAGTTAAGAAGCACAAAAGATCAGCTACTAATTGATAAAATGATCCTGTAGAATGCAAAAAGATGAAAAACAAACCTGAACATGACCTGGATAGACTACAAAAAGACATTTGACTCATTGCCACACAACAATGGATTAACACCTTCCTAAAAATTTTAGGGATTGGTAAAAACATTTAGAAGTTCCTCAAGAAAAAACATGGAAAAATGGAAAACCATCTTAATGGCCCATGGTGAAGAACTTGGGGAAGTTAACATCAAAAGAGGAATATTTCAAGGGGATTCTTTGTCACCACTGCTGTTTAACATCTCACTAATCCCCATGTCAATCTTTTTAAATAAAACTGGATTGGGCTACCATATTTCACAAAAAGCTGGAAAAATCAATAATCTGTTATACATAAATGACCTGAAACTACATGCAAAAAGTTCCACAGAGATAGAATCGCTGCTAAACACAGTGCAAATATTTTGTGAAGATATCCAAATGAAATGTGGAATTGACAAATGTGCTGCTCCGACTATACACCATGGCAAGATGAAAAACTAGATGGAATAGAGTTAAAAAATGGCAGTATTATAAAATCACTCTCACGTGATGAAAATTATAAGTATCTTGGAATACTTGATGCAGATAACGTCATGCACACAGAAGTTAAAGAAAGGACAGAAAGGGAATATATCAGAAGACTGCAGAAAATCTTAAAATCAAAATTAAATGGGGAAAATACAATCAAATCATAAACACATGGGCAGTTCCAGTGATTAGATAACCAGCTGGAATAATAGACTGGACTCAAATGATTTAGAAGAACTAGATTGAAAAAAAATAGAAACTAATAAACATGCATCACACACTATATCCAAAAAGTGATGTAGACTGATTATATTTACTATGAAAAATCAGAGGCCGTGGATTACTGCAGAATACAGAAGGTAGCAGAGGAAGAAAAAAGAAGTCTAAATGATAATATCAGTACAAGCAGAGAAAAATTACTGAAAGCAGAGAAAATGGAGAATATTTTGAAAACAACAGAAACAAAAGCTCAATATAAGAAACAATTTGAAAATAAATTAAACAGCTGGAAAAATAAATCACTACATGGACAAAACCTGAGAAATATCGATGGAAAGCATGATCATAATTCAACATGGCCATGGCTAAAAGATTCTTTCTTAAGAAAGAAACCGAAGGACTGATTTTTGCTGCAAAAGAACAAGCACTGCAAACCAACGTGATGAAAGCTAAGATCTAAGGAGTTAGGGCTAACAACAAATGTTGACTCTGCCAAGAAAAAGATGAAGTGTGACACACACTGAGAATGTCCAAAGATTGCACAAACAGATTACAAAGTTAGACATGATACAGTGGCAAAGATAGTGCACTGGTCATTACGCAAAAAAACTTGGTGGCCTCCAAAAACCCAGGGGAACATCAGGTAGAGAAGGTGTCAGAAAATGAGGAAGTCATGATCTTGTGGGATTTCTGGATCCAAATGGACAGACACCTTGAACATAAGACTCCAGATATAGTAGTAACGTGGGGACGTGGTGGCGCTGTGGGCTAAACCGCAGAAGCCTGTGCTGCAGGGTCAGAAGACCAAGCAGTCGTAAGATCGTAAGATCGAATCCATGCGACGGAGTGAGCTCCCGTTGCTTGTCCCAGCTCCCGCCAACCTAGCGGCTTGAAAGCATGCAAATGCAAGTAGATAAATAGGGACCACCTCGGTGGGAAGGTAACAGCGTTCTGTGTCTAAGTCGCACTGGCCATGTGACCACGGAAGATTGTCTCGGACAAAACGCTGGCTCTATGGCTTGGAAACGGGGATGAGCACCACCCCCTAGAGTCGAACACGACTGGACAACAATTGTCAAGGGGAACCTTTACCTTTACCTTTTATAGTAGTAATAGAACAAAGAAATGTCTGGATCATTGACATTGCAATTTCAGGGGATGTCAGAGTTGAAAATAAATTGGAAAATTGGCAATGGAAACATCTCACCTCTGGAAGAAACACACTTCAGTGGTCCCCATATTTATTGGGCCTTTGGGAAAAATAGCAAGAAATTTCACACAGTACTATAAGCAGCTGCAGATCTCAGAAATCATACTACCATCCAAGCTACAAAAAATGGCAATATGAGGAACAGCATACATACTGTACCAATATTTAACAGATATTTACTTTTTTGGTTAAAACTTGTATCTGTTATATACAGGGCTTGAAAAATGCTCTTGTCCACTTGTCTGCAACGAGTGAAAAATGCTGCTGGATGAGTCACAGCTCCCTCCCTCCCTGCCTCCTTTCCCCTTCACCTGTCTCTCTCTCTCTAATCCTGCAGTACCCCCATCCAATTGCAAAAGGAAAACTGCCCTCTTCTTGCACGAAGAGAGTTCAAATGGCATTGGAACCTTTCAATGCGTTCCAATGGGCTTAAAACGCACCGTCCAGCGAAGATCCTCCATACTGCGGCCATTTTTGCTGCCTGTATAGCAAGGAATCTGTCCCTAAACACAGTGCGGAGCCATTTTATTTACCCAGTGGCCATTTTGAAACTGCTGATCAGCTGTTTAAAAAACATCATTTTGTGAAGAATTGGTTCCCGAAGCAGGGAACTGATCATCGCAAAGCGAAATTCCCCCATTTAGACCATTGTTTTGCGATCACAATTGCGATCACAAAAAGATCATTGTAAAGCGGATTTGTTGTAATGCGGGGCAATCGTAAAGCAAGGCACCACTGTATAGTTCTGCAGGAGAATGTAGAGTAGTCCCATCCTGGAGAATATGGAGATTCCCTGCTCCCAATTTCAACCGAACGAGGACACTTCCTGGGGTGTGAGGGAACTGTGGCTCCTTAAGAGGCCAGGCGCTTTGCTTTCAGTTTTATTTTTGCTGGAAATATTCAAAAGAAAGGCATTCAAAATGCAAGCTTCATGACACCACCGGCACGCAGGTAATAAAGCAACCAAAGTCTTAGGGTATAAATCACTGATTCCCAATCCCAATAAATTGCAAGACTATAGTCTGGTCATGCTGAGTGGTGAAATTTTTGACTGACTGGTGAGGCATTCTAAAAAATTTCAAGTCCTGGTTATATAATACCACTCAATGTTTTTATAATTTTGACTGTGCCTGGTGTTTAATAACAGCAACAGCAACAGTAGCAACAACAATAACTACTACTACAGTAGTTAAAAAGAGAGAGAAACATTTCCAAGCTCTTATTACAACATGCTCTTCTACCCCCAGCTGCCCTCTGTGAACCTATTGGTGAGTATTTAGTTATAGATATTTTTATTTTAAATAAATTTTAATTGTGGATTTATTTCATTGTTACTTAAAATCCACCCTGTATCCTGAATAGTGGTATGTAAAAATTTGCAAAACATTAACAAATCTAGCCCTCCCAAAAGCTGTAGCAACCTCCTCTGCTTTGTCTTCACGTGAGCAAACTGTGAAGATAGCTGTGTTCACTTTCATGTTTGATGCTTCATTAATTCCAAGTCCCCTCAATACACCGTATATGAAACAGTATAGAAAGACAGGATATAAAATATAGAACAAATACTTATATTAAATTCTAAGAATCTTAACTGATATGGTCTTTAAATAAATCAGTGAATAAAATCCCAAGAACCCTATCAATTAGAATTCTTAAGACTGGATCGTTATGTTGCTTGTTCCTTGAGATTCCTCTCAGTGAGGACCATTTTCTGGCTGCATCTGGGGTATGGAGTAAGCAGGAAGTGTGCTCCTCTGCTTTGATCATGAATCCTTATGCTATGGCATAGCATGTGAAGTGTGAGCCTAGGCACCTCCCAGTCCTGACATCCCTGAAAGAGTTTGAAAATTTTCTCTGGAGATCATCATCTCAACTGAGAATTAACCTCCATGGATAAAACAACTGTGTCACTCTCTTCCACAGGTATGTGAAGCAGACACGTTTCAATGGAATGCGGATGAGAATGTCTCCCTGAATGGACATCCCACTGGAAGTGGTGTCATGTGGATGCACTTCCAACTACAGATTTGTCCACCTATACTGCATTAAAGTTTGAGTGGGGAGTGTGTGGCTTTCCTGATGTTGCTGTACTCCATCTCTATTGAGCACCACAGAAAAGAGATGTGGCTGATAGTAATTGTAATTCAGGTACATCTGGAGGTTCTCTGGTCATGGTCAAGGAGATATGCATAGGACATGCATGCTAATCCACTTTCTCAATTTGTCTAGTTAAGTGAGCATGGCTTTCTCAAGCTAAAATCCTAAGCATCCTAAGCATACAATAAAATGATTGGCACAGTGACAATAGTTGAAAATTACCGTATTTTTCGCTCTATAAGATGCACTTTTTCCACAAAATGGGGGGCGGGGTGGAAAGTCTGTGCGTCTTATGGAGCGAAGAAAACAGATTATTTTTTCCTGTTTTCTTCTAAAAATCTGGTGCGTCTTATGGAGAGGTGCGTCTTATGGAGCGAAAAATGCGCTTGCCTGTCTGAGGAATGGGGTGTTCCCTCCCCCACATTCAGAGCTCTATTTGTCTCCAGTGATGCTGCCAAACATCCAAACCTGGAGTATCCATGTGATGCTCTGACAGCATTACTATGTGGTGCCTGATCAGTTGGAATCAAAGAGAAAAGAAACCTTTTCAGTTTTTTTAAAAAAGGGCACAAAAGCAGAGGGCTGGCAAAATAATGACTGTAAATACGCAAGTGTTAGAAGAGTGGGTAATTGGGTCTTGGACTTTTTTTGGTGGGAGATGGTGGAAATTCAGCTTTGCACTGAAAGGCAAACCTCATCAGCACTCAGCACAACACTAGCACAAACATGGCCTATAAGCAATCCTTCTGTCTCTTATGTATGCAGGCATGCAGGGCGACACAGATAGGGCAAGGTGATTCATTAGAAACATGAAAAGTAATGGGAAAATGATGACTAGTTGCATTTAGGCATCATTTTAACACATTTAAATACAGCTCAAAAGGGCCCCAAAGAGGGATGAAACACTCACTTCCTAGCATGCTTGCTTTTAGCACAATGAAGCTGCCACAGGCCCCGTTTCGCAAGCATGCCAATATTTATTTATTTATTTATTTATTTATTTATTTATTTATTTATTTATTTACTTACTTACTTACTTACTTACTTACTTACTTACTTACTTAAACAGGGCCGTTCTACTTTTTTGTGTGCTTTTACCTTGTTATTCACATTATTATTGGTTTAATTGTGTTTTGATATTATAATGACTGACTTGCTTTTATTTCTTTCGTAATTATGTTGTAGATCACCTTGAGAGAAAGGGGAGATGACAATTAAAGAAACTCATAAAAATAAAAATAAACCGGCAGCTGGAGTATATTCCCACAACAGCCCAAACAGTGATCTCCCTGTCAAAACACCGCAGAGCTGTGATCTCATTGGTTCCACCTGGCCTCCCCTTTAGCGGTACTGGGACTCCAGAGTTGGAGATTTCCAAGGGATTCATTTCCAGCCGCCAAGGCAGCCTCATTCTTTCCAATCAGGTCAGAAATGTCTTAGACTATACAGTGGAAAAAGAGAAAGAATGACAGGACCTGTTTCAGAAAATAAAGTGGTTTTATTTCAGAAACCATGAAATACATCATATGGAGGCAGTGTATATATCATAAAGGAGCCGAGTGAAAGAAATATATTTTTTTTCCTTAACTGAAAAGGCTGCATGAAGAACTGAGTAAATAAGATTATCTTTCTGAAGACTCTGTACTTGATACAGGGCAGAGGCATTCTCCCCGAAGAGCTGATTTAGCTCAGTGGGACATTATTATTTTAACACAGAGATATTCACAAATTCAGCCTACCTCAGCTCCGCTTCTGGTTGCAGTGCCCTTGAGCAGTCGTGAAAGTGACTCAGTATTGCTTTCCCCCAGCTCCATCTGCTATTTTCTGATTTGGGAATGAAAAGTTTGCTCATGGCTCCCTTCTAAGCACACCTGGCCAAAGCCATGCAGATCTGGACACAAGCCACATGGAGGTCCTTCCAAAGCCGACACTAAATGGTGTGATCATGTGGCAAAATCCATAGCTGCCTGCATAGGGGGCAGAGCATAGTTTCTTCCTCAATATCGAACTAACACTTCCCTGTTACTGAAGAGCTTTACTGCCAGCAGTTTAATGGACTTTAAGTGCAGAGGTATTGATGACTGTGAAGTGGAAACTATTTGTTCTGTAAATACCATTACCCCTACTAGACCGCATCAAATTTGTGTTTGTTTGTTTGTATGTTTCTCAAAATACTGTGTTGGGAAAAGTTGTTTTGTTTTTATTTTGTTTTGTTCCTTTCTGGAATGACTTAGAATTGAAGAGAGCAATCCTAAACATGTTTTGTTATTATCTGCCAACAAATTGCATCCAATTTATGGCGACCCTAATACAGTTTTCAAGGTAGGCGGGATATTCAAGGGTTGGTTAATAGAACTAATTTCTACTCTAGATATATAGTGTGCAGCTAAAGTATGTCTCTTGCCTGAGACTAATTGAAGTCTGTTCCCCCTCTGGGATGGGGGTAGTGGGAAGGTTAAGAATACAAGCCACAAAAGAGAGAGTTTACGCTTTCCTTGCTATTTGCAGTGATCCCAGGCCAATTAAGGCTTTGTACACTTACTTGTAAGAAAAATAACAAAGCTGAACATTATGTTTTTTTTTTAAAGGATTGTATAATTTAGCTCATTGCCCTACCACACTTGGAACAATTAATGATGACACTCTGCTTCCCAAAGCATCAGTACCCTTCCTGTTACAAACCATATATGAATGACTTGCTTTATTTTTTTTAGAAATACAGTGGTGCCTCGTAAGACGAATGGGTTTTGCGATCGCTATGGTGCCTTGCAAGACGGCTTCTTCTATGGCCATGCTTCGCAAGACGGGGGTTTTGTTTTGTTTTTTGAGACCCCTTGCAAGATGAAAAATTTAATTAATATATTGATTGATTTGATTTGATTTGATTTGATTTGTATTCTGTCCATCTGGTCTATATGACATTGTCTTGCGAGGTCCCCATAGAAATGCATTGCAATGCATTTCTATGGGAAACCGCTTTTCGCAAGACGATTTTTTCGCAAGACAGCGCTTCTCACGGAACGAATTACATTTGTCTTGCAAGGCACCACTGTATAGAATTTTATTTGCATAAGCCATAAATAGACCTTATCAAGATAATTATAAAATTTACAAAGATATAAAATCAGCATATTAAAATTAAGATAAATTCATGTACATCAGACATATACAGTATGCCTGTGCCAAAATTAGACAAGTAGATGTATGAAAAATTACTATTTTAAAATCATATTAGGCATAATTTTAATTGCTGCTGCTAAAAATTTAGATGACTGTACCGTCACCTGTTCATCTGGGCCTGCAAGGAGAAAAGATACATAGAAATTGGACAAACAAGCTGGCTTCTTAGCTAACAAGGGGTAAATTAGCTCTTTGAGTACCTCTCTATAGAAAGAGCAAAACAATAGCACATGGGCAAGTGTTTCAACCCCTTCACCACACGGGCATGTGCGACTGGAAAATCTTCCTAATTGGCTACCAGTTTCAGTAAACAAGGTTGAAAGCCTTATTCACCACCTGAAAAACAAGGCCTTATTATTTTTCTGAGATTTCTTCTGGGATCAGTGTATCTGCAAGGTGTCCCAGATATACTACTAACCTGTTATTCAGTTGGATATGAAAGGCAGTCCCCTCCCCCCATTTCCTGTGGAATGCTGGATCATTAAAAATGGACTTCGTGAGCACACCAAGCTTTGTGCATTTGTTGAGATGCCATATGAACTTTTAAGACAGCCCTTATCTGAAGAACCTAAAATTTAACCGGACAATCAAACTCAAGGATGGGAGCTTTTATCATCTGGTAAAACAGGAGAGATTCTCTATCTTTGTGCATGGAATGGAGGGGGGGGGGACACCTGACATTCCTAGGTCATCTTGTCCTTGTGAAACCTCACAGAGACCTTTAAAAAAAAGTAGAGAAGATGGATTTTCCTCTCAAGCCAATTAAATGAAGATAAAATAAGTATCGAACTGTTCTGTTCAGATAGGCACCTGTGAGCAACCTCAAGCACATAGCTGTGATTCCCAGCGTCCAAATTGTTCAGCTCTGCATAACCCCTCAGTTGAATTATCTGAGAGAGAAAAGAGAGGGAGATAATCTTAGTGATTTCCAAGAAAACCCTACTGAGCGCTCTCTGTATGAGACATGGCAGACTGGAACAAGTGAGAGTGTGGGAGGCAGAAATAGGAGGGAAAGTTTAGTCAATATTTTGCTCTTACTATGTTCATCTGAGTGTAGCAGATTTATAGCTTTTTTTTAACAAAAACTTTGCTTTTAAATACCCTTTCCCATTCTGAAAGATTAAATAGGATATTCACGTCCTATTTATAACCCTGAGACTATCTCATAGGTCATATGGATTGTGTGATTGATTGATTTGGTTCACTGACTGATTCTTCCCAACAGCGCTGATCTCACAGAGTTCTCTTACTCAACTTCTAGAGCCTAGATACTTAACAAAAGAAGTTGGAATCAGCAAATCTAGAGATACCTAAAAGCCTATGTTTAAATATGCACATCTTAACTTCCAACAGCTCCCTATTTAAATCAGAAAGAGAAGAACAGCCAGAACACCATAACTGTTTGCTTGCAGCACTTCCTTTTGCTTCCAAAGATTATGTAATTCCTTAGGCTATTTCTCAAGGTTGAATGAGGTCCCTGAAGTTTTGAGGCTTAGAAAATTGACAGGGGTGAAACTGTTAAGAAAAGAGGAACAAAAGACCCTTAAATGGAAGGTAAAGAAAACCAAGTGCATGTTAACAAATAGTAACGTTCATTTTAATATGGTTTGCTAAAGCCTAGACACAATGATCAACAGTGTTAGTGTGCAATATCCTTTTAGTTAAAGAAATTCAAGTTTTTAATGAACGGAAATAGTTGCATATATTTTGTTTCTAATATAGCATCATGGAAATCTGGTTCGACAAATAACATTGCAGAGGCAAATCAAATAAATGAGTCTCCCCATACCCACAGTGATGGACTCCAAGTTCTCTTGTCCAAACAATGGATAGTAACAAACTCTAAATATATCTCAAATACAAGGGGGTGGGACAAAGGCTTCCACCTGTCTCATATTAGAATAATTGATGGTCTCCTGCCTAGCAGCAAAGATCTTTCACGTGCGCTTCTGAAATGGCTCCTTTGAGAAAAACTGTTTATTAAATGGAATTTAATCAAGATAGTGTGCAGAATACCCTCTTGTGCTCACTACCATTCAGAAACTGACTCATTTTTCCATCAGTTAACCACTTCTCAGCAAAACACAAAGCCATGGGCAGGGCTGTTTTTCAAGAAGTGTGAATAGTAGTGAGCAGAAGAGGTAGACCATTGTGACTGTAATTGGTGTTGCTAATATTCAGACTTCCCTTTGCTATGTAAAGCTTGGCATCCTTTTTCCTGCTGGCAATGCAGGTATGATATTGTGCAGCAATATTGGGCCATTTCCTGGTTTTTTGAATTGTGGGTACAGAAGCACAATATCCCATATCCATAAACTGGAGATATTTTTATTTATGAAGAATTGAATTTCCTGGGTTTTTCAAAACTGGAGTTTAAATATACATGTACTATACACAAATTCCAACAGAAATTTCCCTCATGAAGAATTACCCAGTGCTATAGGTTACTGGGAGAAGACAAAAGCAAGAACAGCTTGGATGTGGCTGTGATCCCTTTCTATCAAAGTATTTTGAAAGGCTGTTTTGCACTTAATGAAATGGTGAAGCAAAGGTGTGAATAGGTACAACACACACAATGGAGAAACATACACACCCTTTAACCTGTCTGTTAAACTAATGTTGCCATTCCTGCTCTGCATAATGCAGACTATAAAGCTATGTTCCAATTTCCAGACACTTTCTTTGAGTTAGACAAGCTAAGGATGAAAAACTATAATGAACTCAAAGACTAGGGGAAATGTGTGCATGTTTTCCAAAAGATGTCATTTTGCCTTTTGAAATTAAAAAAAAAGAGGAAGAGGTTGGAGTTTATGAATTATGTCACTCAAAACTAAGGTCAAAATTATCCACACAGTGAAGGCAGTTAAGATGGGGGGGGGATCAAATAATTTGAAATATAGTGTTGGAGGAGAGCCATACAGATACAAAATACAGAAAAGCAGAAAGTGAGTGCTCAATCAAGTCAAGCCTGAAGTCCCACTTGAGCAAAAATGGTTAAACAGAGCCTATCCTACCATTCATATATAATTGAAATACAGAAATGACCACAACAGACTCTAATGCTGGGAAAAATGGAGTGGACCAGTAGAAAAAGAGGAAGATGTAACATGAGATTGATTGACTCAATAAGGGAAGCCCAAGCTGTTAGTTATCTGAGCAGAACTTAAAGAAAAAGACAATACAGCTAGGACAATACAGTGGTACAATTGAAAGAGAGGATAACCTAACATGAGATGCTGTTGATTTGCAAGGTCTGAATAGAGCTGTTAATGACAGGACATTTTAAAAGTCAGTAACTCATATAGTCACCACACAGCAGAAGTGAGTTGATGGCACATAGCATCTCTGGAGGGTTTTTTTTCTTAATTGCCAAACAATGGTATAGTGTCAAGATGAGTGGAATAGGCACCCAAGCTCTGCTAACATTGAGGGACCCCATCCCCAGCCACAAAGCGAAAAACAGCAATTTCACAGCTTAAATGAGTGAGCTTCTAAATATTTATTCTCTTTTTTTATCTCTCTCTATACCAATATCTAAATTAAAATAAAAACTCTTTTTAATGTCTATTTGTTCAGGTAGGAGTTAACCATTTTCTTTCTCAAAGTCATTTAATTTGGTTCTGACAGGCAGGGTAAAATGTTCAGACAAATGTTGCTCTCAAGCTGATACAATGGTTATGTTTACATTTAGTACTTTGGTATTTAGAAGAAATCCAGACGCCCCGAATTTTTCTCCCTTTGAAATGGCAGTTTTCAAAATTATTATTAGAGACATGGATTCCTGGATTACTTCCAAGTAAAAATGGGATGGGGCTTGGATTAACTGTTCTCTGTCAAGATATGGAAGTGTGGTTTTTAAAACGTATTTGATCTGTTTTAAATTTGCCAATACAGAAGGCCACCAATGTCTGCTGGGACAGGAGTCAAACAGTTTTACTTTTTAAACATCACAACTCAAAGACTGCTTTCCAAAACATCTTCAAATGTGGCACAGAGGAAGAGAAGACTGCCTGGTACATCTGTACCAAATTTGGTGCTGATCCAAGCTCCAGTTCCAATGTTATAATTTTTTGTTTGGGGTCATCCTAGTTTTTGAATTGCCTTTTGGAATGCTGAACTAGGCTGTTGCACAATATCTATTGCTGCACACTTGTGCAGCAATAATCTGGATCATGTTGCTTGATCACTTTCATTATGTGAAACCTAATTATGAGAGCACTTTCATCCAGTGCTACCCATTTTGAGTATTAAAAGGGCTGGTTAATCTATTACAGCAGGGGTAGGCAATTAATTTCTATAGGGGGCCACATGAAAAATCTGAACTGTGTTTGGGGGCTGAACCAACTGTGGGGGGAGGGAAGGAAAAAAAATCTTTATTACTGCTACCTATATTAGTTTGTTAATATTTTCTGGCTGGTGTTCACTATGTTTGAACTAGCTGCTAATTGATTGTGTTGTTCCCTTGTCCATACATTTCTGCTAATTCTAGAGTTGGAATGAGTAGATGGTCCTGTTTTAGCTGCTTCTCTCATTCCTTATTAATTTGTATACTTTGTATATGTTTTAATTGCAGATCTTGCAAGCTGATGATAACAGAGAGCTACTCCTTTATTGGTATTTTATCACACACACTACCAAGGCAATTGCCTCCTCATAAGTAACAAGGCATCCTTTTATATTGTACTGTTCAGTTTGAACACCTCTAATAGGCAGAGGTGAAAAATATTTAGCTCATTAATGACTGCAAATTTTTCTTCTATAGACAGATCTTCAGCAGAGATATGTGCAATTACATCCACAATTCTGGATACCCAGATCTTAGATTTTTTTGAGAATCCTTAACAACCAAACACTTTTGAGTAGCTTTTTGTACAGAACATTGTGTCTGTACACGTAGAGAGGATCTCACAATGAATTATTTGATTGTTGATGAATTTCAACACTATTCCTTGTCCAGTTGGGAGAGAATGATCTTTTGAAATCAGTGCTGTCCCATTCATGTGGTACTGTGTCCTCCTCTAAGTCAATCAATGAACCTGTTGGGCAGTTCATATTTTTTTTCACATGTTCTATTTTGGTGTAGTCCCAGTATCTCATGACTAAGAGGCTGCATCTTAGAACATAAGGGAAGAGGGTTGGTTTGTTTTTAAAAAGATATCTCAATTCCTGGTTTATGTAGTAAAATTGCCTCTGAGGAGGGTGTCTGCTACTTAGAATCATAGAACAGAATAATAGAATAAAGAAGTTGGAAGGGGCCTATAAGGCATTAAGTCCAACACCCTGCTCAACGCAGGAAAACAAATCAAAAGGTATCTGCCAGATGGTTGTCTAAATTTCTCTTGAATGCCTCCAGTGTTGGAGCATTCACCACCTCTCAAAGTAACTGATTCCATTGCTGTACTACTCTAAGTGTTAAGATATTTTGCCTGATATTTCTATGAAGTCTGGCTTCCTGTAACTTGATCCCACTGTTGCATGTCCTGCACTCTGGGATGGTTGAGAACAGATCCTGCCCCTTTTCTGTACAACAGCGTTTCAAGTATTTGAAAAGTGCTATCATATCTCCTCTCAGTCTTCTTTTCTCAAGGCTAAACATGCTAAGTTCTCTCAGTCTTTCCTCTGATCTTCCTTGCTACCTCCTCTGAACTTTTTCCAGTTTGTCAGTGTCCTTCTTGAAGTCCAGTGTCCAGAACCCATGGTATTGCTAAGCCAGATATTCCGGATCTTGAAACTGTGTGTTTGGTTACTTTTTCCTAGGTGCAGTGCTTTGCACTTATCCCTGTTGAATTTCATTCTGTTGTTTTCTGTCTAGTGTTCAAGCCTATCCAGATCTTTTTGAATTTTGTTTCAGGGCATTAGCTATTCTACCCAATTTTATTTATTTTATTTATACCCTGCCCATCTGGTCTAAAAGACCACTCTAACTCTATGTTATGTTATTCACAAATCTGATTAGCATTCCTTGTATCCTCTGATCCAGGTCATGAATAAAAATATTGAACAGCACTGGGCCCAGGATTAAGCCCTGGAGTACCCTACTGGTTACCTCCACCCAGTTTGAAAAGGAGCCATTAATCATCACCCTTTGAGTATGATTTTGTAACCAATTCTGTATCCACCTGATAGTTGTTTATCCAGCCTACACCTACTTGGCCTACTAATCAGAATATCATGGGGCACTTTGTAAAAATCTTTGCTGAAGTCAAGATGTACTATGTCTATAGCATTCCCTCTGTCCATGAGGGAGGTTATGTGATCAAAGAATAAGATAAAATTAGTGTGGTAGGATTTGTTTTTCAATATTCATGTTGACTTCTAGTTATTTCTGCTTTGTTTCCTAGATGTTTGCATAGTGACCTCTTTATAATCTGTTCCAGAATTTTCCCTGGGGTTGACGTCAGATTGACCTGTCTGTAGTTTCCAAGTTCCTCCTTTTTGCCCTTTTTTTTGTAGATAGATCATTTAGTACCTCACCGATTTCCAGTGATTTCAAGAAAGTAATGGATAGCGGTTCTGAGAGTTCTTAAGCCAGTTCCTTCAGTACTCTTGATTGTAGTTCATCCGGCTCTGGAGATCTGAACTACTTGATGGGCAATACCTGTTACTATTGCTCTGACATTATGATCAGCTTTGTTTCTCTGTTTGGTCTTTGACACTTTAGCTCTTTTAACTAGGATAAAGAGTTTGGAAAAATAAAATCTTTCCTTTTTTTCCCTTTTGAGCTAATCTCTATCTTGTACTCATCTTTTGATGCTTTTAATCTTTTTATTTTTAGGCTTCAAACACTCCTGGCCATGGCTAACAACTCTATTATGTTTACTATTTTTAGCAGGCCTAGAAAGCCTTCCTTATTGAGGATGGTGAAGTTGATGAGTGATGGCATTTGATCAAATCTGAGAATTTTCAAGGCGTATATGTCTTAGCCCTGTTGCTGTTAAAGATGCAGTATCTAGAACTACAGGTAGTTGATGTTTACTAATATAGGTTCTTTTAGGTTGCCCCTGGCCTGTAACAGAGGCAGTTCCTGAGCACTGTATACTTTATATAGGAGTTTGAGCTGATAGTTCATCTAGTAACCTCTTCACTAGCCTCCCTTTCACTGCAAGGAAGGAGGTCCTAGTCTGAACAATTAGTTAGCTCTTTACTGTCTAAGCAGGGAGATGGGAAATGGTTGATACCCAGGCATGGTATAATACTCTATATAGTGAAGGAGTGTTTCAGTCAAAATTGCTTTTTGAGCCTATAGTACATTTAAAAAATGGTCAGCTTCCATTATTGCCTCAGGTAAATTATCTTTTAATTGTACTTTTATCTTCTTACATTTTTCCTTTTTCCTTCTGTACTGTGGAGAAATGATTTAAAATTGCACTCTGGGCATTTTTTGCTCTGAGTTAAGGTTTTCTTCTATTTTCTTGTTGCTACCATATCTATAAATACAATATGAAGATCTGAGATGTAGAATCTGGGATCTAGATTGTACAAAGTCTAAGTTATAAACTGAGGACATAGATAGAAACTGTCCCAGAGATAATTGTTCAAAAAGTAATATTCACAATCTATCCATAAAACTATTTTATGGCTATTAATTATTTCTAGTGATAATCAGTAATAGCTAAATAATAACAAATTGCCACTGTCTTTCTTTATATCTAATTAAATACTGAATATATGGTTAATGAAATCAAATTAAGATTGTGGGTTTAAAACTTGTAAAGCAAATAATCTTTAGTTAGAGGACCTATGAATTAATTAAAACAAGTTACTAAAATTCAATTACAAATAGGAAAAGGCTTAATTAAAACTCTATTTAAACAACAACTACATTTAGAAAATATATATGATTGTATACTGAAATTCACTTCATTTATACCACCATAACATCAATTAGTCAATAAGCCCACCAGTGACCCCCTCAGGGCTTGCAAACTCACAAATTAAGCATTAAAAGCAAAGATAATTTGATAAGATGTAAACTTCTCATTTGGCTCCATGATTTTCCAAGCCTTGCCCTAGGTTTCAGTAGTGAAGGTACAAACAAACTGAACAGAAGTAATGGTAGCAATAAAACCTCCCTGTAGAAACAATACAAGCCTAGCTAATTATGTAGAGGTTTATAAACAAGCCTGTTTCTTTAGTACCTTAATTGTCTCCAGAGTCTGCTTATTGTGATTCTTATTATTATTTCAAATCAGGCAGTTAGTTTATGAAAGTTGCAGTCTTCATCCTATTTTAAACTCTGTTGTCTGCAAAGAGCTCAAACAAACCAAAGCCAAAGTATGCACAGAGGAACCAGAGATGGGGAGATGGCAGAAGAAGGTGGTAACAGCAACTAAAGTTAATTATTTGGTTGCCTCTGGTCTCTGAGTGGCTCTCGCGCAGTCCCTGAATGCTGCTATTCCTTAAGCTGGCTATCTCCTTTTCTCAGCAGTTTGGATTGGTTCCTCCTCTGTTTCTGCCTCCCAGCCACCAGGCATTTACAGACTACATCTACAAACGGTACTCCACAACTGACAAAAGTATCATTTGTTTAAAGGCTCGTCTCCCTCATCCCACTTTTGTTTCTAGTAACTTTACACTTTGATGACAGGTGTTGTCTTGGCTCTTAGATTCAGCAGCAGGTTCCTTTCTGGTTGTTTCAGTGGTTCCCAACCTTGGGTATCCCAGATATTCTTGGATTGCCTCCAAGAATGGAAGCCTCCATCACTAGCTGGGCTGGCCAGGGTTTCTAGGCATTGCAGTCCAAGAACATCTGGGCCACCAAAGGTTGGGAACCACTGTTTTAGTAAGTATGCCCACTCTTTAGTCCCTTCAGAACTGCTTGCCCATCACCATAGGAGGGAACTCATCCAACAGTTACTAAGGGATCTCTCAGAGCTTGGAAATGTTACTTCTTGACTATGAGGCCAGTGGCCTTGCTGACTGGTGATTTCTGGGTGTTGTAGTCCATTTTTTCAGGTACATCTTAACAAGTAGGCTGAAGTCCATGAAAGCTGGTGGCAGATAAAACTTGTCAGTCTTGATTACTGTCTCTGTTATTTTTGCTGTAACAGATTAATGCAACTACTTCCTTGAAAAAATAATCCCTCTCAATTGGCCATAATGTGAGGTTGCTGTTGTTCTCTGTTTTGTAGTCCACTAATATTTTACCAATAGTAGATCTGAATATTCTTCTGCCTCCGGTTGTACATGTGGAACTCCCTTGACTGTAAGGTTCTAGCGAGCCATACATCTTCTAGATGGAAAAAAACATTTGCTTGATGTGACTGTCTCAATGAAAGTAGCACTTTTGCACCTTCTGAAACGTGTACAGAGCATTTCTGAGGCATAAAATGTGAAGGAAACGTGCACCTTTTAAAGATGGAATGGCTAAAAGGCATATTATTGAACAATAATAAAAATACTTTAATCAATGGGGAAGGCTGCATAAAAAAGACACGCTGGAGAAAAAATGCATTAAGTGTGAGATAAAAAAAAATCTTGCAACCCAGTGTGGGAAAAACATGAGGAGATTTGGAAAAACAGGTGAAATTTGGAAAGAGTGATGAGTTTGAAACTGAGGTATTTTCACAGCCCCAATATATACACTACAACTTATGTTCAATTTTAAATCAAGAGCCCATGGCCAAGGCTGAAGTATGTTAAAATATTTAAATAGGGCTATGTATGTATGTGGTAACATGTATGAAAAAGGGAGCAATTTATCTGTGGCTGTCAGAGCTCTAGACTAAGGGTCAAAGAAAAAGCCAGAGAGGAAGGTTTTTCAAGGCATGCCTCCTGCACTCCAACTTAACGCTCACAATATTGCTGGACGTTTGGAAATTGTTTCATTTGTTTCACTCCCTAGGCAACCAGAATGGTCCAGGTAGGGGAGCAGCAGTGGAGGCAGAAGAAAGATTGGCCAAGCCTTGCATGGTGCAAAAATGATCAGTAGTTTGAGAGTTTATAGTGGCTCCTTCTGCGTAGTTGCCCCTTGCTGCTCTCTTCTTGTGATGCATCCTGCCTGCTCTGTATTGTCTCTCCACAGGAGTGTAAGAAAGCAAAGGGATTGCAGGTGTGCTTTTTTAAAATTTAAATAGAAAAGAACCAACATTCCTAGCTTTTGAATAGACAGGTAAAATACATCTCTGTCTCAACTGTATGATAAGACTCTTAACGTAATTTGCAAAGATGTAAATATTTGTGTAATCACAAGTTCCCTTTTTTCTTATATGGATTTTTGAGTAGAACTAGGGTAGAATGGAAACACAAGGAGCTTTAATGCAATCTGCTTCTTTTGTTGTAAGTGGAAATAAGGCTCAAGAAAGATCTGTGAGCGTAAGTATAAAGATAGATGGACTTGGCTCTGTCTATATGATGTTTACAGTTTTTTCAAGGTCACCACTGATGTCCACTCTGTGAGATGTGTTTGCCAGTGTCTTTTTCTTAATCTGCATGAAAATTAACAGGTATTTGCTTGTAAATTTCTGTGGATCAATTTCTCTCTCCTTGCACCAATATTATTTTAGTATATGCATTTATGGGCTTGTTATTTTCCGTAATACATGCATTTCTATTTGCAGTTTTCCCTAAGAAGCACAGTTTTGTACATGATGGCTGAAATCCGATAGTAAGTTGCAACCAGAACAATCCCATTGAATCAATGGATCTAACATTGATGGATCTAACATTATTGACTCACACGTCTCTACTGTGAGGTAGGTAGAGTCTATTAATGATACAAATGGATTATCAAAAAAAAAAAACGTTTGAAAAAATAGAAGGCCCCCCCAGTGGCACAGGAAAAAAGCCACTTTGGGAGCAAAAAGGTCTGGACTGATTCGATACAGGTTTTGCATAATGAAATCAATAAAAAATAGTTTGGAATTCACCTGTTTTATAAGCAGGATTTGACCATGTAGTTGCAGCCTGAATTTTAAAAGAAAATGTTCCTAGCCCTACACAGAAACCTGCCTTTGACCAAGTAAGACTCTTGGTCTACAGTAATTCAGTATTATCTATGCACACTGCTACTGGTTGGCTGTGGTTTTATTCCAGGTTTTGTCCCCAACCCAACTGAAGATACAGTGGTGCCTTGCAAGACAAATGCCTCACAGGACAAAAAACTCACAAGACAAATGTTTTTGGCAATGGGGTTGATGACTTGCAAGACAAATGTTTTCCATTTTTTGTTCCTGCCTCATGTTTGCTGATTTTTAAATGGTTTTCTATTATGTTTAAAAAGTTAAAGTTTTTTGATTTATTTTTTTAAAATCATCTGCACAATATGTACGGCTTTAAAGAGCACTTAATAAACATTTTGTAAACCAAATTTGACTTTGTTCTGACTTTCCCCCCCATAGGAACACATTAATTAGATTTCAATGCATTCCTATGGGAAAACGCGTTTCGCAAAACGAATTTTTCGCAAGACAACATTAACCGAGGAACAAATTAAATTCATATTGCGATGCACCACTGTGCCAGGGATTGGACCTAAGAAGGCTTACATTTTTGTTTTAGTTTACTTTACTAATGAACTGTGGTTCTTCCCTGTTGGCTACTGGGTTGGGCAGAGTCAGTTCTTTTGATAGGAACTATCTGTTTTCACATTTGACCATAACTCAGGAGAAAGATGAACATGACAACATGAGATGCAATCACATTCTGAGTTTGCAGAGACTGTTCATTTTATGCTGCTAATGTGGAATGCAATCTATTCATCACATTCTTAGAAAAGGATGTACTCAAGAACTGGCTACTATAAAGAACTTCACTTACCTTCTGCTTTTTATTATATGAAAGGCTCTGGCTTCTGATTTTTATTATGCTTTTCAGAGTCCCACCAGCATTGTCATCCCGTCCAACTTCTGTTTCAAGTTGTCGGCCTCTTTTCCCACTCTGCGTAGAAACATGTGTGATAACTTGTTACTCATTAGTCACTTTTCTAATGTATATATTTTAATGTGTCTTCCTTAACACTGTCATTTTGACACATTTTCCCCATTGTTAAAGTGTGTTTGTACACATATTTCAAATATATGTATTAAAGATATTTGTATTCAATTATTGAAATAATAATAAGAAAAGAGAAAATTGCTCTTTCCTCTTGTTAATGGGAAAATGTGTGGAGGGGAAATGTGTGCACAAAATTGTTCACAAAAAAAGGGTTCACAAACCAAATTGTTGGCAATTTATGCTTGGATAAAGGAAATAATAAATACCTTGGTGGCAAATCGCCACTCATTAAGAACGTGTTGGTTCTGTTTCTGGGCACATGCTCAGGACCACAATATGCACCTCATTAATAAGCAACAATCTGGCACCAATTCTTCTTCAGTTTCTCATATACAAGTGTAAATCACCATTGTGATTCTGGCCAGTCTTGCAGGTCACGTATTGCATAAATTCATAAATTCACAAGAACAAACTCCTGCAAAATTCCTTTCCATTCGTAGTGCACATGTGCACAACAAACACTTTGAGTCTCTCATCTATGAAGCAATGTTACTTGTTGACTTGATAACAAGTGATCTTTTAATCATGAAAAAGGCCAATAAAACAGCGGTCCTCAGATGTTCTTGGACTACAACTCTCAGAAATCCTGGCCAGCATTGTTAGTGGTGAAGGCTTCTTGGAGTCTAAGAACATCTGGGGACCCAAGGTTGGGAAACACTTGCCTAGAGGCTGCAAAGAAAAGTAGCCCACCACTCTGCAAAACAATTAAAACTCTTGACAAAGGTCTGAGTGATGACCAGCAGAGGGCAGAGCTTGGCAGGAGTAAGGGTCCCCAGGGAAACTGGAAAACACGCAGTAGGGGAGGACAGGAACTGTTTGACTAGAAGAGAACATTTGCTCCAAATAAAAGCTATTTTGAGGAATTAAAGCAAACAAATGTCAGCCTCATGCAGTGGCATATTAAGATGCAGTGTGCTGTAATGTGTTGTGACACTTCATAAATTAAAGCTTTTTCTTCTCCCCCGAGGGGAGAGATTTCAAGTGCAGTCAAACACTTGAACTTGGAAGTTCTGCCAGTTTGACACAGAACGTTTTATGATTCCACTGGTGCTGCAAATCAAGACAGCTCCATGCCTGGCCCCCAGACTTTCCCCCCTTCCACAATCCCATGGCCTGTCTGTAAGAAAGAGAACTGATACACTGGAAGTCCCGAAGTGCCACACACTTATCAGTGTATCTTGTTTTCAGGCTGCTGCTCAGTGACAATCATGTTATGGTTTTTGCTCTGTTATCATGCCATGCTCCGAAATGAATATTATCCACATGCTCATATTTTAAAAACACTCCCTCGCTGAGCACAGCTCCGCATTTCAAGTGTGGGATCTACATGAAGCAGGGCCTTTAAAGAAGGAAGAGAGGTAACTCCCTGGCCCTCAAATATAAGATTTGGGTGGAAAGTGTTACTTGTTGACTTGATAACAAGTGATCTTTTAATCATGAAAAAGGCCAATAAAATTTCAGAATTGTTTCTTTCAGGTGATGCTATATTTTTACTTGAAAGGTGGTCGTACAGGAGAGACGCAGGATTTATTCTTGATTATTCCAGAGTTCAGGACATATAAGAGTGGGCTGAAGCTGCAGGAAGCCAGATTTAGGGTGAATATCAAGAATAATTTCTTAACTGTTAGAGCAGTACAAAAATGGAACAATTACCATATTTTTCCATGTATAAGATGCTCCTATGTATAGGACTATATTTTTTCTAACCCCAAATTTCTTTCCTTGCAAGAAAGTGGAGTGGGAAGGCAGGGATCAAAGCGCTGTGATTCCTGCTTTCCCCCTACACTTTTTGCAATGAAAGTGGAGGGGGAAAGCAGGGATCAAAGCACTTTGAACCCTCCCCCCACTTCTGTGTATAGAGTGGTGCCTCGCTTAACGATTACCTCATTAAACGATGAATCCGCTTTACGGTGGTTTTTTTTGCGATTGCGATTGCGATCGCAAAATGATGTTCCTATGGGGAAAATTCGTTTCACGATGTTTGGTTCCCTGCTTCGGGAACCGATTCTTTGCATTACGATGATTTCCAAACAGCTGATCAGTGGGTCGCAAAATGGCTGCCCGCTGTGCAAAATGGCTCCCCGCTCTTTTTAGGACAGATTCCTCACTTAACAGGCACCGGAAAATGGCTGCCCTATGGAGGATCTTCACTGCACGATGAGGTATATCGCCCATTGGAATGCATTGAACGGTTTTCAATGCGTTTCAATGGGTTTTTTAATTTTGCTTAACGACGATTTCACTTAACAGCGATTTGAATGGAACAGGTTATCATTGTCAAGTAAGGCACCACTGTAAAATGACTATCAATTTTTCCTCTAATTATTTTAGGAAAACCTGCTATTTTATACACAGAAAAATAAGGTACGTACCTTGGGAGGTACTGTGTGCTGGAGGCATTCAAGAAAAAAATCATGGAATCGTAGAATCATGAAGTTGGAAGGGGCCTATAAGGCCATAGAGCCCAACCCCTGCTCAGTGCAGGAATACAAATCAAAAGATATCTAGTAGGTGGTTGTGTAAATTTCTCTTGAATGCTTCCAGTGTACTCACCAAATCTCAGGGTAATTGGTCCCACTGTTCTAACAGTTAGCAACTTTTTCCTGATATTCAACTGAAATCTGGCTTCCTGTAACTTGAGCCCATTGTTGTGTGTCTTGTACTTTGGGATGAATGAGAAAAGATCCTGCCCCTCCTCTGAATGACAGCCTTTCAAGTATTTGAAAAGTGCTATCATATCTCCCCTCAGTCTTCTTTTCTTGCTCAGTTTTTTCAGTCTTACTTCATAAGGCTTGGTTTTAAGCACCCTGATCATCTTTGTTGCCTTCTCTGTATAGTTCCTTTTTTTTTTTTTTTTTGGCATCCTCCTTGAAGTCAGGTGTCCAGAACAGGACACAATACTCAGGATGAAGCTTTACCAGTGCTAAGTAGAGGGGAACTAGATTTGGAGACTGTACTTCTGCTAATCCATCCTAAAATAGCATTTGCCCTTTTTCATAGCCACATCACACTGTTGGCTTATATCCAGGTTTGTGATCTACAATGATTCCAAGATCCTTCTCGCTTGTAGTATTGCTGAGCCAGGTATCCCCATCTTGAAACTGTGTGTTTGGTTACTTTTTCTAGATGCAGTACTTTGCACTTTTCCCTGTTGAATTTCATTCTGTTGTTTTCAGCCTAGTACTCAAGCCCATACAGATCTTTTTGAATTTTGTTTCTGTCTTCCAGGGTGTTAGTTATTCCACCCCATTTTTTGTCATCTGCAAATTTGATTAGCATTCCCTATATCACCTAAGCCAAATTATTAATAAAAATATTGAACAGCAGATGGCCCACGACTGAGCCTTGGGTACTCAACTTGTTACCTCTTCCAAGTTTGAGAATGATCCATTAATCATCACTCTCTGAGTACGATTCTGTAGCCAACTGTATATCCACGTGACCAGAATTTTCAGAATTTTCCCTGGGATTGATATCAGATTTACTGGTCTGTAGTTCCCAAGTTCCTCATTTTTGCCCTTTTCGTAAGTAGAGACAATATTAGTTCTCCTCCAGTCATTTGGCACCTCACTCATTTCCCAAGATTTCAAGAAAATATGGACAGTGATTCCGAGAGATCTTTAGACATTTCCTTCAATACTTTTTGATGCAGTTCATCCGGCCTGGAGATTTGAATTCATTCAAGGTAAGGAGGTATTTCTTGATTAACTGTTAAGCAATCTGAAGTTGCGGTCTTGTCCTCTCCATCTGAACTTCAAATTTTTCTGGAGGGTCATAATCTGTCCTTCAAGAAAAGACTGAGATAAAATAGGAATTGTGTACTTCGTTGTCTCGTGTTATCATTTTTCCATCTCCATTGAGCCACTGTTTCTTTCCTTTGCCTTTTGCTATGCACATACCTGAAAAAAAATGCTTTTTGTTGCTTTTTGTGTCTCTATCTAGCCTGAGCTCATTCTCTTATCATTTTTCCATCTCCATTGAGTAGTTGAGCCACTGTTTCTTTTCTTTGCCTTTTGCTATGCACATACCTGAAAAATGCTTTTTTGTTGCTTTTTGTGTCTCTAGCTAGCCTGAGCTCATTCTCAGCTTTTGCCCTTATAATGCCATCCCTGGAAGGGAGGCAGGGAAATTTGGACAACCATTTGTTAGATCTGCTTTAATTTGGATCCCTGCATTGAGCAGGGGTGTAGACTTGTTGGCCTTAAAAGCTCCTTCCAGCTCAATTGTTCTAGGATTTCCATATAATCCTCCTTTACAACATAAAACTAGTTTCTTCATTTCATCAACCAAGAATTCCAAGTGTCACCACTATCTTCACTTTGTTCTTGTCTTTAGAACAGTTGCTTTTCATGTCCTGCCTCATGTGTGGGAAGAAGTGGAAGCTGCAAGGTGTGAGATCAGGGGTGGTGCAAGGGTTAAGCTTTAAATTGTTGCTAAGTTTTTAAGTTTTGGTTAAAATTCTCCTTTTAATATGCCACAGAAGTGCAGGGATTTACAGAGCAGAACAGCTTCAAGTTCCCCAGATAATCCACTCCTTTCTTGTTAATTGGCATTTACAGTCTCAGTAACTTACTCTGAGATATTAGTAGGAAAAAGAATAAAAATGTTTCATTACTTTCATTTGGGAACAGTTAACAGGAAACTAAACTAACAACTCACAATCTGGCTTCAACAAACAAGAAAAAGAAACAGAACTTTCAGCAGAGAGGTGGGGCTTTCTTTGAATCCTGAGACAGGAAGGAACAATTCACCACCACTGCCCACACCCTATCCCTGTCCCCGGAGGAGCCCATCGGGCGGCAGCAGCACTTGCCCGGCTGCGTGGCTTCCTTTGGTGCCACCTCCTGCTCTGGCACCGGCTCCGGTGGCAAGAGGCTCCACCATTACTGGCCTGCCAGTGCAGAAGTGGCGCTGAAGGAAGCCGTGCAGCTGGGCAAGCGCCGCTGCCACCAAACTGGTTCCTCCGAGGATGGGGCATGGGGCAGCATTGGCAGCGTCCTGGTGCCGGGAGGCTGAGCCTGGCACGGGGCTGTAGTGGCCACTCCCTTCTTTTCAAGGAGGTAATGTCAACCCTAAAACAGTTCCCTGATTCCTGCTCTAACCGTTGTGGCGAAAGAGCTACTGTACAAAGAAACAGCCTCTTTACCACCAACGGTTAGCAATTTGAATTTCCCGTCTTTTCCCCCTGCCTTTCTGTGTTCGTAAGTGGAAGCTCTGGCTGCAACTTGAAGCAAAATTTTGCAGCTGGAGCTGGTCATAAGTCAAAATTGTCATAAGTAGGGATGTACGTGCTGTATTTTTTGCACCATAAGACGCACTTTTTTCCCACAAAACAGGGGGGTGGAAAGTCTGGGCGTCTTATGGAGCGAAGAAAACAGATTATATTTTCCTGTTTTCTTCTCCTAAAAAACCAAACAGCACCATTGTTTTTCTTCTCTACATGCTTATCATGAAACAGACTAATTAAAACAACACTTCTCATTTTCTTTTTTTATTATTTTGTAAGCACTTCTATTTCACAATACATTATTATTCTCATTTGTTTAATAAAGGTTTCCACATCTACCGGTGTTTTGTGGCACCATTTTGTTAATTAACATTAGAGGTAAAACTTAAAACAAGTGGTGAGATAAAATGCATTTTCTTTTCTTTTCCTTGTTGCTATCTCTGTTTCACATAAGCATTTATTATTTATTTTTTATTGCAAAAACTGCAATGAAACTCTATGAGCTACTACTGCCCTTATCTTACCAGTTATTATTGTTCTAAAAGCAACTATTTGTTTTGAAAATTATTTTCCTCAGCTGTAATTTTTCAATAATACTTTCACTTTTACTGCACCTCCCTAAGGTGCATTTTAAAAGAACTTCTCAATTTTAGGGGAACACCTCTGTCCCCCATAAAATCAATTTTTAAAAATCTAATAAGATTGACATTAACCTCAGATCACAAAGGTTCCCCACTGCCACTCCCATCAAACAAGCTGCATGTGAGACTGTTAAAAACTACAACAAGACTTAGGGGTGGGTAGCAGTGCAGGCTTCCTTACGTGACAATCACATTGAACTGTGTCATTCCTAAGTGCCTCGTCAACATATTTATTGCCATAAACAGCCTTCATTTGTCAATAAATTTCAGAAGGAATGGTTTTCTTCTGCAGTTAAAACCTGATAATAACATGCTGTTTAGTGCATACTACTAACTGAATTTGTATTGTGAAGCTGATTTGCACTTTTGTGTAAACATAGGGCAGATGGGGTACAAATGCTATGATACACAGGCATGTGAAGTATGTTTTTTGTCCTTATGAAAGCAAAAATAGCAACTAAGTCTCAGTCCAATCATAGTCAGAATGGTTTTATTAATTAATTTATTTATATTTCCCTTTTCTTCTGCAGACATGGTGGCGCTGCGGGATAAATCGCTGAAGCCTGTGCTGCAGGGTCAGAAGACCAGCAGTCGTAAGATCGAATCCACATGACGGAGTGAGCCCCCGTCGCTTGTCCCAGCTCCCACCAACCTAGCGGGTCGAAAGCATGCAAATGCAAGTAGATAAATAGGGACCATCTCGGTGGGAAGGTAACAGCGTTCCATGTCTAAGTCGCACTGGCCATGTGACCATGGAAGATTGTCTTCGGGCATAACGCTGGCTCTATGGCTTGGAAACAGGGATGAGCACCGCCCCCTAGAGTCGAACACGACTGGACAAAAATTGTCAAGGGGAACCTTTACCTTTCTTCTGCAGAGGCAGAGGCTGGGAGGTCAATTCCCCACTGTGCCTCCTGGTAGACCAGCCAGCCTATGTAGCCTTGGGCAAGTTGCACTGTCTCAGGGCTCTGGTCACAACCCTTTAGAAAACAGAAACTGTCTCTCTGTTGGCTCTTTCTTAAAAAAAAAAAAAACACTCTGCCAGAGTCATCCCAGGAGGACAAGATCCTATGAGAAGGAGGTGGAAGGGATGGATTTTCAAGTGAGCGGTGTGCGCTGGGCCTCTCTATGTCTTAAAAATGTCTGGATTTGAAGTGGCATATCTTACCTCCGCCCCTAGTCTTCATCTCAACACAAAATTACCCCAGTAAAGCCTTTTGCAGCAATGGTAATTTTAGTGTACATGAAAAATCAGCTTCAAAGCTGAAACGGATCAAGACAGACTGACTTAGGGGCTTGGAGCACAACTGGGAAAAATGCAATTCTACTTAACGGTGGCACCATATTTCCAGCATTCTTTCTGCCAAATACTTTACTGCTTTCAAATGTCCTCAGGGACAAAGAATAAGACAGTGGGGCGGGGGGGGGGGGAAACAAAGCAACAATATGCAAGCTAGAAAGATCTAAAACAAGGCAGGGGCTGCACACAATTTACAAGGCATATTTTATACTATACAATCTACAGGTGCATGTAAAAATCAAAGCATTATTACCTTTCAGTTTTTTAAAAGGATCCCATCCCTCATGCTTGATGAGAAAAAAAGTGACAATACATCAATGTGACTTAAACTACAGACACTGATTCACTGGAAGAATGAAAACAAAGGCAAGCGTCATGTTCAGTATTTATAGGCCTGGAACTCCAATTGGTAGCTAATGTGGTGATCTGATGAAGCACTCCTTGTGTGTGGCTATGTATCCGAATGCATGACCTCGTCAGGTCACCATGGCAACTTCTGCTGTTGGAGCTCTGTCCATGTAAATATTGAACAGGATACAGCCAGGGATGTTGGCAAGTCTTTGGGTCCAAGTCCCAAGTCCTAGCCCAAGTCTTTGGTACCAAGTCCTGAGTCCCAGGCCCCAAGTTCAAGTCTATTAAAAATAAGCTTGATTTCCCAGGAAAAAAGGAGGGGATGGGTAGGTTCTGAGTCACAAGTTGAGTCCAAGTCATTGGGGGTGGGAACCCGAGTTGAGTCAAGTCACCAGTGTGACAAGTCCAACTTGACTTGCATCCCCATACCTGGATGCTGCTCAAAGATATTTAAACCATCTGCAAGATTTTGAACGTTAGGAACTAGCAGTAAGAAAGGTATGGGGGTAAAAAAAAGCTCCAACTCCTTGGCTGTTGTTTAGTGTAAATACCTAAGATTATTATACTGGTGTCCTCATCTACAACAACAGGCCCTATGGAGGTGTGTTTCTGCTACTTCCCTGCAGCCAGGCAAGCCCTACCTCAGGAATATTGGGTAAACAGTTTTTGGAATTCAACCCCTGCAGAGTCCTCCAACCATTATGGGCACTGCTGGCTGAGGCATTCTGGAAACTGTAGTCCACAATGTGTTTCCACCACCCCAAAGTTCACTCTTAGCACTCTGAGGGTCTCTTCCCAATTTTATCTATAAGAGGTAGTTAGATGTTGCAAGTCGGATTTAAAGAAAACGCACATCACTTATGATGTGTCACTGGTGTGGCCTGCCACACAGAAAAGGCTGGTCATGCACAGTCTGGTGGCTTCTCATTCTGTCTTCAATGATAATTTTACAGTAATTCTTGCAAACGGCTTTGGGGAGGGAAATTAACTAAAAACTGATAGCCTGAAGGAATGGCATCCTTTTGTTGGTCCTATGCTTCTGTGACATCATGCAAGGTCTGTAGGACTCATGGACCTTTTGAAATGGAACAAAAAGAAAATGGGTGGGGCCGAAAGCTTTCTCTCAGTAGCAGGAACCCTAGAAAATAGAAGCCTTAAGAACAGGATTGGGACAGAGTGATTTCATAAGGCTCAGGCATTACTTAAACCAGAGTACTAATTTTCTGATGTCTCAAGTGGTAGATGCTGCTCCCATTCTTAGAGAGGGCATGAAGTCACTGTGTTTTAGGTCAATACCCGATGACTAAAAAACAAAACAAAACTTCCTTATCTACATATAATGTCAAATTCTAGGGCTAAAAAGAAAACAACAACTGGATAAATATAATGACTTGTAGTATCTTTCCAAACATCCTGTGCTGGGACAGAGAAGTACACAATTTCTGGCCTCATCACGTCAACAACCAGAATAGTGTTCTCCCATTATTTCTGGCTAAACCTAATGGGCTGAGAAGTCTCTTGCCTTTAAAAGGGAAACATGCTGCATGGAGAATGTAGCACATATCTATATTTCTTTGTCCACAGACCTGTATATCTGAGTGGGAATCACAACTGCAGCAGGCAACATGACAATGCCATGCTCTCATAGTAGATGCTTTATTTATAGCAGAAGTGGGCAAACCTTCTGGCACGGTGAGCTAAGACAGTCTCCCAAGACTCCTTTCACAGGAGTGTTCACACAAGAGATAGGCACTGGGAAGCCACTGATCCTCTTGGAGGCTTCTGTCTGTTCATGATTTTAATCTACATAGACAGATGTTGTAATGATGCATGCATGCCTGTCAATGATGCAGTCTTCCTGAAGCCACCCTTGTCCTTATGCCTGGGAAGTGTCAGTACATAGGCATCAGAAACAACAATGCCTGTTACCCCTGTTTACTGGGCAAAATATATTCCTGTGTTCCCCAAATCCCATTGACTGCTGTGAGTGGCCACCTTAAGGGTTCCCTGACCAAGAAGTAGCTGCTGGCTTTGGCCAATATATCTGAAAACACACATGGATTGGGCTTATCCCTGCACCATCCCTTTGGCTTTGGGCTGGGTGGCACTCCCCCCCCCCCAGCTTGGAATTGTTCCTTTTCATGGCTACAGCACCCAGAATCTCTCAGGCAGCACAAAAGAAAAGGAACTGTTCCAAATTCTGTTCTTGCAGTTCCCTTTGCCATCCAGGAAACATACTTCTTTCCCCTGTCAGTACCACAAATGGCAGAGCCAGAGCTAGGAGTGCAATCTTCCACAGAGCTACAGAATAAGGGAACTCAGAATCACAGGTATGATCCTGGTGTCATCATCATCAAAACCAAATCCTCCCTGAGAGCTGCCTGAACCCCATCCTTTCAGAATATGCACTTTTGGAATCAGGCACCTTTTTTTATAACCACTAGACTTTCTGATCCTGCTGTGCTGGGGCCCGTCAATGATAGTCAAACTTACATTTTTTTTTTTAAAAAAGGAAAAAGTTTCTTTGTTGAAAAGGAAATTGCAGTTAAGAAGACCCTCAGTCCCCCTCCCTCCAAACCTGACAGCTGAGAGACCTGAAACAATCTGCCTGCAGCTCTGGTTAAAAGTTATGGCTACTCATGCTGTAGCTTTCTTTGCTATAGCACATTTCTACAGCTACATCCTAATCTGCTAAATTTGTAGCAGGATTGAAAGAGGATGCCCACAGGCCTCTCACACTACCTAAAAGGCTACAGTTCTAATTAAAATTCCATACTTTAACAGAGAAATACAGATTTCTTTTCCCACTTTTCAAAATAAAATAAAATAACATTAGATTGTCAAAATGATTGTTCAAAAGTTTCTGCAAATGTGGGGCTATCTCAGAGCAAAAGCTTAGGCTCTGGGGCAAGTTTTAAAAAGAGGATGAGAAAAATATTGAGACACATTAGAGCTCATATTTTCACTCTAGGCCTTTGCGTGAAGGCAAGATGCTAGAATGCCATGCATACAAATTTGGATAGGTTTCAGCAGGAGACAAAATTATATTTATGCTAACTGCACATAGTTGCACAGTGACAAAACATCCTATCTGCAAAAATGAACAGACAGGATTTTTAAAAAAATAGTTATGCAGTATGTATGCAGATTTTTCTAAGGTAATATTATAGAGATAGAATTTTGAAAAAGGAATATAAAGGAATACTTAAAAGTAAAACTATTATTTCAAATGTAACATTCATTCCATTTTCCACATGGTTCCAAATAACTCTCTCCCCAACAAGTTACTCTCCTTGCCTTCTCCTCAATCATTCTTCCACCACACCCACACATACATCCACACCCCCCCCCAAACTCTCACACATACTCTGCTGTCCAGAGTTGGGGGGTTATCTCCTTTTGGACTACAAGTCTCAGAATCTGTATAGCCCTGATGATAAGGGAATGTGGAAATTGTAGCTGAAAAGGTAATATTTCCAAATTCTGCAGCTATCATAGGCACATCCACAATTTCTAACAAACATACTGTATATCACATCTCTCCATTTCCCCTGACTTATCATTGGTCGTATTGATTTTAGCTACTTCCTGCCCCATTAGACGTTGTCTAGAGGGGCAGGGTAGAAATCAAATAAATAAATAAATAAATAAAATAAATAAAAATAAATTAGACCTTGGATTTGGGGAATCTTGTGAGAGCACATTTTCATTTCTTTTGGAGATAAACTTTTGGTAAAGACACTTGTAAGCCCTTGATCACCTCATCATCTTATCCAAGCAGCTTTTCACTTTTCCCCACCCACCCCCAAAAAACGGCCCCCAAGTTCTAGTTACCAGATGAGAGAAAATACTTCAAGCCTAGCTCTTCTCTCATGTGATATTGGTGAAGATATGTCACATTGGAAGCATTTCTGATAAATGAGGTTGTCAACTCACTGGGTGCAGATTGTAGAGACTTGGGAAGAAATGTGTGAACAGGGACTGAGCGCATTTATTTCACGTGTAAAAACGCTCTGGCCAAGTTGCCAGTGAAAAGTCAATGGGTGGCTGGGCTATTAAAAGGGGGAAAATGGCTGTAAAACAGTTGTTGATTTAAAAAACAACAAACTAAAAAACACAGGCCGCTGAAAGAAACTTAGTTGGTGAAAAAAGACAGGACAAATGTTTGAAAGGAACACTGGGGATCACCACAAAACACTGTTGGTATGAAAAAGAAAAAAGATAACTCAGTTGTTTTATCTGCAACCTCCCACCAACAGAACTAAAAGCCAAAGAATTAAAACATTGGTTAAGGCCACTTGTAGAGATACTCTAACAGTATCAGTGTATACAGTGTGCTGTTAGGAGTCCACATATATTTAGAAATTAAAACTCAAGCCCCCAATCCCATAAAAAGAAGTCATCTAGAAACTGAATGTCAGCTCTAACCTTGCCTCTCCCTCTCTTCTCGTATCCTGTCTCCACCTGTGCAGGTTTTCCAAGGCTATACAGATTAGCTCTTTTTCTGGGACATGTCGTGTTGTCCTAACCTTTGACTCAGGAGACATACCTAACTCATTGAACTATCCAGCCAGCCTGAACTGACACAGGACAACTGTAATTATACTTGTCTCCTTCTCTGGAAGGCAGGTGGCACTCTTCCAAAATGGATGCCGGACACTTATTTCAGCCTGCAAAGGGAGCAGAATCCATAAGATAGAGCTGTGGTAGGAACAGGAGATGACAGGTGTGTTTGTACTCACAGCTGCTTGGTCATTTATCTCAGCAGGGTTCTCCCTTTCCTGCATGTTTTACAGCTTCTCCTGCTCTCTCTTCTGCTCTTTAGGACCTGAAGGCTGGTCAAAATTCTACTGTCCAAATCAGCAGCAAAAGAGACACAAACCATTTTAGGTCAGGCCAATTGCAGCAAGGGGACAGCCCAGCGGGATGCTTCATTGCAGAAGTCAGCTTTCCTCATCAAGACTGCAAAATAGTCAGCTTATCTCCTATCAAATCACAAAGAAAAAAAGAGAGAGAATATTCTCTGTAATAAGCTTCATTTTTCTGAATTGTTAAGGAAGAGTAGGAAAGAAAATTGTTCCTTTAGCACTTCTGGAAAACTTTGAGATGGTATTGCTATGGCAACAGTTCCCCCTCTCACCAGATAAAGTGAGAGGAGAGAAAGAGTGAATATATAGTCCGTGGAATCTGAATTTTAATGTGCCAGATTTGATCTGCGTATCTCCAGTGTCTGTTGTGAATACCATCATGGATTTACCTTGACTTTGGCATAAACAAAATGATAAGAAATGGCCACTGAGCCAAATAAAAACTCACATAGTTTAAACTTTAAAACGTGTTGTTTATGAAAGGGTAACTAAATTAAAACAAACAAGCAAACACAGATTCTTTTCTACTTGGATCATTTTTTTCAAGCCCAAATATATAGTAAGTGAATAGAAATATGAATCTATTGCAGACAGGAAGAAGGGAAAAATAATGGGGACCAGCTAGTGCTCTCTCTCTCTCTCTCTGAAGAGAATGAATTCTCATCATCATCAATTGTCATCATAATTTCTAAGCTGCCTTTCTCCCATTAAGAGACTCAAGACAGCTCACAATAAATAAAATGCAAATCAAGTGAAGAAAAACCACATAAGGAAGTCAATAAATTATTCTATTGGCACAATTGGTACATTACAAATGCTCATATACAGTGTAGTACTAAAGAATGTCCAGTTCCTTGGCTATCCACTTTAGGTTTGATAGTATCTGAAAACAAACAAACAAACAAACTTTTAAAACAATCAAAGGGCAGTTGGAACAAGAAACTACATCATTAAGCCATTCTAAAGGAAACAGGGCTTTATGGCTTTGCCCTTTCATTACATTGGGCATGGGTGGGTTTGCATGTGATCTTCTCCTCCCGTCAAGAGGGCTGCAGTTTGTTTTTACTGGCAGAGGAAAACCACATTTTGACACATTACAAACATTCTAAATGTCTGAAAATATACAAGTCATTCTAGAGTTAAGGGCAATGCAACTGCATCACTCTAGAGGAACGTGCATGTGTTTGCAGCTGTGAGATATTGTTAGCTTCCACCAGATGATGCATTTCCATTTCCCACCAAAGGGATCTCCTATATTCTTCTTCTAAGACCTTGTCTAGGTCAAGATCTCCAAGCTTTACTGAGATGGCTCCACTTTTCTGAAATTAGTATGCTATTTAGCTGCGCTCCATGCTACTGGATGGCAGACAATGCCAATAGCAATATGTCCCAAATGTCTTCAGAGAGTGGAAGCTGAGGAAGCAGCCTCATACCAAATCAAACTGGCAATCCATCTAGATCATTATTGCCCAAGCTACACAGATTGGCAACAGCCATCCAAGGTTTCAAAGAGAAGACCCTTCCAGCCTGAGCCAGAGATGCCGGAAGTTGAACACTGTACCTTTTGTATGCAGAACAGGTGCTCTTCTATTGGACAGGTACTTTGGATGCTAGCCAGGTACGCAGCACCAGCAAGAGCAACATTGATGCAACTTCAATAAAACATGAAGGATAATATGCACCAAATGACATTGAATCCAGCTATAAATACAAGTCTCTCTGATCCATTTCAACAAATCTCTCTGTCTTCTAGCTTGCACCAGTAAGTTCCCCCAAACAACTGCTTTTCCCAGTACAGTTGTTTGCTGAACAAAGATTCATTAATGCTTCCCTTGAGAAAGGAAAGGAATCCTGTTCACCCTCCTAACCATCATTTGCATCATATTCTTTTTCCACCATCCTAACCTCAGAAGGGGAAACACTTTCCCCCATATTTTGGCCCCCTTCCTTCTCTTACTACAGCCTTTTGCCTATTACCAGTGTGTGTCCTAAATCACTGGTTCTTAACCTTGGGCTTCTGCAAGTCCCAGAAGACTTCACCACAAGCTGTGCTGACTGGGGTTTCTGGGAGTTGCAGTTCAAAAGCATCTGAGTAACAAAGGTTAAGAACCACTGTCCTAAATGAGGGTTGCCAAGTCATCAACATCTCATTTCTGGAGATTTTGGAGCGCGAACCTGTGACCTGGGTGCAGATCCTTGTTGATGCCATAGGGACATGCCCTCATTTTCTCAAAGGGAGGTGGTTCCATCAGCATGAGATGGAAAACTGAGTGTAAGCACGAGTGACAGGAAATACAATGATGAAATTTTTAAGCAAACATGAATTCTTGTAGCGGCAACAGCTCTGGAACATGCTAAGTAATTTTTAAAAAAACCCAGAATCTGAAGGTACTTCTGAAAATGTCTAAATGGGCTCATGTTTGACATCATGAGAAGGAATGCCAACATTTAGGGCTGCCAGGCGGGTAGCATTCCATTCCTAGTATGTTTACTCAGGTGTTTATTTAGGTTTTCATTTGCTCTTGCTTCCTAGTAAGGATACTTGGGATTTCAAATGAAAGGAAACCAGCTGGAAAAATCTTTCCTGGAAAACAAAGAGAGTCACAATACCGATCAAGTGTACCAAGGGTTAATCTCAGTCCTGGCAGAACATTTTATTTGGAGTTTAAGCTTTGCCGCTGGAGGGAAATTTTACAAATAAACTTGCAAGCTTTGCAGATCAATTTTCTACTTGGTTTTATCACCCTGTTTCTCTCTTAATCAGCCCCTGCTGCCTGCCTGTCTCTTTTCCAGACACATTCTGAAGGCTCAGTGCCATCTCTGAAACAATTGAAGGCCCCCTCTTTTCTCTTCTTTTGTGGTGCTTGAGACCACATTGGAAACTTTGGTGCCATTTGTATTACCATCAAGAATATTTAGGAATAAACAGCTTTCATAAACAATACTCTTGGGCTGCAGCACTGCTGAGCATGTGGCATAGACCTTGGTTGCTTGAATACTCTGCAACCATTTAAATTATAATAATATTACATTACAACAGAGGCAACAGCCATATAAATTATTGTGCATTGTCTCCGCTCATTGATTTTTTTTTTCAAACACATAGCCTTGGCTGAAAAATTGATTAAACATTTTTTTAAAAAAAAGCAGACTGAAGTAATGTAATGAACTGTAAATGGAAACAATAGGCTACTTAGTGGCAGAGAGATGAAAGACATTTAATAAGAGCTAGAAGGGACAGATTGGGTGATTCGCCATTGTTTGATCTACTCAGCACCTATGAGGAATACAGATATGCAAAGTAAAATAGTTTACGCGAACAAGGAGATAGGAGATCCCACTAGGGAGCATAATTTATCATAAAACTGATGGAAGTAAAATTACTCAGTGTATGCATAAGAAGTCAAAAAACATCCTGAAAAACTTTTGATGAATAAGTGTCAGAAACCTTATCACTGTGTTGCTTTATTGCAGTATGGAATATATTAAACTGGTGTTATTAAGTGGACGCATCAAGGAAAAAGGACAAATGATCAGCATTAACAACTTTCTAGTGGAGAAAGATGAAGCCGCAAGATATTCCCAGTGGGTTTTATTCAATATGTGCTGAGTCATCCTAATGAACAGTTTCTGTAACCACATCCTGGCTGAATAATTCTTTAACCATACCAAATATATTTCAGGAGAAATCTGCTAAAGCAGTATAATTATACAATATTGACAACTATAATATTATAATTATGCTTCAAGGTATTAGGAGAATCCTAATGAACATATCTTTATTAGGAGAGACCTAACAACCCAGAATAACTCTCAGAATAGGGCAATGTGTCTGCGGAATAAAGGCTGGAATGCTACCAGTGTATGTGTAAGGTTTGTGTAACTTGCTGTGTCTAATTAATTAACAAAGTGCTGGAGTCCATCTCAGCTGAACAACTGGGCATGTGGCCTGGCATGCAACTGAGATGCATTCTGGCACCTTGTTAATTAGCTGCAATTAGCTGCAGCAAGTTACCCAAACCTTACCCAAACTCCAATAGGAGTCCGGACAGTACGTATGTGGAAGCAAGGCCAGTTTTCACATAAATTCTTTATTAAAATTTTATCTTTATATTACTCACCTTGGCTGGATAGCTCAGTGAGTTAGATAACTGGTGGTGGAGCCAGAAGTTCTACGTTTGATTCCCCACTGTGCCTCCTGGGAGAAAAGTAGGACACATCTGAGTATCCACTACCTGGAAAACCCTGAAAAGTGTCAGCATAAGTCAGAATGGACTTGATGCCACATGATCATTATTATTTATTTTATTACTCAGAGCTTGGAAAAATTACATTTGTGCACTAAACCTTCCAGAACTGCCAGCCACCATCGGCACACCATCTGCTGCCAAGTGATCCATAGAGAGTATCCTGATGACTTGTTATGTTTGATGCTGCTGACTATGATTTCATTAATACACTAGCAAAAGGCTTTTATCAAGGTTAAAATCATAAGAATGTATAAGCACCACACATACCACGAGGATCTCTCTTTTTTCCTCCCTCCCACTCCAACTCTTCTTCTTTCATGTTGACCTCTATATCTTTCTACCCTGCTGCTCATTCAGCTGCTCCTTGACTCCTAGACAATTTGTCCATGTGCCCTAGTGCTCTTTTTCACCTTTTTATTTGCCTTTCCCTCCCTATTTTGATGTTTGCCATTTTGTGTCCCAACCTTTACCAGTCACCAGGAGTCTCTCTTTTTTCGTTTTTGAGATTGCTGTATTCTAGTTCTCCAAATCCAGGCAAACCTATCTGTATATTAAACAATAATTTTGCTCATGATAGAAATCATGTGGTAGGTCATGAAAGGGCTGGCCAACATATATACAAAGAAAACACCTCAGACTCACTCCTTTCAACATATTGACATTAAAAGGCCAAAACCAAAACTAAACGAAAACAAAAGAGAGGGCAATGGGCAAAATATTGTGGTAACTGAAAGACCAACTTAATTATGAGTTGTTGTGGATCAAAATCCTCCTCCTCAGATACATATTTGTGGATTTTGAGCCAGGAAGCCACACACTAAAACAAATCCATTTGTCCTTAAGGTGCCACAACATTTCCTCTTTTGCTTCCTTCAGTTTTTTTTCTCCTGCTCTCTTTTAACTTTGTCAAAGAGACAAAACAGACTAAAATGGATCAGAAACTCTTTTCAATATTTTTCTAGACAGAAACCAGAAAACTGGGTTTTCTCAGGTTCTAGCTGCGCAAAAACCAGTATTCACAACATGCAGCTGAGGATGTTCTGTTCGTGTTTCTAATTTCATTTCTTTGACACCATCCGTTCCTTTAACCTCTCTAGGACACACAGCTATTCCACAGGCATACCCTTCTTGGGAATGGGATTTCTCATCATAGTTACACACAAATGTGTTCTTCAGGCGTTTGTTGTGGGATACACTTATGCTGATGGCAGCGGGGGGGGGGGGAGAATCAAATATGAGATGGATGGACTCCCTAAAGCAGTGGTGCCCAACCTTGGGTCCCCAGATGTTCTTGGACTAAAACTGCCAGAAGCCTTCACCATTAGCTGTGCTGGACAGTATTTCTGAGAGTTGCAGTCCAAGTACTTCTGAGGAATCAAGGTTGGCAATCACTGCCCGAAAGGAAGAAGCCTTGAGTTTACAAGAGCTAACCGGGCTCCTGAGGAGAGGACATTTTGGAGGTCTCTCATTCATAGAGTAACCATAGAACAGAGGTGACTGCATGGCACATAACAACACAGTAACAGCACTTATGTACACACAGCTTTCAGATTTGCCCCACAGAACTGTGCATTGGAAAAAGTGCAGGAAGCATATGTTATAGAGTGGCTTTCTTGAAATGGAATGCAAGAGCACTGAATGAGTTAACATCCCAATATCTTTTCTTCTCTTTTTTCCCCTCCCCTCCACCTTTAATTTTTTATTTTATTTCCCCCCCCCCCCCGCAAGAAATATTATATACCTATGCCATAGTTACTCAATTTAATGGCTTGGTAAAAGATCTTCTGTATTAAAACAAACGATGTCTGAGAAATCAGTGCCTTGGGTTTGTGGGAAATTGATCAGATGGTCACAGCACATTTACTGTAGCCTCAGATGTTAGCCACAGGGCTCAGAGCAACATATTTATTACAGAGATAGCAACAGTTTTGCAAAACAGTCATTTGGCATCAAAGACTTTTGTAATGTGCCTCGCAGTTAAGAGTGAGATGGTACCCAGCTGTGACTGCAATACAGCAGGAGAACATGATCCATTTATACAATGTAAATTCCTTCACTTTGGGAGACAACTAAAGTAGGCCTGGATCATTAGGGATTTGGTGAGTCAACACTTACGTAAGTTCCACTGATTCAATGAGCCCACTCTTGTCTACCAAGGTCTAGAGAAAGTTTCAAGTGAAGCCAACAGTGCAAATTGGTGTGATCCTGTGTTCCTATGGTGGCAAATAGGGATGGGCATGAACTGTTATTTGGTGGTTCGGCCCAGTTTGGGCAGCACCCACACAGGTGTTCTGCAAATGCTACACGCTTCCCCTCTCCCCATGTTCTCTGTGTGATCGCCCATTCACGGGCAGCACCACATGCTTCCCTCCTCTGCCTCCTATGGTGGCCACCCACTCAGACAAGGAGCCAGAGCAGAGAAGCCTGTAGCACTGCCGGTGAGTGAGGGATCGTGCAGAGAAGGCAGAGGGGGGGAGTGAGTGGGTGATCGCATAGGGGAGGGAAACATGCAGTGCCCCCATGAAACACCTGTGTGGGTGCCGTACCAAACCAGGCATAACCGTTGAATCACAGTTCATGCCCATCTCTACTGGCAAAACTTTCTGCTCCAGACCCAAGCACCTTGTTACAAATTCAAATATCTCATTTTGTTATTCTCATTCACTGGGTTATCTTCCTATATAGAGAAAAGAACAACAACACTGATACAAGTTAGTTATTTACGAGGAGGGCAGAAGCAAATAGAAGTAGAATAGTATTAATTGTCTTACAAACAATTCCACAGTCAGCTTATGTAAAAATGGCACTTGCAACAAAATGCTGAAGTGTAGTGGCTCTGAAGAGGGGCTCTTGCTCAGCAGTCCAGTGCTGTTCAGGAAATGAGTGGGTGCGAGGAGATCACTGAATGTGGTAGGGAGAGGACAAGCTTCAATAAATATGCATCTCAGCAGTTGGGCTTGTGAATACTGCAATTCTAATGCAAAGTACAGAAGTAGAAAGGCACATGCATTCAGTTAGGGGTTGGACTCGATGGCCTTATAAGCCACTTCCAACTCTGTTATTCTATACTAGGACAAACAGACATATTTCAACATTTAAAGGAGCACTGCTTCTGAATATGGGCTAGGTGCTTCATCCCAAATGGAAAGACCACTCACTTTGCTCACTTATGTGAAAGCTCAGAGGTTCCTGTACAAGATTTCTTATTGGCTCAATTTAAAGAGTGTTTTCTTTTAATTTTTAAATTCACATACAGGTGTACACAGAAGAAGTATCCTTGCAATGTAAAGACCATGCCCTTATTTGCCAATGGCCTGTTTTGCTTCTAGACTGAAAAGCACTCTGTCATTTGACTTTCCTATTGGATAAATTATACAACAGTGCTCAGCCCATAACAGGGCAGTCCTGATTAGAAGGGTTGCTGCTGAAAAGTCATCCATAGGGCCATTTACCTTCTTGACTGAGTAGTGCAGAGAAGTGAGACAACTTACAGAGGCAAGTGTTGAGCGGCAATGGAAAATACTGGCAACTTTGTTGAATGTTTCCTTCCAATATTCATTGGCAGCAATAGTACTATCTGTTTCCTAGATAAAAGGTTTGTTTCCCAGCTGCTAAACTGTAATCTACAGAGGAATTAATCTGAGCAGTTCTAAGAAAGTCTGAATACCTCATCTTTTGGGAGAACTTCCATTCATTTGGCAAAATGCAACAATGCCAATGAAGAGCTGGCACTGTCAGCAGCTGATGTCAATAGACAAGAAGTGGAGAGGCAAAGAATAAACAAGAAATTTCCAGTGTGAAAGAATAAGCAGAAAGGGGAACAATGGAAAGAATGCTGGAACTGGCTCCTGAATTACAGATTTCCTTATTTTAGAAAGAATCATGACACATTTCACAAGCTTATTTCACAAAGATACCATTTCAAAAGACTCCATCTGGATTCCTAAGATATACCTAGCCAAAAAAGGAGAGTGAAGCTTGTTCTCAAGACCTTGAAGGCCTTTGAAAGTGAAAACCAAACATAATCCATAAATTAAATGGAAAACATGAATGTGGATTCCTTTCACCTGCAAAGGAGAAAATAGACATAATAAAGGCACCTTGAAATGGAAGCTCATTCTCTATGCTGTTCAAATCAGAGGTTTTGCATTAGCCTTCTTGGTAAGCAGGAATTGCTCTTCCAGAAGACACAGCTGGGAATCAGCTATATGTACTGTTTGATCAAGCTAAGTCACATCATTAAGAGCCTCCGGATGGGGTACTTTGACTGGTCTGGCTGCCATTCTAACCATCCCATTTATAGGTGGAAGGAACCCTATAAATCATTGAGTCCAGACCATGTCAAGGAGGCACAGTGGGGAATCAAACTCCCAACATCTGGATCCACAGCAACATGCCTAAACCACTGAACTAGCAGTTACAATGTGCCAGATTTCATGACAGTAATTGTTTAAAGATTATAATATATTATATTATAAATATTATTATAAAATGACTCTCAAGTGATGAAAATTATAAATGCTTTGAAATACTAGAAGCAGATAACATTGTGCACACAAAAGTTAAAGAACTGACAAAAAGGGAATATATCAAAAGACTGCGGAAAATCTTAAAATCTAAATTAAATAGGGAAATACAGTCAAAGCCATAAACACATGGGCGATTCCAGTGATTAGATACCCAGCTGGAATAATAGATGGACTCAAAATGAATTAGAAAAATTGGATCGAAAAACATTGAAACTAATGAACATGCAGCATGCATTATGTCCAAAAAGTAATGTAGACAGATTATACTGTACTTACCACAAAAAAAAAATCAGATGCCATGGATTACTGCAAATACAAGGGGTAGTACAGGAAGGAAAAAGAAGCCTAAATGCTTATATGAATACAAGCAGAGAAAAAATTACAGAAAACAACAGAAACAAAGGCTCACTATAAGAAACAACAATTTGAAAATAAATTAAACAGCTGGGAAAATAAACCACTACATGAACAACACCTGAGAAATATTGATGGAAAGCATGATCATAATTCAACATGGACATGGCTACAACTGGGGACCTTTAAGAAAGAAACTGAAGCCTTGATTATGCTACACAATAACAAGCACTCCAAACCATGTGATGAAATCTAAGATCCAAGGAGTTAGTGCTAACAACAAATGTTGACTCTGACGAGAAAAAGATGAAACTATGTCACACCTCATCTGTGAATGTCCAAAGATTACACAAACAGATTACAAAGCTAAACATGATAGAGTTGCAAAGTGAGTACACTACTCATTATGCAAAAAAACCCAAAAAACTTCCCAGCCCCCAAAAACCCAAGGGAATATCAGGTAGTGGAGGTGTCGGAAAATGAGGAGGTTAAGATCCTGTAGGATTTCCAGATCCAAACAGATAGACATCTTGAACTTAACACACCAGACATAGTAGTAATAGAATGAAGAAATGTCCAGATCATTGATATTGCAATTCTGGAGGATGCCAGAGTTGAAAATGAAGAATTGGAAAAATTAACAAAGTACAAAGACCTGGCAATTGAAACAACCTGCCTCTGGAAGAAACACACTTCAGTGGTCCCTGTAGTCATTGGGGCTTTGGAAACAATAGCAAGAAATTTCACACAGCACTGTAAGCAGTTGCAGATCTCAGAAATCACACCATCAGAGCTACAAAAAAGAGCAATATTAGGAACAGCATATATAGTGTGCCAGTATTTAACAGATACTTAGGTTTTTGGTTAAAATTTGTAGTTATATAATAGCAGTCAATGTTTTTATAATTTTGACTGTGCTTGGTGTTATTGAATAATACTAGTATTAATAAAACATCTTATTTGTGGATGAAACCAACTTCAGTTGTCCCTGTAGTCATTGGGGCTTTGGGGAAAATATCAAGAAATTTCACAAAGTATTTCAAACAGTTGCAAATCTCAGAAATAACACCATCAGAGCTACAAAAATGGCAAATGTAGGAACAGCATACATACTGATCATTCTTTAGTAGATGTTAAAGTTTTTGGTTAAAACTTGTATCTGTTATATAATACTAACCAATATTTTTATAATTTTGATTTACTCTTCGGTAATTTTTGAATAATAATCATAATATACAGGAGCACAATTCCATTTCATCAGATGATAGCTAAAAAAACAACTACAACTATAAAAGACTAAAAGTATTAGAACTACCAAGTGAAAAACAATCTACATTAATGTAAGTCCCACAGTATTGGGATGCATGGCTTAAGAAACTACTATGCGGGCAGCATGCAGTTACTTCCTGAATAATGTCAATAAGCAAGATTCAAATCTGTGATTTAAATTAGCCTGTCTTCAGAATGAATCTGGGAGATCTATGTGCGCTATCCAAGACCAGGTTCTTTGCAATATATATTACCAGAAAGTTATTATGAAGCAAGGTGTCAGTGACATGTATAGAGCCTGCCACTAATCCAAATAAACAATTCATTATGTTTTCGCTGGATGCCCTAAACTAGCAATGAGTAAAAATGTGCAGTCATAACCAAGTTGCAAAGATCATTTTGCAACAGTTGGCTAAACCTGGATTACTCAGATCATTTTCTCTATATTAGAAATCCCCATCAACTCTAGTTTTAGAAAACAAAGCTGCAATACTATACTGCAATACAAGCAAGTTATCACAGATAAAACAAGTCAATTTTAATGAGCTAGATATTATAATTTTGGATTGGCAACCAAGCAAAACATACCTTATAGAACTTGGTGTATTCATCAGCAGGCAACCTCAAAAGTACAGAAAATCCCAAAATTGCAAGGTGCCAAACATAAGGCAAGAAATTAAAAGAACATAGAAGCAAGATCAGGACATTCTGTCCCCATGCTAATTTTACCAATGGGAATTGCTCCAAAATCTTTGGTTACTAATTTAAAAAATTGGCAATAGCAACTAATTTGGTTCCTGAAATAAATAATAATAATAAAAAACAACTAGTGATTTTGCAAACTCATCATCTCACCAAAACATTTTAGGGGTTAATTCATAAGGGTCTAGCTTGACCTTTTGGTTTGCCCCCAAGCACCATCAATGCTGAGATATAAGAAGTACAGTAGAGTGGTGCCTCGCTAGAGGATGATAATCCATTCCAGTGAAATCACTTTTTAGCAAAAGCATTGTCTAGCAAAAAGCATTTTCCCATTGGAATGCATTGAAACCTGTTTAATGCGTTCCAATGGGGAAGAATCGTCATTGTCTAGCGAAGATTGGCCATAGGAAAGCCGCTTTGCAAACTGCCAATCAGCCGTTTAAATCACTGACTTGCGAAGCTTAGGTCCCGAAAACACCTGTTTTGCGAGTGGGGAGGGAGCTGTGAAAATCGTCGTCTAGCAAAAATCGGTTTGCAAAGCAGGGACCAAACATTGTCCAGCGAAATTCTCCCATAGGAATCACTGTTTTGCGAATCACTATAGCGATCACAAAAAGTCAATGTCTAGCGAAAAAACTGTCATGCGGGGTAACTATATAATAAAATGATATCAGAAGCACTACGAGATCAACCAAGAGACTATGCAAAACAAAGTTGGAACTTAATACATGCTTAGGCCCAGGGACAGACTTCAAGATAGGGCAAAATGATTGATGGGCTTTGTTTTTCTTTTTTCGCTTTCAATGCTCTCTGGAATTTGGAAAGGTTGGGATGCAATGAGGTCTGAATCTCTGTCCTCAAAGGGGGGGGGGGGTTGGGTGTGTTCGCGTTGTATTTTAGACTTTTGTTTGTAGCTGAATAATAAAAAATAAAATAATAATACATTCAATCTATTTGGGGTTTTATGTTTTACTCTTATGTATTTACAAGACTGCCTCTTATTCTACCTTGCCATAGAAACTGATGGATTAACTCAGAATGATATACAGGTTACTAATGCCATTTCAATCACTGCATCTTCTGAGTGAAGAAGATTGGCAAATTTGCTTTCTTAGACTTTGAATCCTTAGACATAGATTAACTCATATAGTAATATTCCAGTGACTTATATTTCCTCCACCTGTACAACCTGAAATGTTCTGCTGGTTTGTGGCAGACACATTCACTCACACACAAAACAGATTTTTAAAACAAACATCACAGGGATAACCATTTTCTTCTCAGCCTAGGAACAAAGCAAAAAAGGGAACAGCAGCAGCAATAGCTTAATGCCATCCAATGTGATTATATGAACACATTGAAAAATGGAAATAATTTACCCCTGAAGACACTGCTGGTGCAAACTACTGCAGATCTGAAATTATTCACCTAGCTCAGTATATTGTAGCACAGCAGTAAATACGGCTGATTTTCAAAAAAAATTGTGGCAACCAGTAAATGGAAATAAAGACTTCAGTTCTTTTCTGAACAATGCCGCTGCACAAAGCTGCCAGGATGAAAGCAGTGAGCTGGCAGTTAATTGAACACAGGATGCCATGTGGTCCCTTCATCGAGTTTCACTTTGAAAGCGTCCAGCCATCTAGGGAAGCCATCTAAATGATATTCCAAACAACAAGGAAATACCTCTGTCAAGGGAGACCCCATAAAAGAAAAAGGCAGGGGGAGAAGACCCAATACCACTCTTTACAGATTTCCCTCTTGTCCCTCAACATTAGGCCGATTGTTCAAGAAGGAAGTGTATGTTCATTTCCTTTACTTTCAATTCCTTCTCCAGGTCTGATATCAAGGCACTTACCTGATAGGAGCGGACAATCCAGATTGTAAATCAACCTCTTTTCCATTCAGAAGCTTTTGATGGACCCTGTTTTCAAAGGAGGACCCTGACCTGACCTCTTGAAGTCAACTATCCCGGGTACAAGGGAGATTGCTGTAACCATCAAGGGCAACTTGATAACAGTGAGAAGAGACAGCCGTGAAAAGGTGTATTGAAGAAAGCCTTGCTGTTCTTTATGAGTAAGAGGGATACAGGTAGAATTAAAGAGCATTTTGAATTTTGAAGCTGTGGATATATTTGTCACTTAATTGCACAGGGCAGAGGGTTAGATGCAAAGATAAATAAAATGGATCTAAGGGACAACGTATCTATTATGCAGGGGATGTGTGACAGATTTCCTGCCACTTGTGTTTTTTAAAACTGAAATGCAGCTGTCGGATATGGGTCCGCCAATGTGTTTGGAAAAATTGCAAGGGGAAAAAAATATCTCTAACTCTTTCTCTCTGCATGGTTCTCTCAATCAAAATGGTCTCTCACCAGCTAATCCTTGCACTACCAATACTTGATTTCCCATTTTGCTATTCCTTTTATCTAACCCATAGCTCTGTGAAATGAAACGTGCAAACTCCTTCTCAATTTTAGACTCTTTCAAATGCGGAGACTGCCCCCTACCACAGAGCATTTCAAGGTGGAGAGCAATAATGGTGTGATAAGAGTTGTAAACCCCGCTTCCTTCTTTAGAATGGTTAGTATTTTTATGCTTCAGCTCAGCTCCCCTCCTGTTCTCATCCGACAAGTGGTTACAAAAAGGAAATAGAGTCTGAAAGTTAAAGAACACTGTTGGGGCTGGCCCAATATATTTTGTTGCTTGAGGCAATGGACAAAATGGCACACCCTCTATTCCAGCTATAGAAGCCATCTGGACTAGCAGTTGGAGCTCATCTCAATCCTGGGAAATGAATAGTGTTTCCTACCACACATGAGGACAGTAGACTAATTTAAGGGGGTTCATACAGTTCTGTCCTCCAAGGGAAGGAAATGGCTTAAGGAAGAACAGTTGCAGTGCTGCCATTCCAGTTGCTTCACTCTGCCTAATGAGAGGATTGGCCCTGTTGACAATTAATTATATCTTCACAGTGAAGTGCGATAGCCAGTGTGGTGTAGTAGCTAGAGTGCCATCCTAGGACTCAGCAGACATGGGCTCAAATCCCCACTGGGACAAAGAAACTCATTAGGGGGGCAACTATTAACTATTCCTTGAACATCTTACATACCTCAACAACCATACTAGGTCACCCAAAGAGGGGAGTTGGTTGGTGGCACATAACAACACTGCCTCTGTAAGACAAGTGACAGTGCAATACCATGCATTTTTACTCAGAAGGAAGCCCCATTTGGTGAGATATAAGAGTTGCAGCTTTGATCTTCTACACAGTTAATTTATATTCAGGTATACGTGGTGGCACTGGGGGTGAAACCGCAGAAGCCTCTGTGTGCTGCAAGGTCAGAACACCTGCAGTTATAAGATCAAATCCACATGATGGAGTGAGCTCCCGTTACTTGTCCCAGCTCCTGCCAACCTAGCAGTTCGAAAGCATGGAAATGCGAGTAGATAAATAGGTATCACCACAGTGGGAAGGTAACAGCATTCCATGTCTAGTCGCCCTGGCCACGTGACCATGGAAACGGTCTTCAGACAAATGCTGGCTCCATGGCTTGGAAACGGGGATGAGCACCCCGCCCTAGAGTCGGACATGACTGGATTAAATGTCAAGGGGAGCCTTTACCTATGAAATACTTTTGTTCTAGACATTAGACAGAAACATCTATCTTTGAAAGGAAACATCCACAGTTTAATTCTTTCATTGGTTCTACAACAGGGCACAGATTGAGACTGCAAGATATTGCACATACATCAAAAACAGAATAAAAATACTTTCTATGTGCTTGAAAGGACTGAAACGTTTCTTCAGTCACACATTTTTATCAAATATACAGTGCTGGCAGTGGGCATTCTACTAAGAAACAAAAACCAAATCTGATGAACATTTAATTTCTTGCTGCCAGTGTTTTGTTATTTGATATCTTACAGTTTTATTAAACCCATCTGGAAAGCAGAGAGGACTGTTAGAGGGGAAAGCTGAAAAACTAGATGACTAAGGCACACATTAAGTTTACAGTACTTCAGCTATCTCATTTGTAAATCTGATCTGGGTGTCATGCATGATTATGCATTGAAAGAGAAGTCTATGACAGAAAACAAACTACAGATTGTAAATATATTAACCATTTCTGATTTTGGACTTGCACTAACTGTGTATCTTTCGGGAATAGTCTTCAGGCTCTAAATAGAATGGAAATTGGGAAATAGTCATTAAATTCTCAACCAATTATTTTCTGGGGAATATAGTCAAACGATCACATCAAGCTATAGCCTATCACAGTTGAATATCAAGAAAAAACTTCCCAACTGTTAGAGCAATGGAATCAATTACCTTTGAGATATGGTGAGTGCTCCAACACCAGAGGTATTGAAGATAAATTTGGACAACCACTTGACAAATATCCTTTGATTTGTATTTCTGTACTGAGCAGGGGGTTGGACTCAATGCCTTATAGGACCCTTCCAACTTTATTATTCTGTGATTCTATATGTGGCCCTAACAACTAAGGAGGAATAGAAAACAAAGGGATATGGAATAAAGACATAAAACTATGGAATGAAAATGAGCACAGTTGTCTTGATTATCACTGAAATGCAGTAGTGTAGCATAGAGCAATGGATTAGACTCCACCCCCATCCTGCTGTTAAATCACCACCGCCACCATACCTACTAGGAAACAACCATAGGATGACAGGATATGGGATCTCACATGGGTTCAAACCAAACCTTACCACTGGAAGTAAAGCAGGTCTAACACCCTGAGCTAGGCATGTGCTTGAAAAACTTCACTCCAAGATTGCTTAAGGGGACACACAGCATGGGGGAAGACAGGTGCACAGATCTTGCTTAACCTTAGCACAAAACATACAGGAAAGATGGATGAGACATTCTTTCAAAGTTGGAGAGTGAACCATGAATAGGAAACAGCTGGATGTCCTGCAGGTGGACAAGAGCAGGAGCTTCTGTTCCAGAAGCCCATGCAGGAAAATCAGAGGAGCTAGCAACACCATCCCACTCTGTTTCGTTGTCTCATATAGTGCAAATGGGGGTGCTGGCCCATAAAACATGGATGACTGATTTACCAAATGGTTACATGCATGGTCCAATAAGTTATTACTTGGTAAATAGTTCTTCACCATCCACCAGTATCAAGACATATTTAATAGAGTTTTCCATCTCAACCTGTTTGTTTCTCCTAAATAGGTCTATAATCTGGAGGTTATCAAATAAATTCAAAGAATAGAGGGGGAAAGGTGGGGGGAATGAAAATATTTTGTGATTTCATACCCACCTGTCCACCCACTGTAATGTGGGAATAAGGCAAAGCTTGGGAAAATTCCTTTTCATTACCACAGCTCCGAGAAATGCTAAGGCAGCATGGCTAGAGGTGATACTGACTGGAGTTTGCAATCCAGAAAGAAAAGAAAAGAAAAATGAAATTTCTCAGCTTTGAACTGGAACTCTGTGTGTATGGTTTACTTTCTTATCCATTTCTAAGTGAGTTTCATGTCTGTAAACTTTGGGAATTGACTACCATAATGGGAGATATACGTAACTCTCCTGCTCCCTATTCATTGAACATTATAAAGGGGATAAAATCAATGTTTTTTGTTCTATTTTATATGCTTTATATGGCTGGGGGTTGACAGATGAACAGCTTTCATCAAAATCAAAGGTTACACTCTGGACCACTTTCAGAGGACCAAGTAAAAATGGATCAAGACAAGCTTTAAGATACATTTGCTCATCATCTCCCACCCGTGACATTTTCAAGGAACTCTTTTAGGCCCATTAAGCCAAGCTGACAACAATATTTAAAAATTAAATGGTTTGTTTAAATATTAACAGCCCATGCTTTTTGAAGTATTGCAGTATAACTGGACAAGAGCTGAGTTACAGCTTGTGACATGAAGAGTCTTCTGTCCTACTAATGTGGAAAATGTCACTTGGTGTGCCTTGCGTGGTCAGAATATAAAGAGATGCTGTCAGAACAGTGATTAAAGGAAAACCGAATCAAAATAAAAACCTGCCCAGTAGAATATCTGAGCTAATATATTTCCCATTAAAAAGAAAATGCTTCTCATCATTTCAGTGTTCAGAGGAAAAGAGTACAATGCTCAAGTGCTCTGACAACAAACAAGTTAAATACTTGCTGCAAAACCCAATAAAACTATACTCCTGTTTCAAATCAAACCAATGTTCCACTATGTACACTTATGCTTCTCCAAAGGGCAGAGACTAACAGACACATACAGCAGCCTAGTGGAGTGTAAAAATGCAATGTATGTGCAAGCAACCAAGTGTGCGAGGTGCACATATTGTTAAGAACCAAACTAGAGATGATGATGATGATGATGATGTGTGGAGTATGTATATCAATGGCTAGAATCCCCTCTGGTTTTTATCAAGAGTTAATAGTAGGAGGGAGAGCAGTTTAGATTAGGAGGATTGCAGCATAGCTGAGGGTCAGAGATAACCGATTCCCTTCATCATTAAAGTTACAGTAGTTTCAGAGCTGCTGTTTACGCAGTGGGGGAAAACATCCAACTGCTTCTATGCTGATTTTAATATGAAATGGTGCAAGAGGGATGGTTTAATCTTGCCTCCATGTTAGTATACTAATCTAAATTTAAAACATACACACATGATCAACTTATGTGTCTCTCAGCAACACATCATAAGACATAAAATTCAGTACATAAACATTTCCATTAAAAAATTTTTAAAAATGAGAGTCACTGACTCCACCTGCCTAAACCATGAGTGGGTAACTAATGCTCCATAGCCATAGGTGGGTTCTCTCCTGTGGCCACCAATGCCATAGTTCCCTGCAGTCTCATCCCAATGTCACGGTTCCCACCCTCCTTGGCAGTGCAAAATACCAGAAAGAGTCCTGTCAAGACCCAGCCAGATTCAAAGGGCAGAATTAACAGTGGTCCAGTCCCTGCTTTTGGCGGAACACAAGAGCCCTGCAGATAGAGGGCAAAATCCCCTTGTCTAACTTTAAACAAGTGTAACCCAGATTGGGTCATGGAAACATTAAATTTAAACTCATGGAAAGTTTACAGTCCACCACTCTTTTCAGGTTCTGAGACTCTCAGAACAATAGGGGTGTGGTGGGGAAACCAAGTTACACCACTGGAATTCTGCCCAGAATGTCTACTTTATGTTCTTCTTGTTCTGCTCTATGGTCAGCGAGAAGCTGGCGGCAGGACACAGGTTTCCACTCTCTGATAACAGCTGGACTCCTGGAAGTGATGCTTGGTGCTCTACTGTGCCTGGCCATTCACTGTTTCTCACCCTAACCTGATGCGCTAGCATGGTTTTGTGGGGGAGGAGGAACCAAGCGCTAGCATGGTTTTGTGGGGGAGGAGCAAGGAGGAAGGATACATATGTGTGTGTATATTAGAGTTTATGTGAGAGTGAATAAAACTGTGTATGTGAGGGGAAGAATGTGTGTTTAGGAAGATGGGAGGGGGGGATCAGCCCTTACCATCTCTACCTTCAGTGCAGGGCCCATTCACTGTTGTGTTTGTACACCTTTACTCCCAGCATGCTCCTACAGCTCATAGTGGTATGGAGAGGGCAAATATTTGCCCACCCTGATCTATGCACATGATACTTATTGATGAGCAATTTTTCGCTGCTGAGTCTGCAGACTTTGAGCAAGCGAGCGTTGTTTGCCTCCCACCCCAGAACAGGCAGAGACATCACAGAGACACGTGATGGTTAGGGGTGGAGAGAGGAGCCTATTTAGGTGACTCACCCAGCACACGTTGTCCTCTTCTTTCCGGGCACCCACCAGCCCGCCCTAAATCTAGTGTGAGTTTTGCTGGTCACCAGTTGGGGCTAGATAGGAATTTTTGACCTTCATACTGATTGGCCTTGGATGGGGGGATTTTTCACCTATCCCACACTGGATGAGGGTTGTTGGTTTTTGGTGGAAACTAATTTGGTTGCACTGGCGGGTAGTGTGGAAGTAACCAGTATTTCGGTGTGTCCCAATTTGTAAAATCAGGTAAGTCAACAGTGCATCTGACCTTCTGGCATTGTGGATTGTGCGATTGTAGTGCCTGTGGGGGGAGGATGCGCTGGGCCACTCCCAGACCAACAGTCATCAGTTAAAGATGTCTTGAGGTCTGGGGGTGTTTATTAGCAGCTAGCCAGGATCCTGTGGTCTTGGGACCGCCGGAGCTTGGGGGCTGGGGACTCACCCATTTATTGATCAGGGGGTATGGGAATACCCCCATTTAACCGGCTTTCCGCACTACAGCAGGCCCCCATATTCTTTTAATGGCCGAAAGGCAATTTTTCCTGAATTCATTATTTAAATAAAGAGTGGCCCGCATTTAATCCAATTTACTGTCTCGTGTCTTTATTCCGGGGTTGAGGTGGCAAGAACTGCCTTTCTTAGAATCAATACACATTTGACTTTACTGAAAATTCTGATTAAAGAGCTTTAAAAGCAAAGTTTAAACCCCTTCGACAACCCAAGATTTTAATTAAAGCTATACTTAGTAGCCTTTTTAAAAGCTTCACTTTCCTTTCTTATCTGATAGCATCAGCCTTCTACTTGATATTTTCCTCATATGACTCAACGGCTGCTGTTATCAAAGTTTCTGTCCTTTGAGGCAGCTGTCTTGAACATCCTCTAAAATGAATGAATGAATTTTAAATGTTATAAAAAGACAGCCACTAGAAGTTGAGAAAAGTATTTTTATTATTATTTTGACACAGAGTACCAGCCTTCAGATTTGTTAAGCCAGGGCCTAACATCATTGCAAGCCGTTATTTAGCAGCTTCTGTTTTCTACCTGCAAAACTGAAATAGGTCTCACCTAACTCAACGTGATTGTGCCAGAGTTGAACAAACTATGTTAAAGCACCATTCCAAAAATGTTTACCTCTTCCTCCCTTCTCCCCCCCCCATCTTTACATATGAATACAGATAAAGCAGACAAAAGTAAAGAGGTAAAAGAAACAACCAGACAAAATATTGTTGCACATTATAGATTAACCAGATTTATTTTCAGGTGAGCTTGAATATTATCAGGAAACAGCAGTTAAGCAATCCCTTCACTCTTAATCAAGGCTGCCTTCCCTGTGAGCTTGAGTGGTCAATTCTCTATTATTCCCTCCATGTCTCCCTCTTTTTGATAGTTGATTGCCAACATTCCACCTCAGCCCGGAGAAAGAAAAGCCATGGCTGAAACTCTGCTGATCCCTATTCAGATGATTTTCAGGAACATTTTGGCCTACAATATAAAGTCGTCCTCTTACATCGTGATGTTACTGATAAGGGAAAAAATATATGCATTGTTACACTCAGGGCAAACTCTGCTCTTTACCTCAGCCTGGAGGCTGCCCGTGGAGCAGACTGTACTATCTTGTTGTTGAGGCACAATGAGAGCCACCTCTGAAAACTCGCGATGGCCATGACAGGCACCTTAAATTGATAAAATTTATTTCTGTTTGCAGAGCATGCTGGGAAACATGACTTGAGAATCCTTGATGTATACAGCTTTCTGCCTCAACATCTGCAATTGTAGCATGCCCATGTGTGTACACGTGTACACAGATCCATATTAAAATGAATAACAAGGCACAAATATTAAGAGGCTAAAGGAAGATGTCTTGGCTTCTGCCTTCTTCAGCTGCTTTGCTTCAAAGTTTGCTGTAGCCAACGTGACAGTTACATCAACATTATACTTTGATTAAGAGCTGTTGAAAAAGGCAGACATCAAGATGTCTTGCTGTCATATTTTAATAATTCTGTTTTGTTAGTCAGTCTAATAAATATATATCTGTTCTGAGTGATTAACTGCATTCCTCTGGGATCCAGAACAGACTTGTACTGCTGTCTGATGCTTTACAATCATACATAAATATCTGTATATCTGTATCACTCTATATTCAACATTAAAGCTCATATTCCTATGAGCCAAAAAGGAATAATGATAATAAGAAAAATACTTCAAGATGGGGATTTCCAGGTATAGAGAATTTGCTATCTGTCCCCCACTACCCCCTATTATTATTGGGTCTAAGATTTGTAACAATGCTTTTTCCCCCCTTGCTAGTTAGATGAAACCAAAACTCTTTTTCTCATTCCTAGCACAGAAGTATGTTTATCGCCATATAGTCATCTAAGCCTAAGGGAAGAATTCCAGATTTTCCCTTTGTAAAATAGTTTGTAGACAATAGAATGCCTTTACAGACAATAGAATGGCTTTCTAGTAGTCAGATCTGAAAACAGCTGTATTCCTGCAATTGGAATAAAAATGCCGCGTACCCTTTGTCCCTGGTCATAGAGTGATAAAGAGACATAGGCGAGCAGTCCACAGTCCACAGCTGCTTGCGCCAGAGGAGAAACCTCCACAGATGTTTCTACAAAGAGCTTCTTCCAAGCAAATGTTTGGGTAGTTGAACAATGGTTCTGGCACAGGCACAAGCATGGCACTGCAGGAGACATGTCAGCATAGATCTTTCCTTGGAACATTCCATGATATAGTTAATCAGGCGTAAGGGCATTTTTGTAAATAATTAAATGGGCATAAAGTAGAAACACACAAGAGTGTCCATAGCCATTTCCTTGGTGGGATGGAGAAGCTGCATTTGTATGCCTAGCAGGCACCTCCATAGCACACCTATGCAGTGCACAATGTTGTTCAGTGTTGTTACTCAGTCACCTCGTATGTTGGCATTTTGTAGGGAAGGGCAAAGGTGGATTTTGAACTAGATTGTAGCTGCAACACAATTTGTTAAGGGACACGGAGCAATTCCATGGTGTAAAGGGAACCAGGTAAATAATACCCTCACTCCAGACAACTGTTTGCTGGTGTTAATGATGGTGTTGTCCCATGGCTCATAACAACAGCACTGAATTACACTGTAGGGTTGTTATAGAGCATTCTTAACTCCTCACAACACCGGGTGACTTTGAAGAACTGGCACAACCTTTTCAAACCCAGCCCTACCTCTTCCTTAGCAGAAGTTTTTAAATGTTTACAAGTTTAGGAGCAAATTGCAACTTTAACTAAAACCTGGCCCAAAAAGGCATCGGCCCCTGTCTTAGCTGTTATCACATGGGGAGGAGTAGGCATACTATTGCCCAGTTACATCTGCACTAAACTCTCAGTTTTTTAAGGGGCAGCAATCATTTCCTAGGTTCTAAATGTAGCCTTTAGAACTCACTAGAAAAGTCATTTTCCGGGGGGTGGGCGGGAAGCGTATCAACATGTTGTAAAATGTATAGAGCCAACACCATCAGATCAGAACAAGCAGCATTCATTTAATCTGCCTGCTGGGTCAGCAAAGCTGTCCTCCAGAACAATGCACGGTCAAAGCAAGTTTGGCAGCTGTCTTCTCAAGAGCATCGTCCCAGAGATCACTCTAAAAGCTCTTGTTTATCAGCTGGATGTGTGTGTCTCTGTGTACAGTACAACAGGTAAATAAATGGATGATTCCAAGAAGGAGCAGTCATCCTCATGCTGATGCCTATTCTAACTCAAATGTTTCCTGTGCAAATACCTCATTTGTTCCCTGGGGGAATCAACCATTAGAATGTTTATATAATGGACGAGGTGTTCTACCAAAAATGCTCCTGAAAGTGTAGGAGGAGCAGGGGAAACCCATGAGCACAGTGAAGTAGTAAATGGCACATGCTTCCATGCAGAAAGTGCCATTCCGGGTCTAGTCTGGCATCCCCAGGCAGAACTGAAAAGAGGCCTTGTTTAGAACCCTTGAGATATGTTGCCAGATCATTTCTTCTTGTTCTCAGAGAATTAGAAGTCAACTTGTAGCATCAGAGGTTCTGCCCTGAGTGTTGTCTGTAACACTGTGATTACAATTTCCAAAAATATATCAGAGAAGTTTAAATACTGTTTTACTTTTTGTGCTGTCTACTTTTTGTAGCAACAAAAGCTACAAAGAGTATTATGACACCTTAAAAAACATAAGTTTTATTTGACATAAACTTTTGTGGACCATAGCTTAGTTCTTCAGATACCTCTGCAGCTTTTGACCAATTAACACGCATACCCCTATTTTTGTTTATTGTTACTTTAGCAGCTTGAGATTGATAAACAAATAGCCAACGATACCTTATTACTTTGAATAGAGTTAAAATCTCCAGAGCTGGATGAACCGTATCCAGGAGTGTTGATGGAACTAAAGAACTCTCAGTACCGTATTTTCTTGGGAGGGTGGGTGAAGTGCCAAATGATTGGAGGAGGGCTAATGGTCAGGAAGGGCAAAAGGAGGAACATGAGAACCTACAGATCAGATCAATCCCAGCAGAAATTCTGGAGCAGATTGTAAAACAGTCACTCTGCAAGCACCTTGAAGACAATCCAGAAGCCAGCACAGAAGAACAAGTCCTCCCACACTAATATCTTATCTCATTTTTAATTGGGTAACCTTGATGGTTTTTGCCCACCTCTAGTTATTGTGGATATGTGCTGTTAAGATTCTAGTCACCAGACATCTCTATGGCCCTAGCTCATGATTAACAACTTACTTCTCTGCCTTATCACTAACTGGTAGCAGCGTCACTTTTTATTCCTTGCAGACTGTCAATATAAGGAGTATACCCTTCCTCAACACTAGAGACACAAGCTCATAATCTTCACACGTAAAATAATATTCTCTTCATTTCAGCTCCTGGGAAGAAATTTTAGGTAGTTTGTTCTTTTACCTTGGTATAGTCATTTACAGTGCTATTAAGATGCTTACACAGATCCCGCCCCCGCCCCCCAGCGATCTATTTCTGCATTCTGCAATATTGTATATCGTGGTATCATTATCTCAGACATAGTCTCGGGATTACTGATGCTGCATGTTACACAGAACAGCTGTTATACTAAGGACTGGGCAAATGAAGTAGTGTATTAATCATCACTGCTCAAGGCCAACTGAGGACACTGACTTCCTGTGGGGGTGACAGGTACTACCATAGGCCAGTGAGAAACAACAGAAAGGTAGTAGGATACTCAGATATACCAGAGTATCACACATTAAACTGGGGTTTTAAACAATCTAAACTGAGAATGGCCAGCACTTACCAAGAGCCACAGAGTGTTTTGCTGGGGGTGAAAAAGGCAGTAGACTGTGTGGGATTGTTGTACTTGAGCCTGCAAACTTAGTTGAACTTTGAACAGAGGTTCTTTAGTTGATGGGCAAAGACAGACCACAACATTTTCCATTCTGCCAGAAAACTGAGATTCGCCTTACCTCAAGCTCTCTGAAAAGAAGGGGGGGAGAGGCAGGTACTTCCTACTGCTATAGAACAGTATCTCCGCAACCTTTTGGCATTTCTTTCAACTCTGATGCATTTTAATCCTATCTAAACAACAGTCCCAGGCGATCTTCACTTTGTCACCTGATCCCATATTACTCCAGGAAACACATTGATGAATGTAATTAGTTTCACAACCTATGATGCCAGTCAGGAGAGCTGGGACTTCAAGATAGAGGAAACAAAGCCGTTGTGGTATGGTATATCTGCCTCCTCAAGGAGCGTCTTTTTCAGCTGCCTGGCCCTGTTGCTTCTGTGGGGACTGTTTTTGTTGAGATAAGTGGGTTTGCTTATGTCACCTATAAAAAGTTCTTTTATCTCTGGTATGCCAGCAGCCTCACTTCTAGTGACAGTCCACCAATCCATCTACCTGGCTAACCAGGGAACCTTTCATGTAACACGCTGGTGAAAGAAAAGCAAAGTTATCTCTGGAAATCATACGGGTCCTGTTCAGTTCTGTAAAACTTGGCCCACTCTTACATTATTTGATGTGGTTTATTTTCTTCAAAGCTTCCATACTTGATCTTGAGCTTGCCTGAGGGTGACAGCTACCCTCTGCTTATTGAAAAGTAGAAAATGAGAGTGGCAGTAAGCTTCAACTGTGGGGAATATGCCACAGGTCTGGAGAAATGGGCAGGACATCAAATTCACTCAAGGGATTATTAGATACCCCAATGCTTTTGTAGGACATGATCTTCAGCAAATCCTTATGGTCATTTAGAAAGGCACATATTCCAGCCGTGACTTAGTGGGAATCATAACATGTGGGAGGAGCATCGCTGCTGCTTTGCCTCAGGCAGCAGAATCTTTTGGGATGACCTTGATGCTACTTGGAATTAATTTCTGAGGTGTGAGATTACTTACACAACACCAGAGAAGGAATGTGGGGGGAAAGGGCATAGATCTGTCCAGGGTGAACTGTGTGCCTGAGCATCCTCCTGGCCAGGTGCTAACTGGTTAATTTTAAGGTCTCTACTCTTAAGGCATGTCCACACTACCCAGAGAGTTGTGACTCATTGAGCAGCATTTTTCACTCATTGCAGACAAGTGGACAAGTGTATTTTTCAAGCCCTGTATATAACAGAGGTCCTCTGAAGATGCCGGCCACAGAGACTGGCGAAACATTAGGAAGAACAACCTTCAGAACACGGCCTAAGAGCCCAAAAAACCCACAACAACCATTAGATCCTGGCCGTGAAAGCCTTCGCGAATACATAGCTAAGCATTGTCAAATATTGTGCTGATTAATCCAACCTCTGGAAAATCAAGCAACTTAGGGTACAGGAGCTTAGCCAGCAGGACTCTGGACCCTTGAGATTCCACTTGGAGCTATAAAAGTGTAACCTGTTTTATTATTCAGTGAGACTCACTTTACATATCTTCTGTATGTATGTATGTATGTATGTATGTATGTATGTATGTATGTATGTATGTATGTATGTATGTATGTATGTATGTATGTATGTATGTATGTATGTATGTATGTATGTATGTATGTATGTATGTATGTATGTATGTATGCATGTATGCATGTATGCATGTATGCATGTATGCATGTATTAGTGACCATCCTGCTTTTGGAAGCAATAAAGTTTATTGTTATATTACTGAAATTTTTAAGACATTTTAAGAGGCTCTGAGGTCCCAGCAGGCTCTGGATGGGCAAAGGATACTCGGAATTTTCAGACTAAAAGTTAGAATAAGAACTTGGAATATACAAAGTGGGAATAACTAAAATAAATACAAATATGAACATTCCAACTCTTGGAATAAATTAAATTGGCTGACCAGGATGGAGGTGATAAGGATTTTAGTAAATCTTTTGAATGACATCTACAGAACAGGAATCATTTCTAAAACTGTGTTAGGATCAATTTTTGGTGCAGTCTAAGGATGTGAATAGGATTCATGGAGAGGTAAGAGCTACCGTGTGTGTGTACTAGACCCTTGCCCTTCCTGGTTTATAAAAGAAGCCAGAGAGGGAATGGCTGAGTGGGTTAGGGAAATGATGAATGCCTCCCTGCAGCAGGGAAAGATTCCATATATTTAAAGGAGCTAGTAATGAGACCAGTATTGAAAAGCCCTCCTTGAATCCCACTTTACTGGTCGACTATCGGCCAGTCTCAGAGATTCCACTTCTGGACAAGGTACTGAAGCATATGGTGGTTTTTCTCCTCCAAGGATTCCTAGATGAAATGGATTATCCAGATCCATTCCAATCTGGCTTCAGGCTTTGGTTACCTTGGTGGATGACTCATGCCAGGAACTGGACACAGATAATGTGTCCTTGTAAATTCTGCTGGACCTCTCAGCAGCTTTCAACGCCATTGACCATGGTGTTGGCAAATCAGTAAATCTCACCTGCAAATCAAATTCATATTGATGTGGGAAGAGAGAGACCTTTACCCAACTGACTTGCTTGCTTGCTTCTTTGCATTGCCAATCAATTAGATGAGTTTTTATTCCTGTAGCCAGAAGAAGCCATTCCTTCTTCCACCCTCTTGCTCCACACATAATTTCATTCCTTTTCTGCTAGCTGTTTTTAGTATTATTCCAAGATGTCTCCAGAGAAGGATGTAGATTAAGCCTTCTTGGCATCAGCATGGATTTCTCCAGCCATGTGGGGCTGAGAAAAGCAACCTTTTGCTACACTTTCATCCTTTTTTCTTCTCATAACTTCTGAAACTCTATGGAGCCTGCTAACAGTGAATAAAATACATTTTTGTCTTTTTAAACCTAAAGATAGGCTTCTGTATGTCATTTCTATAAAGTGCTGGCTTTGGAAGAGGGGTGGAACTGCAAAGGGAGACTTCGGGCTACCTAATTCTGACTTTTATTAGCTAGGTTTCTGTTGTGCATTTTTAGGGAATTAAGCAGATTCCCACAAACCAGACCTGGGCAAAGTGTGGCCCGAGGGCCACATACGGCCCACGAGCCACTCCTGTTGGGGGCCTGGACAGTTTTGAACATCAAAACCATTTATAGCTTTTTGTCTAAAGTTGATCAGTTGCTTGTCTTTAACATACCGCAAAAAAACTCTTTAGTATTTGTGAAGATTAACAGGTTTAAAATAAAAACAATCATAAGATCACCGTTTCATTTTATTTTTAAGTAAAGTTGGTTCAGCCCCCGAACATGTGGGGCCCCCTATAGAAATTAATTGCCCACTCCTGCCACAAACTGTGAACACATGCTACTCTTCTTTGTCACCTGTCTCTGGGATTGGACTTGGAGGCACTGTTTTACGGTGGCTACGGTCTTTTTGAGGAGAACTCTGAAGGTGGTGCTGGGGGGGGGTCCTATTGGATGCCCTGGCCATTGGCCCTCAGAGTTCTGTCTTATTCCTCATAATATTTAACATATACTGTACATGAAAGGGGTGGGAGGTGTTGTTTGGCATTTTGGGGTTTGGTGTCACCAGCATGCAGATGACACCCACCTCTGTCTTTCCTTTCCATCGAATTCCAAGGAAGCTGTCTTGGTTCTAAACCTGAATGAGGGCAAACAAATTGAAACTTAATCCAAACAAGAGAGAGGTGCTCCTGGTCAATCAAAAGGTGGATGAGGGAATAGTGATGCAACCTGTGATGGGGTTTTCTCCCCCTGAAAACTAAGGTCTGTAGCTTGGGTGTACTTCTGAATTCATCCCTGAGCCTGGATTTCTAGGTTTTGTTGGTGACCAGGAGTGCAATTGCACAATTAAAACTGGTGAACCAGCTGTGCCTGTTCCTTGAGATACTTGATTTGGCTAAAGTGATCACTGCCTTAGTTACATCTCACTTGGGTTACTATAATATACTTTATGTGGGGCTGCCTTTGGAATCTTCAGCTTGTTCAAAATGCAGCTGCCAGACCAGTGACTGGGGCCGGTTATAGGGAGCGTATAATGGCTCTGCCACAATAGCTGCAGTGACTAACAGTCCATTTCTGGGCACAATTCTAAGTGCTGGTAACCTATGAAGTCCTATAACTTATGAAGTGATGGTTATAACCCTATGAAGGACCATATTTCATCATGTGAGCTCTTACGATCTTCAGAGGAGGTCCTCCTCTTGGCCCTCCTATTCCACTGCAAGCACATTTGATGGGAACATAAGAGAGGGTTTTCCCTGTGGCTGCCCTGTGAAATGTTCTCCCTCAGGAGCTTAGGTTAGCCCCCTTTCTTGTTTCTTTCTGCTGACAGTTGAAGATCTAGCTCTTCAGACAGGCTTAATAACCAAAATTGAGTTCCTGGATGTTAGTTTTTAGCTAACATTGTGAGCTACCCTGAGTCTCCCTTATCAGGAGAAAGTTGGCCTAGTAATGATACAAAATAAAATAAAATATGAATAAATACAAAGAAGCCTTAGACAAGGGGTGTCCAACCTTTCACCTTCCCTGGGCCACATTAGAAGATGAAAATTTGGTTTGGGCCACACATACATTTGGTTTGGGCCGTATGGGGTGGCAGCCCTAGCCATCCTCCGCAGCCCCGCTCTAAGTGCGCTTACTGGCAGCTGCGATCTCAGACAGCAGAGGCTGCCAGCTTCGACTCCGGCAACTTTATGGGGCCAGGAGGGGAGCCACCTGTTGACAGAGACAGCACAATGGAGTCACGCAGCCCCCCAGTCCCCTCTCCTCCCACTCCTTCCCTTTCTCCCCCTCTACTGTTGTGACATGCCACGGCCACATTCCGGCCGCAAGTGCTGGCAGTGTAACTTGAAATTTTGGAATTTCTTTAAAAATAAAAAATTGCACTGGGCTGCATTATGAGCTGACCTGGGCCGCATGCGGCCCTCGGGCCGCGGGTTGGACAAGCCTGCCTTAGACAAAATCCAAAACAGAAAGCTGAAGATGTTGCTGGTAGACAAAGGGGTTAAATCAAGAGATACTTGAGCAACCTCTGTTGGCAACAATTAGCTACAGTGAGAGTTGAAGATCAATGGACATAGCAATATGAAGAGGAATATGACAAGGATGCATAACTGTTACTTTATCATTTATATTCCAAAAACACCTTTAGAGAAAACACTTGCTTATTGAAATAACAGTATCATTGTCCATGGAGAGGTTATCACCAAGATCCAACAAGGAGATCATAACAGTTTTACTAGCTTGCAGTTTAGATAGTCTGCAAAAGGCACTTAATAAAATCAATGAAGTATGTAATGAACATGATCTACAAATGAATGCCAAGAGAACCTAGTTCATGGTAGTCAGTAAGAAGTCCTCAAAGTGAAAATGTGGAGCATGTTGAAAAATATAAATACCTTGGAATTTGGTTAAATGAACAGTGGAATTATAGTCAAGCAATTTTTTTTAAAAAGCCAGGGAGAAATGGCCAGAGTAGTTTTTTTAAGATAAAAAATGTAATACAAAATAAAAATGCAAAATTGACTATTAGAATGATACTGCATGGCATGTATTCTCTATGTATTCTCAGTTCTACTATACAGCACGGGATCATGGACTTTTAACAGAGGTTTCTGTTTTAAAATTTTGAAATCTTTAAATGTCAATATATGAAATGTAGATTTATCACAATGTGATACTTGGACTGGGAAGGTAACCAATGAGAACGTTCTAAGGAAAATGAGCATAAATCAAGCAATTAAGAAACATATGACATGCAGAAAGCTAGAGTGCTTTGGTCAGTTTCAAAGAGAAATAAAATGGGTTGATTATAGTGATCACTCAGGAGAAAAATAAATTGAGAAATAAGTGTTGGGAAGGCAGAACCTAGCTGAGGAACCTCAGAGGCTGGTTTGGATGCAGTTCAGCATCATTGTTTGGAACTGCCATATCTAAAGTCAGACTGGCTATGATGCCATACAATTGTGTAGTAGAAGAGGAATGAGAAGTAATGGGGTTATTAGAAGTGGTGAAAGGAGATATGAAAGCGGGGGAGGTAAATAATACTGACAAAAAATTTCAATCAGTGTTGATCCTTAAGTGGCATAACATTAATTCCTGCACAACAGTGCACTAAATGTCATGGTTGGCAGCAGAAGAATTTGCCTTGGAATATTTCAAATTAGAGTGCTCTGTTGTTTAAAGGTGTTTAACTATTGATTTTATTTACCATTTTAAATACAATACTTGTTTAATTCTTTTTAATATTTCTATACTTACTGTTTTTACGCTTTTAAATATTGTCCTTTTAGCTATTTAAGCTGCCTTGGGTCCTTTTTAAGGAGAAAGGCATGATAAAAATATTTTAAATGAATAAATAAATAAATAAATAAATAAATAAATAAATAAATAAATAAATAAATAAATAAATAAATAGATAGATAGATAGATAGATAGATAGATAGATAGATAGATAGATAGATAGATAGATAGATAGATAGATAGATAGATAGATAGATAGATAGATAGATGGATGGATGGATGGATGGATGGATGGATGGATGGATGGATAGATGGATAGATAGATAGATAGATAGACAGATAGATAGATAGATAGATAGATAGATAGATAGATAGATAGATAGATAGATAGATAGATAGATAGATAGATAGATAGATAGATAGATAGATAAAAGCTTATAGAAAACACAGAGCACAGACATTTTGCTTGAGTGCATACAAATGTCAGAGAGAGAAAAACAGACAGAGAGAACCAAGTAAAAGCACCAGCATATTTTAAAGAGTGTAAACACACTTACAGAATAAATGTGCTTATTCTTAATTCATAATACGATGCCTTCATATTCTTTGAAAACAAGAGTGCCAGATCTTCACAGAGAGAACCTGACATCTGAAATTAGAGTGTGGGCTGGAAGCAAGGGGAACTGCTCCAGGATGACTGAAAAGTACTCATTTCATCTTCCACTTGATTCTGAGCTGAGACAGGCTAATTATATGTAGGAATGTGCTCTATTGCCCAAGACAATAAGCATTAAGGAGTTTATGCAAATGCCTAAGGCAGGGGGGGAAAACAGCTTGGTTTTTCAAATAGATACATGCATGTGGCTTCTGTAAATTCAAATAACTATAAAATAAATGAATGAATGACTGAATAAATAAATAAATGATAAATAAAGAAATACAGCCGATACCTGAGAAGGATGAATTTTCAGTTGGACAAGCTTTTGGGGTTCATGTGAATATAAATGTATGTCACAGGAAAAGCTCTAGGGAGTCAATTTGATATACTGAAGAACTAATACATTTCTGTACTGTGGTGCAGCCTGAAGCCCAACTGGAATGGATCCAGGGCACTGGTTTCATTCAAAAGAACCTGGTCAGACACCACCCTCTCTACCACTTTGCTGAGGAAAGAAACATTAGTGAAGGGCCTATAATTACCAATGTTGTCCACCGCCAAACTTGGTTTCTTCCTTATGGGCCTAATGAGTGTCTCCTTGAGAGACCCATTCATTATTGCTGTGGCCCATTCGGTTGTTATAGGCCTGGCTGCTTTGATGAGCCGGGCTGGGCAAGGGTCAAGGGAGGAGGTGGTGGCATTACAGTGGTCAAGCGCTTTGTCCACCATATCTGGTGTCACAAGCTGAAAGAGATTGAGTCTCATCAGGCAAGGCGGAGTGCTGGACATCTCTGCTCGATCTACTATGTTCAAAAAAGGAGAAAGTTCTCAGCGGATGGCCTCCACTTTAGATTTTAAAAATGCTGCAAATTGGTCAGGTGAAATACTAGTAGGAGGCCTATCACTTTGACCAATTCCAGATAGATCGCAGACTATATGGAAAAGTTCCACCTGCTGATTTGAAGCTTCACTTATCCGGACATCAAAGCGAGCTCGACTGGCAGCCCTCACCTTAGTAAGGTAATGGTTAGTTGCGATTCTGACAGCTTTCCGATTATATTCCATCGGGTTCCATCTCCAATTGCACTCTAGCCTTCTCCTGTTTTGCTTCATAGCTTGCAGCTGCTGGTTAAACCAGGGTACTGGACGAGCTCTGCAATGGAGAGGTTGTTTTCGGAGTGATCAACAGCCCTGATGGTGGTAGCAAACCAGCCATTGACCAGAGCCTTGACAGGAGTGCCAGTCAGATCAGCTGGAATCCCTCTCATGGAGTCCTGGGATCCTACAAGATTCAGTAGCCTTCAAGGACAGACCATTAAAATAGGTCTTTGCTGCCTATGGGGAGGCAGAGCCACTGAGAGTTTACATTTTATTAGATGGTAATCCAACCATGACAAGGGAACTGACACCAGGTCAGTTACCATCAAACCACATTCATTCCACGCGATGGAGAACATCAGGTCTAGCATGTGACCACTCACGTGGGTGGGCCGTTAATATGTTGGGACATGTCCAAGGAAGCCATGATTTCCAAGAACTCAAGAGCCGGACAGAAACCTCCACCTCCGCATGGATGTTGATCACCCAAGACCAGAAGTCCCAGGGATTCCAACAGTGCCATGGAGACAAAGTCTGCCAGCTCTGGTAAGGAAATGGCTAGGTTGTGGGGAGCGCGGTAACCCAGCAAAATCCCTATACCATCCCTGGCCTCATAGACACATGGAGGGCCTCCAGACCTGGCTTCACCACTGTAGTGCGCCTAGCAACCTCCAGAGTGTTTCTATAAACAATGGCTACTCCCCCCTCCCGTGTCTCCAATCTACCCTGGTGCTGGACTGCATAACTGGGATGACAGGCAAGAATCAAGGGAACACCCCCTTGGCTGCACATCCATGTTTCGGTTATGCATGCCAGTTCTGCATCCTCCTCCAGAACAAGGTCTTGGATAATCTGGGATTTGTTGGAGTGATTTTGTTGAGATTTACAAGTGGAGGGACGGCTGATCTGACTGGCTCGAGACTGAAGGTTGGTCACAGTGCCAGAACAGTGAACAGCCTTCAAACATCTGTTCACCGTTCTTCTGAAATGACTAGGAACTGTGACATCATTAAACCTCCCTCTACCTGTAATCACTTGGATGTTCAAAGGACCCCTGCTGGGGGGGGGGGCAAACCTTCCATTCCATGTCAAAGAAAAGAAAAGAAAAAGACCAAAAAATATACCAAATTTATAAGAGTAAACAATGCAGTGGTAACAAGGTTAACAAAATTAATCCAAACCATGACATAAAAATACTCATTTGAGACACTAAAAGGACATCATCCAAAGCTCTTACACAATTTTCCCTAACTATAGCTCCTAGAAGAAAGCAAGGAAGCAAGGAAGTTAACTAGCTTGTTAACTTGTAGGAGCTTTGCCTCAAAACTGAAGATCCACCACATTCCCAAACTTAATGGTGCTATGTAGCCCCCCCTCCATCCCATGCCATAGCCCCTTATATTCAATATTTTTGATACCTCCTCCCATTCCATTAACATATAAATACCTACAGATACTTTCAGAACCCTGAGAGCAATCTGTTCAAGCCAAATCAGCTTGGGGTGGGTTGGTTTTGACTTGTACAGCAAACATTTGGATACAAATCAGATCACGTGGTTTTCACATGCCCCTAATGGAAACTGTATTATAGTGCTCATAGCCCCAAGTACTAGAGCCAGGAGTATACCATGAATTTTCCCCCTCCCCAATATTTTAAACAGGGCTGCAAGGTAATTTTCTTTTTAATTAATGCTGTACTCACACCCCTGGATGAAAAAAACTCTCATCTGAAAAGAGTGACTGGCAAAGCTTCAGCTGGGGCACCAGGATACCAGAGATTTGAGAGAAGGAAGGATAAACCTATTTTTTGTTGTTGTTCCAAAGAAGAGCATGCAGAAGGAATGGATACATACTTTTCCCAAATCTACTAAGGAAGGTTGGCCAGTGACTAGGACAATGGCTTGCTCAGGGATCAACCACCATGCTGGAAAAAAGATAAAGGGAAGAAACAGACAATAGCAATAGCAATTTGGCAGTGGACAGGACTACAGTGCAAGACGACATATTTTCTTCCATTACATGTTTTCATACAGAGGTTGCACGGGCATCTATCTAGAATGTTTTGGCTGTGGATTTCCTGAATTGGCAAGGGGCTGGATTTGATGACCCTTCAGTTCCTTCCACATTCTGTGTCTGTATGAATCTTTACACCATATGACACACTATCGTCTACACAGGCATTCTGAAAAATAAAGACTGCTGAGCAGACTGCTCAACATTTCATTCTCAAAATGATCACTCTCAGTAATCTTGAGCAAATCTAGCTGTGAAAGTGGCCCTGAGCCCTCTAAGAAGACCTACAGTGTCACTGCTTGGTGGTTGTCTTATCAAAAAGTTCTCTTGACAGAGACCCTGTAGTCCTCAGTTTAATAGTGATGTTGAGTTACTGCATAGGGGGGATGCTCATTACTTAAAATTTGTTTATTTCAACTTTTCTTCAATGCTTTGCTAGACAACCTTTTGTGAAGAACCTTCTAGATATGTTTCAGGTAGTCCCCTAATTAATCAACCTGGCAGACCCATTTAGTGAAAAAGATGAACTTATAACCTGGTTAGTTATGAGATTCCAATGTGTTTTTACTTTCTTCACTACATGTAATTAGCATTATGGTTTATGGAACACACACACACTTTTAATACGAAGAAGGCTGATGCTACGTCTGTTGGGATCATCTGTAACGATTACGCTTTATATAAAGACATATTTGCTCACTTTTCCTAATACAGTAGAAAAAGAACAAAAATGGCCCAAGCTATTGTGATCTCAATGCTGTTAATGAGGAAACTAATTTGGAAACAGGCCAAATAAGGTGATGCTCAGAGGTGGCAAATGCCTGTCCAGTTTGTAATTCACTGTTTGTTTTCCCACAATGCCTTGCTCTGCGAACATCATTAGTGCAGAATAATTTATATGATCAGCCTTGCTGGTTAAAAACATAGACCCTCACAAGCTTATAAAAAGAACAGTGCAGCAAGAAATGTCAATTAAAATCACATTAAAAGAAGATGTGCTTCGTCTGAATTGCCAGTCGAGACAACTAAAGCTTCAGTGCCAAATGGAGAACACAGTCTAGGCATCACTTTCCTGGTAGTAGACTTAATATGGAAGCAAGGAAAGAGGAGTAGGAGAGGATCAAAAAGCAACATCTCGATCAAAGCATCCTGGTTTTTGTGGCACAGCACCAGGAGTGGGAATTAAAAAATATAGCAGAGGGGGGAAAAAGCCACTCCCAGAGCTGTTGCAGCTTTCATTCTTCTATCATCCCACATACAATCAGAAGCACTACATGAATTATGTGGTTGTTGTTGCTGTCATTCCTGCATTCATGCTCAAAGCCCACATTTCCAACAGAGCCCAGGATGCTTGCAAGTGGCTAACATGTGCTCTTCATTTCTTTATCATTGTAAACCATAATCGGTGCTACTACCACTGCGATGCTAAAGCGGGAAAATATGGTCTTAACCAAACAAAACCAAGGAGGCAGTCACTAGGTTGAGATTCTGGACAGTGCCTTCAAATTCAGATACTCCAGGAAGATGTCATGCGATGGCAGAGAGTATAATTGCAGGTGGTTTTGTAAGAACAGTTTGCTTAATATAAAATCTTAGCTGCAGGGAGAGGAGGAAAAGCAAGATTGGTTGGCACTGACAACACCCGTTAACTATAACAATGCTTCTTTCGCAGTGATGAAATAAAGGTTGAACACTAACACTATCGAGTTTTATAAGGAAGAATAAAAGAGGAGTCGGTGTGCATTTTATAAGCTCAGAGCTTTTAGTCTAATTGACAAGAAAAACTCATTAATAGAGCCCCTAGATCTGAAAGAATTAATGGTATTAGTGATTTAAGAGCATCACCCAAACGCAATGCACTTGGGTTCCTTAATTACTTCAGTGTTTCTCTTTGCACTATTTCTGCAGCAGGATCATTGATATTAAACCATTTTCATGCAATTGATGAAAAGGCCACAAACTGAATAAGCTGCAAGTCTTTAAAAGCTCCATAGTCTTATGAAGAAGTGAGGTCATTATGTGCTAGCATTCTTCTCAGCTGCCCTTAGTGGGTATCAGTCATCATTACTGCGCTCTGAATCATAATGGACTCCAACAGTTTAATAATGATTGCAACACCCTTTCTAATGAGGTTGGTGCTGCCCTCTGAAGTGAATATTCATAAAACAGGTTTTATAATGGCTTCTCTTGATTAGCAGACTGTAGTCCTGTACCAAACCAGAGACATCTTTTGATGCGCCAAGAAAAAAAAATCAAATTAAATCCTTGTTTCAAGCAGAGTAAATGAATTTGACTTTAGGTGATCAAAAGGGGAAAAACTTCTAATTAGACACACAAGCAATCACCATGTTCTTTCCCAACAGGGCTACAGAGACACAGAATCCTAATAAACCTCCTTACCCTCCTCCCCCTCTGCAAATCACCTTTTAGATAAACATCAGGAGTAAAACTAAATGTAATTAAAGTTCACCAATCCATATTGCTGTTTTAAAAAAGGGCTATTATTTGCTAGAAGAGTCAGTCACTAGCCTATGCTGACTGTTTTTACGTATACACAAAATGGGGAATTCCCAGCTGACTTTTCCATATTGGACTGGAGTGACATTCAGACACGGGCTGAGAGAGCACTGCGTAATTTTTGTCCCTGAAAACCAGCGTTAGCAATCATGTTCCATGGGCTTTAAAACATTTGACCACTAATCTGAGCATGATTCCAACATAGCTTGCCAGACAAACCAGCACAATATTTCAATGATGTGTCAAGGGGGGGGGGGGAATCAAATTAAATCCTTGCTGCAAGCAGTCTAGTTTTCTTTTGCCCAGCTTCCCAGGATTGATCTCTCTGCTTCCTCTTTATTTTCTCACAGCATCTTACCTGGCAGAGATAGTGGAAATATCAGCTACCGTGTGGAATGTCAGCTCCCCGGTGGAACGGCTTTTTAACCAGAGCAAAACAAACAAATACAGCCGTTTTCAAACAGTGTATCTACTTTAGGGGCACGTTGCAATTATCCGAACAGGTCCTCGCAGCCAAACATCTGACTGTCTAAAGAACACATAAGAAGACACAATAAAACCTCTTCCCTGGAGCAATGATTCCGTGTGTCTGCAAAACATAGAATAAATGTATTTTTCTCCATACCTCTGAAAGCAAAACAACAAAGCTTTCTTTGAAGCTGCTGATAGTGAGACATCAGACATGAATTAGTAGGACACACCTGATGTACAAAATGCTGCGGGTTGATTTAATCCTCCTTGGTGTCAGCGCGTTCAGTATAATCAATTTATGTCTGATCAAAGTCCAAGGTACCAAATGCTATTTTACTTGGTCTTTTACACAATGAACCTAACCCTGAACTGGGCAGTCAGTATCAGTGTTAACTGAAAGGCCAGCTATTACTCTTCCCTCTCCCGATTGGTGTAGGGGACAAGGAAAGATTAAACTCAACAAGTCTATATACCATAGGGTTAGTAAGTAATGTAATGCAGATCTGCATTTAAATTCTGATACTGGAACTTATATTGGATCTTAAAATTAGCAAGGGATTGGGCTGAAGATAGTAGGATAAATGAAGACTGGAAAAATTACCTCCTGGACTACAGCTGGGGATACTGAAAGTTGTAGTCCAAAAAGTAACTATCACATGCTCTGTGCACAAAAGCTTACTATTGATTGCATTCTCACACTAATGACTGATTCTTACCCAAACGCAATGATGTAAAGTTAGACTGTGAACACATGACTGGACCAAGGTTAAAGGGTCCAGTGGCTGAGGGGCAATCTGAACCATCTTCTCCCCAGTCCAAAAACAACGCTGTGCCCACTACATCATCCTCACACTCCAGAATAATTCTGGAGTGCCAAGATACACCCAATCTCAGCACTGATCTCTGAGCAGCTGCACTATAACTGCGTTACATGCACTTTCGGGCCTCCCTGATGACTTCTTAATTCTAGGTCTCTGATTACAAATGCAGTTTCAAGTATTTCTAGTGATCCGTGCAATGGAGCAAGACTTCTAGCGACACTCGACAAACAGCAACGGCGAGGCAGAATTATTTATTATTTTACATCCATAATCAGTCAGCGTTAATTTGAGCAAGAGTCTCCCCCTTCCTCCGTCACACTTAATGCTAATGTGGGCAGAAATCTTTAATTTATAATTGCGTCCTCCTTCTCCCTCCTCCTTTCTCCCTCCTTCTTCCCCCTGAGGCTCCTCCACAACCACCACCTTCCTCCTGCTCCCTGCTTAGAGAGCACGAAGAAGGTGGGGGGGGGGAAACAGCAACAGGAGCAGTTGTTTTCTCTTCCTAGCCGGTGACATTTTAAAAAACCCAGCACGTAGGTACTCAATTGCAAGAGTGGCTCAGTATCTAGGGAAGCAGATGCAGTGTCACTGACAGGCCTCTCTTGCTGGGGACCTGTGACTGGCCTCTGCTAGCTCTATTTCCAGCACAGAGACCAGTAGAAGCTGGCAAACAGATGGCTTATCTCAGGATGTATTTATGTCCATCCTGACTGATACCCACTGTCAGTCCCGGAACCCAACTGGTGCATTTTAGTTTCTCTCTTTCTTATCTAGGGTCTAGATGTGTAATATGTGTATGTGTTAGTGTTATTAATTAATTCTATTAATGCTTTTATATCAGTTTTTTCCCCCCCAAAAATTAAACTTGCATCATCTGAATTCTGAGATATTTTCTGGCCTTTTTTGCATTTTGTATTAGAATCATAGCAAATGGAGATTTAGTAAATAGTGGTTTGTAAATGGAGAATTACCAGTATGAGCACAGATTTTTAGGGTTGTGTTTAGGCTTATAGTTTGATGTACACTTTTTGCATAATCTGAACCCACGTGAATGGGGCCAGCCTACAGAGAATTACAATATGTCTCTTCTGAGTTTTCTTTTCTTTTTTTTTGTCCTCATACATTACACTGGTTGGGACAAAAACAAAAGAGACCCCGATGGCAAAAAGCAATAGATTTCTTGACTGAGCTGCATTTCTTTAAGCAGACAAGCAAAGCTGGACTTAGTGAATGGCTGGAACTTGAGACACAGTTGACAACGTTTCACAGCTATGTATGTCATGCAACAGTCACCTTGTTCATCTAGGTCTGTGTGGACTCTGCCACAGTGGGACTAAAAGGTGTGAGGGTTACTATATAATAAAACAAAAAAATAAACATTAAGACATATACACTGTTACATACAGCACTGATGTTACCTGTCTGTCATGGGTTTGGAGGGAAAGTTCCATCCTATGGGGAGTGGAAGGCGGGACATCAGGAGGAGGGGCTGTACTGTATAAATATGTGATGCCTGTGTGGTGAGAGGAGACACTGTGAGACTGGGATGTGACGAAGCAGCAGCTGGGAAGAAGAAGCTGTTGTGGGAGTCTGTGTGTCAGACAGGGTACTACTGTGTGTCAGAGTACCAACCTGATAGGTTCAGGTGTCTGTTGGTTAGCCAGAACTGATAGGTTCAGGGTCTGTGCTTTAAGTTAAGGGTTCTGTGTGAACCAAACTGTATGCTTGTATGAGTGAGAATAAGCCACGTTACTTTATGTTATTCACCTAATTGTTTTATTTACCCTGTTTGTATTTAAAATAAACCTTATTCTTTATTTGTTTAAAAATCCATCCCTGGTCTGTGTGACTTCTTATAGGGAATGGTTGGTGGCAGCTTAGTGTAACTGTGTGACATATCCCAGTAGGTCTGGGTTTGTTACATTGATTGGTGTCCAGCGTGTGGGATACGACTGGTCCAGTTGTCCAGTGGTCCAGAAAAGCCTTGGCAAGTGTGCCCAGAGCAAGGGGGGTCTAGTCAGGGACAGTCTGAGGCGCGTAGGTAATCTTCTAGGTGTACCTCACGGGGAGGTGCACTAGTGGAAGAACGTGCCAACTGGGGAGACTTAGATTAAGGTGCTCTGAGGCAGCCTAGTTTTGGCGGGAAAACGCTGAGGCAAAACTGCGTAGCAACAGTGATCTAGCTTGCCAGCTGAGAGGCCCAGCAGAGGGGGGTAGGCTCTGACTCGATACTGTTGCAAGTTGGTGCTGAAGAACAGCAGCAATCTCTAGGGAGAGCTGGTTCTGAGGCAAGAAGGAAAAAAGTGGTCGTTTTATTCTGAGGCTTGACTTTTTAAAGCAGCCTGGTCTGAGGGGGGATTATGCCCTTGACTCGAAGCCAGATGGCCGAAATGAGTGAAGTGAAAGACCCCCAGATTGATCAAGGTTCTGAGGATGAATTTGGCTCAGTGCAAGGTGACAGCACAGGAGAGCAGAACCCAGAACTCAGAAAATTGATCCTAGTCCAACAGCATGAACTGAGGATGAGGCAATTTGAAATGGAGGAAAGGGAGAGGCAGGAAAGATTGGAGAGAGAGAGAATGGCGTTTGAATTAAAGAGATTGGAACTGATGAACCAGAACAATAATAATAATAGGGATTCTGAGGGAAGCCAATTGTCTAAGGCTGACCTGAAGAAATTCCCTGTGTACCACAAGGGAGATTGTCCTGAGGTGTTCTTTTCCTTAGTGGAAAGAGCGTTTGTGGACTTCTCAGTGAGGGAAACTGAGAAGATGACCATCATGCGATCTTTAATCAGTGGTAGCCTGGCTGAGGTTTATGCCGAGATGCCTGAGGAACTGATGAGAGATTTTGCAGAGTTTAAAAAACTGGTGTTTGCCAGACATGGGATAAACGCAGAGCAGCTGAGACAAAGATTCAGGTCCCTCACAAAAAAACCAGAACAGACTTTTACCCAAGTGGGGGCCCAATTGGTGAGGCTGCTTGAGAAATGGCTATCGCAGGAGGGGACAGAGAACTTTCAACAGCTTAAAGATTTGATAGCGCTGGAACAGTTCTATTCAGTCCTGCAGGGGGAATTGAAATTCCAGGTGAGGGAAAGGAAACCGAAATCTGTGGCAGCAGCCGCCGAGGTCGCAGATTTTATTTCCCAAATAAGAAAGCCCTTGGGTGAGGGGAAATCTGTAGGTAAACCCAAAGAAACCTACAGCAAGTACTCTCAGGGACCAGGGAAAAACCAGCAAGGGGGAGGGGCCCATGGTGAAGGGAAGCCCTCAGACATGAAACTAAGACCTCAGAATTTGGAGGGAAAACCCAAACAAGAGGAGAGAGAATCAAAATACACCAGAAAATGTTATTTCTGTCAGGGAAAGGGTCATCTAATCTCAGAGTGTGAGAAATTAAAGCAGCTAAAAGGAATGGTGCCTCAGGAGTCTAGTGGGACCAAGCCAAAAGCTGTGTTCTGTGTCCAGAAAGAGCAAAGCTCATTGTCACTGAGGGAGCCTGTTGCCATGACTACTCAGTCTGGAACAGCTACCTCTGCTGATCAGGCTGAGGAAAATGGTCCTCTTATAGAGGTGAAGCGCTGCTTGCTGGTAAAAACAGATTCTCAGTTGTTTGAGACAGCCGGGGTGGACGTAGGAATACTTGACCGTCAGTATAGGGGGCTGCGGGACACTTGTTCCCAGGTAACCCTGTGCCATCCAGATATTATTCCTCGGGAGTTTATAATCCCAAATGAGAGCATGAAGGTGGCAGGTATTGAGGGGCAGGTAATCTCTCTGCCAGTAGCAGAGGTACCTGTCAACTTTCAAGGCTGGAGGGGAGATTGGCGGATAGCGATTTCATCGACTCTGCCAGCAGCCGTGCTCGTGGGAAATGACCTGGCTGAACATGTGAAACGGGTGCTAGTGATTACACGCTCACAAGCCACCACAGGGACAGTTCAGGGGGGTAATGATGAGCCAGAGACGGTAGCAGAGGGGAGTTCAGAAGCTGTGGTGGAAACCTTAACCACAGACAGCAGATTTGGACAGGAGCAAAAGGCAGACGCCACTCTCCAAAAGTGTTTTGAACAGGTGACTGACGCCCAGCTAACACCTGAAACCCCAGTGAGATTCCTGGAGAAAAAGGGGATTTTATATAGAGAAACCCTGAGGAATATCTCAAAAGGGGGAGATGGGATCACAAGTCAGCTGATGGTACCTGAAAAGTATCGCCCCATGATCTTACAAAGGGGTCACTCTGACATGTCTGCTGCACACTTAGGGGTGAAAGGGCCCCTTGATTTGATCAAACAAAATTGGGAGCAGATCACCCAGGATGACCCACAAGACGTTGTGACATACATAGACACCTTGATGAATGACCTAAAGCGAAATCTAGAGCTGGCAGCAGAAAACCTGCAAGCTCAGAAGGTCAGACAGAAAACATGGTATGACCACAAAGCTAGAGAGAGGCACTTTGACCCAGGGGAGGAAGTGCTTTGGCTTAGGCCCTGTAGAGAGAATAAACTGCAGCTCAAATGGGCAGGACCATATAGGGTCATTTCCAAGATGTCAGACCTGAACTACCTTATAGAGCAGGAGGAGAACCAGGCAAGGAGGGTGGTTCATGTGAATGCCCTAAAACCCTACTACCGAGGGGAACAGAGGGTTTTATTCGCGATAAAAGCAGCTGAGAGTGAGGAAGCGGAATTACCCTTCTGGGAGGGTGGAGGGGAAGTAAAATACAACCCAGAGGAGGTAAAGATCAGTCCTGCACTCACCCAAGACCAGCAGCAAGAACTAAAAATGCTGCTTAGTAAATATCAACAGGTGTTTTCCAACAAGCCGGGGATAGTGAAGGGAGTGATGCATCGGATCCACACAGGGGATGCACCCCCGCAGGCAGTATCCCCATACCGAGTAACGGGACCCTATAGGGACAAGGTGCGGAAGGAGCTGGACGAGATGCTGAGGGAGAACATAATCGTCCCCTCTTCTAGTCCTTGGTCCTCTCCGATAGTCCTTGTGGACAAGCCTGATGGGAGCATTAGGTTTTGTGTTGATTACAGGAAATTAAACCGTGTAACCACTCCTGATGCCTACCCAATGCCCAGGCTAGACAACCTGATTGAAACCATAGGGGGTTGTCGGTTCATCTCATCATTGGACCTGGTAAAGGGATATTGGCAATTAAGAATTGATCCCAGGGATCAAGAAAAGACTGCCTTTTGCAGCCCTTTTGGTCTCTATGAGTTTCGAGTCCTGAGCTTTGGTCTCAGAAATGCACCAGCCACATTCCAAAGGCTGATGGACCAGACCTTGGCAGGGCTCAGTGACTTTACAGTGGCCTACATTGACGACATAGGGATCTTCAGTAATACCTGGGAAGATCACCTGTTACACCTGGAGTTAGTGCTGCAGAGGTTAAGTGCAGCAGGGCTAACAGTAAAGGCCAGCAAGTGTCAGCTGGGTAGCCCAGAAATAAAATACTTGGGTCACATGGTAGGGGGAGGAATGATAAAACCCCTGGAGGCCAAAATAGAAGCTGTTCGTGATTGGCCTAGACCCAACACCAAGAAAAAAGTCAAATCATTTCTTGGGTTGGTGGGCTACTACAGAAAGTTCATCCCGAGGTTTAGCGAGATTGCGGCTCCGCTGACCGATCTGACGAGGAAGACGGCTGATGACCGCATCCCGTGGGCCAGCGACTGTGAGGCGGCGTTCCAGAGGTTGAAGGAGGCGTTAATCAACTATCCTGTCCTGCGTGCTCCAGACTTCGACCGGGAGTTCATCATCTACACCGATGCGTCTAACAGCGGGGTAGGAGCAGTTTTGTGCCAGGAGGATGAGAATGGTGACCAGCATCCAGTGTCCTACCTGAGTAGGAAACTTCAAAAAGGTGAGAGACATTTGGCAACCGTGGAGAAGGAGTGTTTGGCCATAGTCTACGCGATCCAGAAGGCCAAGCCTTACATCTGGGGAAGACATTTTATTCTGTGTACTGACCATTCACCATTGCAATGGTTAAAGACAATGAAAACCCACAATAGCAAACTTATGAGGTGGGCTTTAAACCTACAGGACTATGACTTTGAAGTGAAGGTGGTCAGAGGGTCAGTGAACTGTGTTGCTGACGCCTTATCAAGAAGACCTGAAGATTGAAGACGGCGAAAGAACATGGACTATGTGTATATAATGATGACAAAAAGTAAAATGTACCTGTTTTTGAATTGGTTTGTATGAATAAAGGTAAATTGATGTAATGTATATGGTAAATGTTTAAATGCCTAATTGCTATGGTTAACTTAGAATGTAAGTATGAGTAAGTATAATATGGTATGTATAACTGTTGTTGTGTATTTTATACAGGTTGTTTTTTGGTGAAAAGCACGTTAGCTTTCCCCCTACAAAACAACTTATAAAGAGGGGAGGTGTTACATACAGCACTGATGTTACCTGTCTGTCATGGGTTTGGAGGGAAAGTTCCATCCTATGGGGAGTGGAAGGCGGGACATCAGGAGGAGGGGCTGTACTGTATAAATATGTGATGCCTGTGTGGTGAGAGGAGACACTGTGAGACTGGGATGTGACGAAGCAGCAGCTGGGAAGAAGAAGCTGTTGTGGGAGTCTGTGTGTCAGACAGGGTACTACTGTGTGTCAGAGTACCAACCTGATAGGTTCAGGTGTCTGTTGGTTAGCCAGAACTGATAGGTTCAGGGTCTGTGCTTTAAGTTAAGGGTTCTGTGTGAACCAAACTGTATGCTTGTATGAGTGAAACTAAGCCACGTTACTTTATCCTATTCACCTGATTGTTTATTTTCCCTGTGTGTATTTAAATAAACCTTATTCTTTTTATTGTTTGAAAAATCCATCCCTGGTCTGTGTGACTTCTTAAAGGGAATGGTTGGTGGCAGCTTAGTTACTGTGTGACATATCCCAGTAGGTCTGGGTTTGTCACATACACAATCCACTAAATACAAATACATTCCCACATACTTTATTTATTTCTGTTAATACCTTTAGATTGCCTCAGAAGGTTTGAAATACCCATTATAAGTCATAGAAAAGATATAATTATTAATATTTTAAATCATTTCTAAACGTAAGGAATAAAGATCATCTTTATTTCTGCATCTAACCACCTGCACAATTTAATGGGATCAAGGTAATAGATGGCAAGAAAATTTGTTGAAACAAAAAAAGGTGAGAGAGTTGGCTAAGTGTAAAAAAAAACCTGAATGATTATTATTCACAGCACCTCTCTGCCTCTGCCCCTATATCCATCTTTCACACAGAGAGAACACAGAAATAATTTCCCTATGATTCATCTCCATGCTACTGAAAGAAACATAGTAGCAGAGCCAATACTACATCTGTCTTTCCCATCTCACTAACATTTTCCCAGGAGAGAGCACCAAACTGGTAAAAAAGATCCATGTGACTGGATCTATGGGTGGAGGATAACTGAATTGTTTAAGCCTATGGAAATTGAATTCATACAATACAAGTTCTCTCTTATCTCAAAACACACACACACAAGCATGTTTTGTATATACCACCCTCCAGCACTTGAAGCACTCTGGGCAGTTTACTAGTTTATTTTGCAAGCTACACATTTTGAACCAATCAGTTGTTCCATATCCAGTTCTAACTGTTGCTTCCAGTCCCACATATAGGTTTCTCAGGAGATAGATAAGGTGGTCAGGCACTCCCATTTCTTTAAGGACTTGCTATAGTTTGCTGTGGTCCACACAGTCAAAGGCTTTTGCATAGTCAATGAAGCAGAAGTAGATATTTTTCTGGAACTCTGACTTTCTCTATACTCCAGCATATGTTAGCAATTTGGTCTCTAGTTCCTCTGCCCCTTCGAAATCCAGCTTGTACTTCTGGGAGTTCTCGGTCCACATACTGCTGAAGCCTACCTTGGAGGATTTTGAGCATAAACTTGCTAGTGTGTGAAATGACTGCAATTGTACAGTAGCTGGAGCATTATTTGGCACTGCCCTTCTTTGGGATTGGGATGTAGACTGATCTTTTCCAGTCATCTGGCCACTGCTGCGTTTTCCAAACTTGCTGGCATATTGAATGTAGCACCTTAACAGCGTCATCTTTTAAGATTTTAAATAGTTCAACTGGAATGCCACAGGCCTTGTTGTTAGACAAACTTTCTAAGGCCCACGTGACTTCGCTCTCCAGGATATCTGGCTCAAGGTCAGCAACCACATTATCTGGGTTGTCCGAGATATCGAAATCTTTCTGGTATAATTCCTCTGTGTATTCTTGCCACCACTTCTTCATGTCTTCTGCTTCTGTTAGGTCCCTCCCATTTTTGTCCTTTATCATGTCCATCTTTGCACAAAATGTTCCTTTAATATCTTCAATTTTCTGGAACAGATCTCTAGTTTTTCCCTTTGTGTTATTTTCCTCTATTTCTTTGCATTGTTCATTTAAGAAGGCTGTCTTGTCTCTCCTTGCTATTATTTGGAAGTCTGCATTCAATTTTCTGTAACTTTCCCTATCTCCCTTGCATTTTGTTTCCCTTCTCTTCTCTGCTATTTCTAAGGCCTCATTGGACAGCCACTTTGCTTTTCCTTTTCTTTGGGATGGTTTTTGTTGCCGCCTCCTGTACAACATTACGAGCCTCCATCCATAGTTCTTCAGGCACTCTGTCCACCAAGTCTAGGTCTTTATTCTTCACTTCCACTGTGTATTGATAAGGGATCTGGTTTATAGAAAGAAATAGAAGAAAATAATAGAAAAATTGGGAAGGAGTATGTCTCCCGGCTTATTTAACTTATATGCAGAATACATCATGCGAAAGGCTGGATTGGAGGAAACCCAAGTCAGAATTATGATTGCCAGAAGAAATATCAACAACCTCCGATATGCAGATTATACCACTCTGATGGCAGAAAGTGAGGAGGCATTAAGGAACCTTGTAACAAGGGTGAAAGAGGAGAGTGCAAAGAACAGTCTGAAGCTCAACATCAAAAAAACAAAGATCATGGACACTGGTCCCATCAACTCCTGGCAAATAGAAGGGGAAGATGTGGAGGCAGTGACAGATTTTACTTTCTTGGGCTCCATGATCACTGCAGATGGGGACAGCAGCCACAGAATTAAAAGATGCCTGTTTCTTGGGAGGAAAACGATGACAAACCTCGATAGCATCTTAAACAGCAGAGACATCACATTGCCAACAAAAGTCCGCATAGACAAAGCTATGGTTTTTCCTGTAGTGATGTATGGAAGTGAGAGCAGGACCATAAAGAAAGCTGACCGCTGAAGAATTGATGCTTTTGAATTGTGGTGCTGGAGGAGGCTCTTGAGAGTCCCCTGGACTGCAAGGAGAACAAACCTATCCATTCTGAAGGAAATCAACCCTGAGTGCTCACTGCAAGGACCGATCCTGGTCTTTTTAAAAGCCATTTAAAAACTTGGCTCTTTAGGCAGGCCTTCCCTCCAGTCAATTAACTGTTTCGTTTCTTTAATTTCCCATCTTGATAATGTATATTTCCACTAGTTAGTTGGTTGTATTATTAAGTTTTAATAAGTATATTATTCTATTGTATTTTATCATTTTTGTAAGCCACCCCAAGTAGACTTTGTCTAGAGGGGTGGGGTATAAGTCAAAATAAAGTAAAGTAAAAGAAAGTGTGAAGGCAAGAGGAGAAGGGGACGACAGAAGACAAGATGGATGGACAGTGTCATTGAAGTGACCAACATGAATTTGACCGAACTCTGGGAGGCAGTGGAAGACAGGAGGGCCTGGCGTGCTCTGGTCCATGGGGTCACGAATAGTTGGACATGACTAAATGACTAAACAACAAAATACCTGACTAGTCAGTGGTTTTTCTTACTTTCTTCAGTTTAAACTTAATTTTACTATGAGAAGCTGGTTATCAGAGCCAGAATCAGCTTCGGGTCTTGTTTTTGCTGACTGTATTGAGCTTCTCTATCTTTGGCTGCAGATAATACTGTGTAATCAATCTGTTTTCGCCCATCTTCTGATTTCCACCTCTTGTGTTGCTGGAAAAGAGTGGTTGTGATGACCAGATTGTTCTCTTGACAAAACTCTATTAGCCTTTGCCCTGCTTTATTTTGAACTCCAACGCCAAGCTTTCCTGTTGTTCCTTTTATCTATTAACTCCCTACTTTAGCATTTCAATCCCCTATAATGACAAGAACATCTTTCTTTGGTGTCAGTTCTAGAAGGTGTTGTAAGTCTTCATAGAATTGGTTAATTTCAGTCTCATCAGCATCGGTGGCTGGTGCTGAAACTTGGATTACTGGGATGTTGAAAGGTCTGCCTTGGATTCGTGTTGAAATCATTCTTTCATTTTTGAGATTATATCCCATTACAGCTTTTCCCACTCTTTTTTTGACTATGAGGGCTACTCCATTCCATCTACAGGATTCTTGCCCACAATAGTAGATATGATAATCATCTGAATTGAATTCACCCATCCCTGCATTTTAGCTCACTGACGCCCAGGATGTCAATGTTTATTCTTGCCATCTCCTGTTTGACCACATCCAGCTTACCAGGGTTCATAGATCTTACATCGCAGGTTCCTATGCAGTATTTTTCTTTGTAGCATCAGACAAAGATACCTAAATCACTTCCAGGCACGTCCGCAGCTGAGCGTCCTTTCGACTTTGGCCCAACCACTTCATTAGCTCTGGAGCTACTTGTACTTGTCCTCCGCTCTTCCTCAGTAACATGTTGGACGCCTTCCGACCTGAGGGGCCCATCTTCCAGCATCATATCTTTTAGCCTTTTGTTTCTGTTCATTGGGTATTCTTGGCAAAGATACTGGAGTGGCTTGCCAATTCCTACTCCAGGTGGATTGTGTTTAGTCAGAACTCTCCACTATGATCTGTCCGTCTTGGGTGTCCCTGCACCTGTAATGGTAGTTGTTATACACTGACAAGCATACGGAAATCACCTCCAAAAGATCTTGTCACTAACAGGTTTGCTTTGGTCTTGCAAAATAAAGTCATGGCTTTCTTTATTGAGTCAATTCATCTCACAACAAGTTCTTCCTCTTCTCCCGTCGCTTTCTACCTTCCCTAGCATCATTGTTCTTTTTAGTGAGTCTTGTCTTCTCATGATATTTCCAATTTACTATAATCTCAATTTAATCCTTTTAGTTTCCAATGAGAGTTCAGGCTTGATTTTATCTTCAATACACCTGTCTTCCTAGAGACATATAGTACCGATACAGCTCTCCCCCAACACCACATTTTGGATGCATGATCTCTTCTCCTGTCTGCTTTCTTCACTGACACAAACCATGCATGAATTGTGATATAACTACACAAGTACATTAGAAATATAAGTATAAATTTAACCCAATGCCCACCACCCTGAATTCTACAAAAGAAAATAGCAATACATCTGCACAATAAAAAGGAGATATACTGGAAACACATGCAGTCACATTGAAAGTACCTGTTGAAACTTCCAGAGGTTTTGACCATTGCCTTTCTCTGCAGTAATTCCATTTAAAAACATGACATTTACACCATGAAACCCTCAAACAAAAAAGTGGATATCAGACTCTTTGTGAAGAGTTAGGTGACACACTGGAATTATTATTGCCAATAACCCATCCACTGCAATTTTTTTTCTGGCACTTGTCAAATGTCCTGTCAAGGAAATCAGTGGTTTTTACTGCAGTCAGGCTACTAACAGCATACCACCAGCAATTAAAAAGACAATAATTACCTCTGGTTGTTACTGAACAATACAAACCTAGCAGAAGCTGAATCTCCTTAAAGCTTGGAGTGTCCAACTTTATTTATTTATTTACAATATTTTTATCTGCACCTTTACCAGTGGCTTCTGGGTGGCTTCTGAGTGTCCAGTATCCTTTTTAAATTATTATTTGGGGTTTGATGGCTTATATGTTGTGCCTTTAAAATATACTAGTGAGGAAAGTAAAGGCTGATATTTCCAAGTGTTTTGAGAGCAGTTTTCATTTAACTTCCTAAAACTGGGAGCTTTTCATCACAGGATTCTTTTTTGAAGCAATCTACCATCCTTTTATCTCTTCTGCATAGTTCTTTAGCATACTGTTTCCATCTTCTCCTTATTTTTGTCTGATCAGATAACATATTTGCCTTTTGACCTTTTAGCATTCCTAATTTTCATTTATATTTTCTTAAATTTCTCAGGGCAGAGATCTCTTTTAAAAATTGTCTTCCATTTCTTTCCAGTGATCATTGTAATCATTTCTTTATCCCTGTGTGCAAGTTGCTAAAACACTCCATTTAGGAATTTGACCCTATTTCTGTCATCTTTTGCATTTGCTTCTACACTGATATCAACAGTTTCATCAGTCATCCATTACAGCTTGCATTTTCTTTTGATTGTAGGAGCAGTCTTTCCGCCTTCTTCCCTGACAATATATCTGGTTTCAATTCACAGTTCTCGTTCACAGTCAATTAGGTTTAGTAATGCAAATCTTATTACATGGTTTTAGAGTTCTTCAGGAATGTTATTTAAATTATATATTTTTTTCCAACATGATCATTTTATTATTATTCTTCACTTTTATTCTAGTTTTTGATACAAACTGTTCATGGTTTGTGCCACATTCTATGCCCAGTCTTTGTTTTGAAAATAGAGCTTCTCCTCCTTTCATTACCACTTGTGTGTTTTATTTCTATACTGATAATCCAGTGATGCCTGCTCATATGACTATTTGGTCACTCGAAGCATGTATTTACAATAAACAATTTGCTGGCTTGACAGAATTCTGTGATTCACTCTCCTGTTTTATTTTTAACTCTTACCCCATATTCTTGGATTATTTTTGTTCTTTTCTTCTTCTTCTTACTTTTCCATGGCTATCAATACATACTCTTTTGCTTTGTGATGAATTTTCTCTTGGATATTGGCACAGAAATTGTTCAGTTTTTAATTCTTCAGCATCTGTAGCTTGATAGAGTGAACAAAGGTTATGTTGACAGGCTTTCCATGAAGTCTGCTTGATATTATTCAGTCAGACTCAGATATATAGCCCCTAACTGCTTTCAGTATGTCTCACCTCACCACTAGAACTGGACTGTTTCTTCTAAGTTTGTCATTTACAGAGTAAAACGCTTTGTAATTGTCTGACTGGAGATGACCTATCCCAGTTCCCTTTAATAGGCTCACACCAATTATGGCAATGTTTAAACATTCCAATTCTTGTTTCACATATTCAGCTTATTCTGAACATATTTCTGACATATCTTGTTCCAATTATACAGAATGTGCAGCTTCACACTTTCCTTTTGCCTCTTCGTATATCAACAAGTAGATGCCCTTTCAGCTTTAAGTTGGTTGCTTCATTAGTGACCACACTATTCGTATTTATCTTTTGTTCTTCCCCAGTGGCTGACTGAGGGTGCAAGTGCACTGTTGAATTAAATTGGGAACTGGTTCGGATTTTTTTAGAAATCAGTATCACAGCATGTGGTTTTTGTGTTAGTGTGTGGGTCCTCGCTTAGTAAAGGCTTCTCCTAGGCCAGGGGGAGGGTATGTGGATGTGGAGGCTTCTCCTTACTCTGAAGACCAGTCACCTCACTTTCTCCAATGACTGAGAGCCCCTACACTTGGTGACAGTGGAGGCAACTTTAGGGATTCCTCTGAGAGTGCACCAGAGGAGGTTGGGAGAGCAAGAATTGTGTGTTTTAGTGTAGCTGCAGGGGCGATGGCAGCAGCAGGAGCAACGGCAGCCTGTCCGCAGTCTCCTTGTGTTTTTAATTTTTAATATAGGTTTTGAATTGGCATAGCACTAGATTGATGCAGCACTAAAATAGAAATGAAGGGAGAAGGAAGGAAGAGTTTGAACTGCAAGGTATCCTGAAGTCCAAACCCCATCATACCTTGTATCCAAAACTGCCTGGTACAGACACTGTTTACTCCAATACATGCCAAAATGGGGTTTTAAAAATGTGACCAGAATTGATTTAAAATAAACCCCTATGTTTAGAAAAGACTGCTACCTGGCCCAAAAAAAGGATGGTTAGCTGTATGTCATGTAGTTGGAGATTTTTAAATTGCTTCAAAGCTCACCAAACCTGAAGCAAAAACATGAATATTATGACATGCCATCAAACCCTGAGTGATTTTGGACCTGGAAGCCTTTTCTTCCAGCACTATCTCTTGTTTCATTTTGCTTTCCCTCATCATAGAAATGTCAAGGTATAAAACATTCAGAAGTGGCTTATCATTGCTTTCTTTTGCTCAGTACTAACAAGATTTAGTTTGATTTTGATTCTGAGACATTGCCACTGTGTCTCAAAGATTTTCCACCAATGTCACCTTCCACAATTGTCAAGTAGCAACACTAGTGTGTGTATCCATGAGACTGACCTTAAGTACTAATAAATAGTACTTGTAATTGTGGACTCTAGCCTCCTTCATCAGATACATGGAATACTATATGATTAGGCAGATGTTACTTGTATGTATGCCTTGATGGGAAAAGGATAAAAGGAAAATCAGATGCAAAAGGAACAAACATAGATGATTGCCTCTACAGAGGTCATTTAACAGGCAGGTATTGGGAGGTGGCAAGGACATATTAATATAGATAAATAGAGTTACACATGTATGGAAATTAAAAGTCTTTATACAATGGAAGAAGAGAGAGAGAGAGGGAGAGAGAGTTTAATCTCCAGAGAGCATTGCATTTTAATCAACAATCCTTTGTGAATCAAAATAACCAAAAGGGTCAGAAATGCAAAAATTATAGCTGGTGAAAATTTTCCCTAAACAATGTTCATTAAAGAAACATAAATTGATTGGTGATGTAGACATCTGTGAATAGATGAACCAATTAACACATTTGGTGAGTTAAAATGCTTTTGTCCCTATTCAAGCTCAAGGGAGTTGATTCTCAGATGCTGTTTCAGTGGATTCAGGCTGGGTGAGCAAGAGGCCATTATCAGACTCTGTCCACCCCTGAGTTAAGTAATCATAAGTCAGCCCATGCTGTCTAACTGTATTAGTTTTCCAGATTATGTGGAAGGCTATTTTGAATCACTAGAGTCTTAAAAGTAGGATCTTTCGATTTAGTGAGTACAGCTATCAATTAAAGCTTTAATATTTAACTTGGTGATTGGCTCTGAGATTAAGGCTCATTTTGCTTAGTCAGCCATTCATATGGTTGAAGGACGCTTAATGAAAGTGTTTCCTTTCTTTCCCAATACATTTTTGCATTTCAAGAAGCATAGCTGTGCAGGTTTTATTTTTTAATGAGAGTAAGGTACGTGTTTACCCAGAGCTTTTGAAACACAAATCTAATGAATCAATTAAATTTCAGGTGAATCCGTTGTGAGTTTCTTAATTGGTTCATAGTACTATTGAAATCAACGTCCAGGTGACCAATTACTCCCCTTCTCTTTTTGGCAGCAATGTGCAATTTAGATGTGGGTCCCTTAATACTGAGTGCCTCAGGGCTTCTCCAGATGCGGTGAATGCACCTCAGGTCCCTCTATGACTCCAGACTGCTGCTGATTCATCACTGTCAGTTCCCTTTGGCTACTTCATTCTTGAAGTCAAAGTATTAGCAAAGGTCAGAGCTGTTATCGAAGACGCTGTCAATCCCGCTAATCCTTTTCTAAAACCTTCTGGTGTTTTTGCATTGCTGGGCAAGTATCTCTTCTGGATTAACCTGAGCTCTCCAAAGTCTCATTGTACCTTTTGCTCCAGAAAGATCTGAACTTCAAATATTGCATAAATGATAACCAGTGCAAACCCCATAAGGAGAAACTTAATTTGTACATTTGCACTTGGGGGGATGATTTGATGCGCATATTTGGGTTGTCCATTTAAGCAAATTGAGAGGAATGGAGATGCTCCAAAGCAGAGATATCAAAGTATGATGTCACAGCCAGCAAGTAAGCTATTGTGATAAGAGACTGGGCTCTGATAACTAGTGACAAAATAGAGTTAGAATGAGTTGCAACAGTAAGTAAACTAGCAAGTTTTTTGGCTTTTACTTCCTCTTTACTCCTAATCATACTAGCATGAAAGGTCCCTGTTTCTAACAACACAAGCTAAGTGTACTGTATGTATTTTTTCCTTCTAAGGTGTGTGGTAGGGTTTGGGGAAGAAAAAACAAGCTAAATTGCAAGATGCTGCAGCAAAAGCAAAATTCACTATGGCAGAAAATAATTCTCTACCAAATGTCAGGCATAAGTAGTCAATTGATAACTTCTGCAGCTGAGAGAGTGGTTACACTGGTCATTTCTATTGGTTTCTGCCCCAATGTTTTTGAAATCGATTTTAAGTCACCTGGCTTCTATTGCTCTGTGTACATTCACTGTGAAAAACTGCACTCTAATTTGTTGAAAAACCTGCTTTTGGAAACCAGACGAGATCAAGCCACAGAAGGCCACATGATCTGGCACTGCTGTCCAAAGTCCAGAGGGTGAATTCCATCTAGGGAAGACTTCTGTAGGGCTCTACACTTTTGTGTTCAGAGACAGGCTTTAGGGAACCCACAAAGTGAGACAGAAAACTCCAGTGCCACAGAGGTTTCAAGGAGAATGCATCGGGCAAG